>NC_065440.1:7874164-8177082 GCF_024364675.1 Aethina tumida
TTAGATTCTTTAGATTCATTAAATTCTTTAGATTCTTTAGATTCTTTAGATTCTTTAGATTCTTTAGATTCTTTAGATACTTTAGATACTTTAGATTCTTTAGATTCTTTAGATTCTTTAGATTCTTTAGATTCTTTAGATTCTTTAGATTCTTTAGATTCTTTAGATTCTTTAGATTCTTTTCTTTAGATTCTTTAGATTTTTTAGATTCTTTAGATTCTTTAGATTCTTTAGAATCTTTGGATTTTTTAGATCCTTTAGATTCTTCAGATTCTTTAGTTTTTTTAGATTCTTTAGATTCTTTAAATTCTTTAGATTCTTTAGATTCTTTAGATTCTTTAGATTCTTTGGATTCTTTAGATTCTTTAGACTCTTTAGTTCCATTAGATTCTTTAGATTCTTTAGATTCTTTAGATTCTTTAGATTCTGTAGATTCTTTAGATTCTTTAGATTCTTTAGATTCTTTAGATTCTTTAGATTCTTTAGATTCTTTAGATTCTTTAGATTCTTTAAATTCTTTAGATCCTTTAGTTTCAGATTATTTAGATTTTTTAGATTCTTTAGATTCTTTAGAAACTTTGGATTTTTTAGATTCTTTTGATTCTTTAGATTTTTTAGATTCTTTAGATTCTTTAGATTCTTTAGATTCTTTAGATTCTTCAGATTATTTAGATTTTTTAGATTCTTTAGATTATTTAAGTTCTTTAGATTATTTAGTTTCTTTAGATTCTTTAGATTTTTTCATTAGATTCTTTAGATTCTTTTCTTTAGATTCTTTAGATTTTTTAGATTCTTTAGATTCTTTAGATTCTTTAGAATCTTTGGATTTTTTAGATTCTTTTGATTCTTTAGATTTTTTAGATTCTTTAGGTTCTTTAGATTCTTTAGATTCATTAAAATCTTTAGATTCTTTAGATTCTTTAGATTCTTTAGATTCTTTAAATTCTTTAGATTCTTTAGATTCTTTAGATTCTTTAGATTTTTTAGATTCTTTAGATTCTTTAGATCCTTTAGTTTCTTTTGATACTTTAGATTCTTTAGATTTTTTAGATTCTTCAGATTCTTTAGATCCCTTAGATTTTTTAGATTCTTTAGGTTCTTTAGATTCTTTAGATTCATTAAAATCTTTAGATTCTTTAGATTCTTTAGATTCTTTAGATTCTTTAAATTCTTTAGATTCTTTAGATTCTTTAGATTTTTCAGATTCTTTAGATTTTTTAGATTCTTTATATTCTTTAGATTCTTTATATTCTTTAGATTCTTTAGATTCTTTAGATTCTTTAGATTCTTTAGATTCTTTAGATTCTTTAGATTCTTTAGATTCTTTAGATTCTTTAGATTCTTTAGATTCTTTAGATTCTTTAGATTCTGTAGATTTTTTAGATTCTTTAGATTCTTTAGATTCTTTGGATTCTTTAGATTCTTTAGATTCTTTAGATTCTTTAGATTCTTTAGATTCTTTAGATTCTTTAGATTCTTTAGATTCTTTAGATTCTTTAGATTCTTTAGATTCTTTAGATTCTTTAGATTCTTTAGATTCTGTAGATTTTTTAGATTCTTTAGATTCTTTAGATTCTTTGGATTCTTTAGATTCTTTAGATTCTTTAGATTCTTTAGATTCTTTAGATCCTTTAGTTTCTTTTGATACTTTAGATTCTTTAGATTTTTTAGATTCTTCAGATTCTTTAGATCCCTTAGATTCTTTAGATTCTTTAGATTCTTTAGATTATTTAGATTCTATAGATTCTTTAGATTCTTTAGATTCTTTAGTTCCTTTAGATTCTTTACATTCTTTAGATTCTTTAGATTCTTTAGATTCTTTAGATTCTTTAGATTCTTTAGATTCTTTAGATTCTTTAGATTCTTTAGATTCTTTAGATTCTTTAGATTCTTTAGATTCTGTAGATTCTTTAGATTCTTTAGATTCTTTAGATTCTTTAGATTCTTTAGATTCTTTAGATTCTTTAGAATCCTTAGATTCTTTAGATTCTTTAGATTCTTTAGATTCTTTAGATTCTTTAGATTCTTTAGATTCTTTAGATTCTTTAGATTCTTTAGATTCTTTAGATTCTTTAGATTCTTTAGATTCTTTAGATTCTTTAGATTCTTTAGATTCTTTAGATCCTTTAGATTCTTTAGATTCTTTAGATTCATTAGATTCTTTAGATTCTTTAGATTCTTTAGATTCTTTAGATTCTTTAGATTCTTTAGATTCTTTAGATTCTTTAGATTCTTTAGATTCTGTAGATTTCTTAGATTCTTTAGATTCTTTAGATTCTTTAGATTCTTTAGATTCTTTAGATTCTTTAGATTCATTAGATTCTTTAGATTCTTTAGATTCTTTAGATTCTTTAGATTCTTTAGATTCTTTAGATTCTTTAGATTCTTTAGATTCTTTAGATTCTTTAGATTCTTTAGATTCTTTAGATTCTTTAGATCCTTTAGTTTCTTCTGATACTTTAGATTCTTTAGATTTTTTAGATTCTTTAAATTTTTTAGATTCATTAGATTTTTTAGATTCTTTAGATTCTTTAGATTCTTTAGATTCTTTAGATTCTTTAGATTCTTTAGATTCTTTAGATTCTTTAGATTCTTTAGATTCTTTAGATTCTTTTGATTCTTTAGATTCTTTAGATTCTTTAGATTCTTTAGATTCTTTAGATTCTTTAGATTCTTTAGATTCTTTAGTTTCTTTAGATTCTTTACATTCTTTAGATTCTTTAGATTCTTTAGATTCTTTAGATTCTTTAGATTCTTTAGATTCATTAGATTCTTTAGATTCTTTAGATTCTTTAGATTCTTTAGATTCTTTAGATTCTTTAGATTCTTTAGATTCTTTAGATTCTGTAGATTTTTTAGATTCTTTAGATCCTTTAGATTCTTTGGATTCTTTAGATTCTTTAGATTCTTTAGATTCTTTAGATTCTTTAGATCCTTTAGTTTCTTTTGATACTTTAGATTAATAGATTTTTTAGATTCCATGTATTCTTTAGATTTTTTACATTCTCTAGATTCTTTAGAATTTTTAGATTCTTCAGATTCTTTAGATCCCTTAGATTATTTAGATTCTTTAGATTCTTTAGTTCCTTTAGATTCTTTAGATTCTTTAGATTATTTAGATTCTATAGATTCTTTAGATCCTTTAGATTCTTTAGATTCTTTAGATTCTTTAGTTCCTTTAGATTCTTTAGATTCTTTAGATTCTGTAGATTCTTTAGATTCTTTAGATTCTTTAGATTCTTTAGATTCTTTAGATTCTTTAGATTCTTTAGATTCTTTAGATTCTTTAGATTCTTTAGATTCTTTAGATTATTTAGATTCTATAGATTCTTTAGATTCTTTAGATTCTTTAGTTCCTTTAGATTCTTTACATTCTTTAGATTCTTTAGATTCTTTAGATTCTTTAGATTCTTTAGATTCTTTAGATTCTTTAGATTCTTTAGATTCTTTAGATTCTTTAGATTCTTTAGATTCTTTAGATTCTTTAGATTATTTAGATTCTTTAGATTCTTTAGATTCTTTAGATTCTTTAGATTCTTTAGATCCTTTAGTTTCTTTTGATACTTTAGATTCTTTAGATTTTTTAGATTCTTCAGATTCTTTAGATCCCTTAGATTCTTTAGATTCTTTAGATTCTTTAGATTCTTTAGATTCTTTAGATTCTTTAGATTCTTTAGATTCTTTAGATTCTTTAGTTCCTTTAGATTCTTTAGATTATTTAGATTCTATAGATTCTTTAGATCCTTTAGATTCTTTAGATTCTTTAGATTCTTTAGATTCTTTAGATCCTTTAGTTTCTTTTGATACTTTAGATTCTTTAGATTTTTTAGATTCTTCAGATTCTTTAGATCCCTTAGATTCTTTAGATTCTTTAGATTCTTTAGATCCTTTAGTTTCTTTTGATACTTTAGATTCTTTAGATTTTTTAGATTCTTCAGATTCTTTAGATCCCTTAGATTCTTTAGATTCTTTAGATTCTTTAGATTCTTTAGATTCTTTAGATTCTTTAGATTCTTTAGATTCTTTAGATTCTTTAGATTCTTTAGTTCCTTTAGATTCTTTACATTCTTTAGATTCTTTAGATTCTTTAGATTCTTTAGATTCTTTAGATTCTTTAGATTCTTTAGATTCTTTAGATTCTTTAGATTCTTTAGATTCTTTAGATTCTTTAGATTCTTTAGATTCTTTAGATTCTTTAGATTCTTTAGATTCTTTAGATTCTTTAGATTCTTTAGATTCTGTAGATTCTTTAGATTCTTTAGATTCTTTAGATTCTTTAGATTCTTTATATTCTTTAGATTCTTTAGATTCTTTAGATTCTTTAGATTCTTTAGATTCTTTAGATTCTTTAGATTCTTTAGATTCTTTAGATTCTTTAGATTCTTTAGATTCTTTAGATTCTTTAGATTCTTTAGATCCTTTAGTTTCTTTTGATACTTTAGATTCTTTAGATTTTTTAGATTCTTTAAATTTTTTAGATTCATTAGATTTTTTAGATTCTTTAGATTCTTTAGATTCTTTAGATTCTTTAGATTCTTTAGATTCTTTAGATTCTTTAGATTCTTTAGATTCTTTAGATTCTTTAGATTTTTTAGATTCTTTAGATTCTTTAGATTCTTTAGATTCTTTAGATTCTTTAGATTCTTTAGATTCTTTAGATTCTTTAGATTCTTTAGATTCTTTAAATTCTTTAGATTCTTTAGATTCATTAGATTCTTTAGATTCTTTAGATTCTTTAGATTCTTTAGAATCTTTAGATTCTTTAGATTCTTTAGATTCTTTGGATTCTTTAGATTCTTTAGATTCTTTAGATTCTTTAGATTCTTTAGATTCTTTAGATTCTTTAGATTCTTTAGATTCTTTAGATTCTTTAGATTCTTTAGATTCTTTAGATTCTTTAGATTCTTTAGATTCTTTAGATTCTTTAGATTCTTTAGATTCTTTAGATTCTTTAGATTCTTTAGATTCTTTAGATTCTTTAGATCCTTTAGATTCTTTAGTTTCTTTAGATTCTTTACATTCTTTAGATTCTTTAGATTCTTTAGATTCTTTAGATTCTTTAGATTCTTTAGATTCTTTAGATTCTTTAGATTCTTTAGATTCTTTAGATTCTTTGGATTCTTTAGATTTTTTAGATTCTTTAGATTCTTTAGATTCTTTAGATTCTTTAGATTCTTTAGATTCTTTAGATTCTTTAGATTCTTTAGATTCTGTAGATTTTTTAGATTCTTTAGATTCTTTAGATTCTTTGGATTCTTTAGATTCTTTAGATTCTTTAGATTCTTTAGATTCTTTAGATTCTTTAGATTCTTTAGATCCTTTAGTTTCTTTTGATACTTTAGATTAATAGATTTTTTAGATTCCATGTATTCTTTAGATTTTTTACATTCTCTAGATTCTTTAGAATTTTTAGATTCTTCAGATTCTTTAGATCCCTTAGATTCTTTAGATTCTTTAGATTCTTTAGATTCTTTAGATTCTTTAGATTATTTAGATTCTATAGATTCTTTAGATCCTTTAGATTCTTTAGATTATTTAGATTCTTTAGTTCCTTTAGATTCTTTAGATTCTTTAGATTCTTTAGATTCTTTAGATTCTTTAGATTCTTTAGATTCTTTAGATTCTTTAGATTCTTTAGATTCTTTAGATTCTTTAGATTCTTTAGATTCTTTAGATTCTTTAGATTCTTTAGACTCTTTAGTTCCTTTAGATTCTTTAGATTCTTTAGTTTCTGTAGATTCTTTAGATTCTTTAGATTCTTTAGATTCTTTAGATTCTTTAGATCCTTTAGATTCTTTAGATTCTTTAGATCCTTTAGTTTCTTTTGATACTTTAGATTCTTTAGATTTTTTAGATTCTTCAGATTCTTTAGATCCCTTAGATTCTTTAGATTCTTTAGATTCTTTAGATTCTTTAGATTCTTTAGATTCTTTAGATTATTTAGATTCTATAGATTCTTTAGATTCTTTAGATTCTTTAGATTCTTTAGATTCTTTAGATTCTTTAGATTCTTTAGATTATTTAGATTCTTTAGATTCTTTAGATTCTTTAGATTCTTTAGATTCTTTAGATTCTTTAGATTCTTTAGATTCTTTAGATTCTTTAGATTCTTTAGATTCTTTAGATTCTGTAGATTCTTTAGATTCTTTAGATTTTTTAGATTCTTTAGATTCTTTAGATTCTTTAGATTCTTTAGATTCTTTAGATTCTTTAGATTCTTTAGATTCTTTAGATTCTTTAGATTCTTTAGATTCTTTAGATCCTTTAGTTTCTTTTGATATTTTAGATTCTTTAGATTTTTTAGATTCTTTAAATATTTTAGATTCATTAGATTTTTTAGATTCTTTAGATTCTTTAGATTCTTTAGATTCTTTAGATTCTTTAGATTCTTTAGATTCTTTAGATTCTTTAGATTCTTTAGATTCTTTAGATTCTTTAGATTCTTTATATTTTTTAGATTCTTTAGATTCTTTAGATTCTTTAGATTCTTTAGATTCTTTAGATTTTTAGATTCTTTAGATTCTTTAGATTCTTTAGATTCTTTAGATTCTTTAGATTCTTTAGATTCTTTAGATTCTTTAGATTCTTTAGATTCTGTAGATTCTTTAGATTCTTTAGATTCTTTAGATTCTTTAGATTCTTTAGATTCTTTAGATTCTTTAGATTCTTTAGATTCTTTAGATTCTTTAGATACTTTAGATTCTTTAGATTCTTTAGATTCTTTAGATTCTTTAGATTCTTTAGATCCTTTAGTTTCTTTTGATACTTTAGATTCTTTAGATTTTTTAGATTCTTTAAATTTTTTAGATTCATTAGATTTTTTAGATTCTTTAGATTCTTTAGATTCTTTAGATTCTTTAGATTCTTTAGATTCTTTAGATTCTTTAGATTCTTTAGATTCTTTATATTTTTTAGATTCTTTAGATTCTTTCGATTCTTTAGATTCTTTAGATTCTTTAGATTCTTTAGATTCTTTAGATTCTTTAGATTCTTTAAATTCTTTAGATTCTTTAGATTCTTTAGATTCTTTAGATTCTTTAGATTCTTTAGATTCTTTAGATTCTTTAGATTCTTTAGATTCTTTAGATTCTTTAGATTCTTTAGATTCTTTAGATTCTTTAGATTCTTTAGATTCTTTAGATTCTTTGGATTCATTAGATTCTTTAGATTCTTTAGATTCTTTAGATTCTTTAGATTCTTTAGAATATTTAGATTCTTTAGATTCTTTAGATTATTTAGATTCTTTTGATTCTTTAGATTCTTTAGATTCTTTAGATTCTTTAGATTCTTTAGATTCTTTAGATTCTTTAGATTCTTTAGATTCTTTAGATTCTTTAGATTCTTTAGATTCTTTAGATTCTTTAGATTCTTTAGATTCTTTAGATTCTTTAGATTCTTTAGATTCTTTAGATTCTTTAGATTCTTTAGATTCTTTAGATTCTTTAGATTCTTTAGATTCTTTAGATTCTTTAGATTCTTTAGATTCTTTAGATTCTTTAGATTCTTTAGATTCTTTAGGTTTTTTAGATTCTTTTGATTCTTTTTTTTTTAGATTCTTTAGATTCTTTAGATTCTTTAGATTCTTTAGATTCTTTAGATTCTTTAGATTCTTTAGACTCTTTAGATACTTTAAATTCTTTAGATTCTTTAGATTCTTTAGATTCTTTAGATTCTTTAGATTCTTTGGATTCTTTAGATTCTTTAGATTCTTTAGATTCTTTAGATTCTTTAGATTCTTTAGATTCTTTAGATTCTTTAGATTCTTTAGATTCTTTAGATTCTTTAGATACTTTAGATTATTTAGATTCTTTAGATTCTTTAGATTCTTTAGGTTTTTTAGATTCTTTTGATTCTTTTTTTTTTAGATTCTTTAGATTCTTTAGATTCCTTAGATTCTTTAGATTCTTTAGATTCTTTAGATTCTTTGGACTCTTTAGATACTTTAAATTCTTTAGATTCTTTAGATTCTTTAGATTCTTTAGATTCTTTAGATTCTTTAGATTCTTTAGATTCTTTAGATTCTTTAGATTCTTTAGATTCTTTAGATTCTTTAGATTCTTTAGATTCTTTAGATTCTTTAGATTCTTTAGATTCTTTAGATTCTTTAGATTCTTTAGATTCTTTAGATTCTTTAGATTCTTTAGATTCTTTAGATCCTTTAGATTCTTTAGATCCTTTAGTTTCTTTTGATACTTTAGATTCTTTAGATTTTTTAGATTCTTTAAATTTTTTAGATTCATTAGATTTTTTAGATTCTTTAGATTCTTTAGATTCTTTAGATTCTTTAGATTCTTTAGATTCTTTAGATTCTTTAGATTCTTTAGATTTTTTAGATTCTTTAGATTCTTTAGATTCTTTAGATTCTTTAGATTCTTTAGATTCTTTAGATTCTTTAGATTCTTTAGATTCTTTAGATTCTTTAGATTCTTTAGATTCTTTAGATTCTTTAGATTCTTTAGATTCTTTAGATTCTTTAGATTCTTTAGATTCTTTAGATTCTTTAGATTCTTTAGATTCTTTAGATTCTTTAGATTCTTTAGATTCTTTAGATTCTTTAGATTCTTTAAATTCTTTAGATTCTTTAGATTCATTAGATTCTTTAGATTCTTTAGATTCTTTAGATTCTTTAGAATCTTTAGATTCTTTAGATTCTTTAGATTCTTTGGATTCTTTAGATTCTTTAGATTCTTTAGATTCTTTAGATTCTTTAGATTCTTTAGATTCTTTAGATTCTTTAGATTCTTTAGATTCTTTAGATTCTTTAGATTCTTTAAATTCTTTAGATTCTTTAGATTCTTTAGATTCTTTAGATTCTTTAGATTCTTTAGATTCTTTAGATTCTTTAGATTCTTTAGATTCTTTAGATTTTTTAGATTCTTTAGATTCTTTAGATTCTTTAGATTCTTTAGATTCTTTAGATTCTTTAGATTCTGTAGATTTTTTAGATTCTTTAGATTCTTTAGATTCTTTAGATCCTTTAGTTTCTTTTGATACTTTAGATTAATAGATTTTTTAGATTCCATGTATTCTTTAGATTTTTTACATTCTCTAGATTCTTTAGAATTTTTAGATTCTTCAGATTCTTTAGATCCCTTAGATTCTTTAGATTCTTTAGATTCTTTAGATTCTTTAGATTCTTTAGATTCTTTAGATTCTTTAGATTCTTTAGACTCTTTAGTTCCTTTAGATTCTTTAGATTCTTTAGATTCTGTAGATTCTTTAGATTCTTTAGATTCTTTAGATTCTTTAGATTCTTTAGTTCCTTTAGATTCTTTAGATTCTTTAGATCCTTTAGTTTCTTTTGATACTTTAGATTCTTTAGATTTTTTAGATTCTTCAGATTCTTTAGATCCCTTAGATTCTTTAGATTCTTTAGATTCTTTAGATTCTTTAGATTCTTTAGATTATTTAGATTCTATAGATTCTTTAGATTCTTTAGATTCTTTAGATTCTTTAGATTCTTTAGATCCTTTAGATTCTTTAGATTCTTTAGATTCTTTAGATTCTTTAGATTCTTTAGATTCTTTAGATTCTTTAGATTCTTTAGATCCTTTAGATTCTTTAGATTCTTTAGATTCTTTAGATTCTTTATATTCTTTACATTCTTTAGATTCTTTAGATTCTTTTCTTTAGATTCTTTAGATTCTTTAGATTCTTTAGATTCTTTAGATTCTTTAGATTCTTTATATTCTTTAGATTCTTTAGATTCTTTAGATTCTTTAGATTCTTTAGATTCTTTAGATTCTTTAGATTCTTTAGATTTTTTAGATCCTATAGATTTTTTAGATACTTTAGATACTTTAGTTTCTTTATATAAATTAGATTTTTTAGATATTTTAGATTCTTTGGATTCTTTAGTTTCTTTAGATATTTTAGTTTCTTTAGATTCTTTAGATTCTTTAGGTTCTTTAGATTCTTTAGATTCTCTAGATTCTTTAGATCCTTTAGTTTCTTTTGATACTTTAGATTCTTTAGATTTTTTAGATTCTTTAAATTTTTTAGATTCATTATATTTTTTAGATTCTTTAGATCCTTTAGATTCTTTAGATTCTTTAGATTCTTTAGATTCTTTAGATTCTTTGGATTCTTTAGATTCTTTAGATTCTTTATATTTTTTAGATTCTTTAGATTCTTTAGATTCTTTAGATTCTTTAGATTCTTTAGATTCTTTAGATTCTTTAGATTCTTTAGATTCTTTAGATTCTTTAGATTCTTTAGATTCTTTAGATTTTTTAGATTCTTTAGATTCTTTAGATTCTTTAGATTCTTTAGATTCTTTAGATTCTTTAGATTCTTTAGATTCTTTAGATTCTGTAGATTCTTTAGATTCTTTAGATTCTTTAGATTCTTTAGATTCTTTAGATTCTTTAGATTCTTTAGATTCTTTAGATTCTTTAGATTCTTTAGATTCTTTAGATTCTTTAGATTATTTAGATTCTATAGATTCTTTAGATTCTTTAGATTCTTTAGATTCTTTAGATTCTTTAGATTCTTTAGATTCTTTAGATTCTTTAGATTCTTTAGATTCTTTGGATTCTTTAGATTCTTTAGATTCTTTAGATTCTTTAGATTCTTTAGATTCTTTAGATTCTTTAGATTCTTTAGATTCTTTAGATTCTGTAGATTCTTTAGATTCTTTAGATTCTTTAGATTCTTTAGATTCTTTAGATTCTTTAGATTCTTTAGATTCTTTAGATTCTTTAGATTCTTTAGATTCTTTAGATTCTTTAGATTCTTTAGATTCTTTAGATTCTTTAGATTCTTTAGATTCTTTAGATTCTTTAGATTCTTTAGATTCTTTAGATTCTTTAGATTCTTTAGATTCTTTAGATTCTTTAGATTCTGTAGATTCTTTAGATTCTTTAGATTCTTTAGATTCTTTAGATTCTTTAGATTCTTTAGATTCTTTAGATTCTTTAGATTCTTTAGATTCTTTAGATTCTTTAGATTCTTTAGATTCTTTAGATTCTTTAGATTCTTTAGATTCTTTAGATTCTTTAGATCCTTTAGTTTCTTTTGATACTTTAGATTCTTTAGATTTTTTAGATTCTTTAAATTTTTTAGATTCATTAGATTTTTTAGATTCTTTAGATTCTTTAGATTCTTTAGATTCTTTAGATTCTTTAGATTCTTTAGATTCTTTAGATTCTTTAGATTCTTTAGATTCTTTAGATTCTTTAGATTCTTTAGATTCTTTAGATTCTTTAGATTCTTTAGATTCTTTAGATTCTTTAGATTCTTTAGATTCTTTAGATTCTTTAGATTCTTTAGATTCTTTAGATCCTTTAGTTTCTTTTGATACTTTAGATTCTTTAGATTTTTTAGATTCTTTAAATTTTTTAGATTCATTAGATTTTTTAGATTCTTTAGATTCTTTAGATTCTTTAGATTCTTTAGATTCTTTAGTTCCTTTAGATTCTTTAGATTCTTTAGATTCTTTAGATTCTTTAGATTCTTTAGATTCTTTAGATTCTTTAGATTCTTTAGATTCTTTAGATTCTTTAGATTCTTTAGATTCTTTAGATTCTTTAGACTCTTTAGTTCCTTTAGATTCTTTAGATTCTTTAGATTCTGTAGATTCTTTAGATTCTTTAGATTCTTTAGATTCTTTAGATTCTTTAGATCCTTTAGATTCTTTAGATTCTTTAGATCCTTTAGTTTCTTTTGATACTTTAGATTCTTTAGATTTTTTAGATTCTTCAGATTTTTTAGATCCCTTAGATTCTTTAGATTCTTTAGATTCTTTAGATTCTTTAGATTCTTTAGATTATTTAGATTCTATAGATTCTTTAGATTCTTTAGATTCTTTAGATTCTTTAGATTCTTTAGATTCTTTAGATTCTTTAGATTCTTTAGATTCTTTAGATTCTTTAGATTATTTAGATTCTATAGATTCTTTAGATTCTTTAGATTCTTTAGATTCTTTAGATTCTTTAGATTCTTTAGATTCTTTAGATTCTTTAGATTCTTTAGATTCTTTAGATTCTTTAGATTCTTTAGATTCTTTAGATTCTTTAGATTATTTAGATTCTATAGATTCTTTAGATTCTTTAGATTCTTTAGATTCTTTAGATTCTTTAGATTCTTTAGATTCTTTAGATTCTTTAGATTCTTTAGATTCTTTAGAATCTTTAGATTCTTTAGGTTTTTTAGATTCTTTTGATTCTTTTTTTTTAGATTCTTTAGATTCTTTAGATTCTTTAGGTTTTTTAGATTCTTTTGATTCTTTTTTTTTTAGATTCTTTAGATTCTTTAGATTCCTTAGATTCTTTAGATTCTTTAGATTCTTTAGATTCTTTGGACTCTTTAGATACTTTAAATTCTTTAGATTCTTTAGATTCTTTAGATTCTTTAGATTCTTTAGATTCTTTAGATTCTTTAGATTCTTTAGATTCTTTAGATTCTTTAGATTCTTTAGATTCTTTAGATTCTTTAGATTCTTTAGATTCTTTAGATTCTTTAGATTCTTTAGATCCTTTAGATTCTTTAGATCCTTTAGTTTCTTTTGATACTTTAGATTCTTTAGATTTTTTAGATTCTTTAAATTTTTTAGATTCATTAGATTTTTTAGATTCTTTAGATTCTTTAGATTCTTTAGATTCTTTAGATTCTTTAGATTCTTTAGATTCTTTAGATTCTTTAGATTCTTTAGATTTTTTAGATTCTTTAGATTCTTTAGATTCTTTAGATTCTTTAGATTCTTTAGATTCTTTAGATTCATTAGATTCTTTAGATTCTTTAGATTCTTTAGATTCTTTAGATTCTTTAGATTCTTTAGATTCTTTAGATTCTTTAGATTCTTTAGATTCTTTAGATTCTTTAGATTCTTTAGATTCTTTAGATTCTTTAGATTCTTTAGATTCTTTAGATTCTTTAGATTCTTTAGATTCTTTAAATTCTTTAGATTCTTTAGATTCATTAGATTCTTTAGATTCTTTAGATTCTTTAGATTCTTTAGAATCTTTAGATTCTTTAGATTCTTTAGATTCTTTGGATTCTTTAGATTCTTTAGATTCTTTAGATTCTTTAGATTCTTTAGATTCTTTAGATTCTTTAGATTCTTTAGATTCTTTAGATTCTTTAAATTCTTTAGATTCTTTAGATTCTTTAGATTCTTTAGATTCTTTAGATTCTTTAGATTCTTTAGATTCTTTAGATTCTTTAGATTCTTTAGATTTTTTAGATTCTTTAGATTCTTTAGATTCTTTAGATTCTTTAGATTCTTTAGATTCTTTAGATTCTTTAGATTCTTTAGATTCTGTAGATTTTTTAGATTCTTTAGATTCTTTAGATTCTTTAGATCCTTTAGTTTCTTTTGATACTTTAGATTAATAGATTTTTTAGATTCCATGTATTCTTTAGATTTTTTACATTCTCTAGATTCTTTAGAATTTTTAGATTCTTCAGATTCTTTAGATCCCTTAGATTCTTTAGATTCTTTAGATTCTTTAGATTCTTTAGATTCTTTAGATTCTTTAGATTCTTTAGATTATTTAGATTCTATAGATCCTTTAGATCCTTTAGATTCTTTAGATTATTTAGATTCTTTAGTTCCTTTAGATTCTTTAGATTCTTTAGATTCTTTAGATTCTTTAGATTCTTTAGATTCTTTAGATTCTTTAGATTCTTTAGATTCTTTAGACTCTTTAGTTCCTTTAGATTCTTTAGATTCTTTAGATTCTGTAGATTCTTTAGATTCTTTAGATTCTTTAGATTCTTTAGATTCTTTAGATCCTTTAGATTCTTTAGATTCTTTAGATCCTTTAGTTTCTTTTGATACTTTAGATTCTTTAGATTTTTTAGATTCTTCAGATTCTTTAGATCCCTTAGATTCTTTAGATTCTTTAGATTCTTTAGATCCTTTAGATTCTTTAGATTATTTAGATTCTATAGATTCTTTAGATTCTTTAGATTCTTTAGATTCTTTAGATTCTTTAGATTCTTTAGATTCTTTAGATTCTTTAGATTCTTTAGATTCTTTAGATTCTTTAGATTCTTTAGATTCTTTAGATCCTTTAGATTCTTTAGATTCTTTAGATTCTTTAGATTCTTTATATTCTTTACATTCTTTAGATTCTTTAGATTCTTTTCTTTAGATTCTTTAGATTCTTTAGATTCTTTAGATTCTTTAGATTCTTTAGATTCTTTATATTCTTTAGATTCTTTAGATTCTTTAGATTCTTTAGATTCTTTAGATTCTTTAGATTCTTTAGATTCTTTAGATTCTTTAGATTCTTTAGATTTTTTAGATCCTATAGATTTTTTAGATACTTTAGATACTTTAGTTTCTTTATATAAATTAGATTTTTTAGATATTTTAGATTCTTTGGATTCTTTAGTTTCTTTAGATATTTTAGTTTCTTTAGATTCTTTAGATTCTTTAGGTTCTTTAGATTCTTTAGATTCTCTAGATTCTTTAGATCCTTTAGTTTCTTTTGATACTTTAGATTCTTTAGATTTTTTAGATTCTTTAAATTTTTTAGATTCATTATATTTTTTAGATTCTTTAGATCCTTTAGATTCTTTAGATTCTTTAGATTCTTTAGATTCTTTAGATTCTTTGGATTCTTTAGATTCTTTAGATTCTTTATATTTTTTAGATTCTTTAGATTCTTTAGATTCTTTAGATTCTTTAGATTCTTTAGATTCTTTAGATTCTTTAGATTCTTTAGATTCTTTAGATTCTTTAGATTCTTTAGATTCTTTAGATTCTTTAGATTCTTTAGATTCTTTAGATTCTTTAGATTCTTTAGATTCTTTAGATTCTTTAGATTCTTTAGATTCTTTAGATTCTGTAGATTCTTTAGATTCTTTAGATTCTTTAGATTCTTTAGATTCTTTAGATTCTTTAGATTCTTTAGATTCTTTAGATTCTTTAGATTCTTTAGATTCTTTAGATTCTTTAGATTCTTTAGATTCTTTAGATTCTTTAGATTATTTAGATTCTATAGATTCTTTAGATTCTTTAGATTCTTTAGATTCTTTAGATTCTTTAGATTCTTTAGATTCTTTAGATTCTTTAGATTCTTTGGATTCTTTAGATTCTTTAGATTCTTTAGATTCTTTAGATTCTTTAGATTCTTTAGATTCTTTAGATTCTTTAGATTCTTTAGATTCTTTAGATTCTGTAGATTCTTTAGATTCTTTAGATTCTTTAGATTCTTTAGATTCTTTAGATTCTTTAGATTCTTTAGATTCTTTAGATTCTTTAGATTCTTTAGATTCTTTAAATTCTTTAGATCCTTTAGTTTCTTTTGATACTTTAGATTCTTTAGATTTTTTAGATTCTTTAAATTTTTTAGATTCATTAGATTTTTTAGATTCTTTAGATTCTTTAGTTTCTTTAGATTCTTTAGATTCTTTAGATTCTTTAGATTCTTTAGATTCTTTAGATTCTTTATATTTTTTAGATTCTTTAGATTCTTTAGATTCTTTAGATTCTTTAGATTCTTTAGATTCTTTAGATTCTTTAGATTCTTTAGATTCTTTAGATTCTTTAGATTCTTTAGATTCTTTAGATTCTTTAGATTCTTTAGATTCTTTAGATTCTTTAGATTCTTTAGATTCTTTAGATTCTTTAGATTCTTTAGATTCTTTAGATTCTTTAGATTCTTTAGATTTTGTAGATTCTTTAGATTCTTTAGATTCTTTAGATCCTTTAGACTCTTTAGATTCTTTAGATTCTTTAGATTCTTTAGATTCTTTAGATTCTTTAGATTCTTTAGATTCTTTAGATCCTTTAGTTTCTTTTGATACTTTAGATTCTTTAGATTTTTTAGATTCTTTAAATTTTTTAGATTCATTAGATTTTTTAGATTCTTTAGATTCTTTAGATTCTTTAGGTTCTTTAGATTCTTTAGATTCTTTAGATTCTTTAGATTCTTTAGTTTCTTTAGATTCTTTAGATTCTTTAGATTCTTTAGATTCTTTATATTTTTTAGATTCTTTAGATTCTTTAGATTCTTTAGATTCTTTAGATTCTTTAGATTCTTTAGATTCTTTAGATTCTTTAGATTCTTTAGATTCTTTAGATTCTTTATATTCTTTAGATTCTTTAGATTCTTTAGATTCTTTAGATTCTTTAGATTCTTTAGATTCTTTAGATTCTTTAGATTCTTTAGATTCTTTAGATTCTTTAGATTCTTTAGATTCTTTAGATTCTTTAGATTCTTTAGATTCTTTAGATTCTTTAGATTCTTTAGATTCTTTAGATTCTTTAGATTCTTTAGATTCTTTAGATTCTTTAGATTCTTTAGATTCATTAGATTCTTTAGATTCTTTAGATTCTTTAGATTCTTTAGAATCTTTAGATTCTTTAGATTCTTTAGATTATTTAGATTATTTAGATTCTTTAGATTCTTTAGATTCTTTAGATTCTTTAGATTCTTTAGATTCTTTAGATTCTTTAGATTCTTTAGATTCTTTAGATTCTTTAGATTCTTTAGATTCTTTAGATTCTTTAGATTCTTTAGATTCTTTAGATTCTTTAGATTCTTTAGATTCTTTAGATTCTTTAGATTCTTTAGATTCTTTAGATTCTTTAGATCCTTTAGATTCTTTAGATTGTTTAGATTTTTTAGATTCTTTAGATTTTTAGATTCTTTAGATTCTTTAGATTCTTTAGATTCTTTAGATTCTTTAGATTCTTTAGATTCTTTAGGTTTTTTAGATACTTTTGATTCTTTTTTTTTTTAGATTCTTTAGATTCTTTAGATTCTTTAGATTCTTTAGATTCTTTAGATTCTTTAGACTCTTTAGATACTTTAAATTCTTTAGATTCTTTAGATTCTTTAGATTCTTTAGATTCTTTAGATTCTTTAGATTCTTTAGATTCTTTAGATTCTTTAGATTCTTTAGATTCTTTAGATTCTTTAGATCCTTTAGATTCTTTAGATTCTTTAGATTCTATAAGTACTTTAGTTTCATTTGATTCTTTAGATTAATAGATTTTTTAGTCTCCTTGGATTCTTTAGATTTTCTAGATTCTTTAGATTTTTTAGATTTTTTAGATTCTTTAGATTTTTTAGATTCTTTAGATTCTTTAGATTCTTTAGATTCTTTAGATTCTTTAGATTCTTTAGATTCTTTAGATTCCTTAGATTCTTTAGATTCTTTAAATTCTTTAGATTTTTTAGATTCTTTAGATTTTATATAATCCTTATATTTTTTATATTCTCTAGATTCTTTAGATTCTTTAGATTCTTTAGATTCTTTAGAGTCTTTAGATTCTTTAGATACTTTAAATTCTTTAGATTCTTTAGATTCTTTAGATTCTGTAGATTCCTTAGATTCTTTAGATTCTATAGATTTTTTAGATTCTTTAGATTCTATAGATTCTTTAGATTCTTTAGATTCTTTAGATTCTTTAGATTCTTTAGATTCTTTAGATTCTTTAGATTCTTTAGATTCTTTAGATTCTTTAGATTCTTTAGATTCTTTAGATTCTTTAAATTCTTTAGATTCTTTAGATTCTTTAGATTCTTTAGATTCTTTAGATTCTTTAGATTCTTTAGATTATTTAGATTCTATAGATTCTTTAGATTCTTTAGATTCTTTAGATTCTTTAGATTCTTTAGATTCTTTAGATTCTTTAGATTCTTTAGATTCTTTAGATTCTTTGGATTCTTTAGATTCTTTAGATTCTTTAGATTCTTTAGATTCTTTAGATTCTTTAGATTCTTTAGATTCTTTAGATTCTTTAGATTCTGTAGATTCTTTAGATTCTTTAGATTCTTTAGATTCTTTAGATTCTTTAGATTCTTTAGATTCTTTAGATTCTTTAGATTCTTTAGATTCTTTAAATTCTTTAGATCCTTTAGTTTCTTTTGATACTTTAGATTCTTTAGATTTTTTAGATTCTTTAAATTTTTTAGATTCATTAGATTTTTTAGATTCTTTAGATTCTTTAGTTTCTTTAGATTCTTTAGATTCTTTAGATTCTTTAGATTCTTTAGATTCTTTAGATTCTTTAGATTCTTTATATTTTTTAGATTCTTTAGATTCTTTAGATTCTTTAGATTCTTTAGATTCTTTAGATTCTTTAGATTCTTTAGATTCTTTAGATTCTTTAGATTCTTTAGATTCTTTAGATTCTTTAGATTCTTTAGATTCTTTAGATTCTTTAGATTCTTTAGATTCTTTAGATTCTTTAGATTCTTTAGATTCTTTAGATTCTTTAGATTCTGTAGATTCTTTAGATTCTTTAGATTTTTTAGATCCTTTAGACTCTTTAGATTCTTTAGATTCTTTAGATTCTTTAGATTCTTTAGATTCTTTAGATTCTTTAGATTCTTTAGATCCTTTAGTTTCTTTTGATACTTTAGATTCTTTAGATTTTTTAGATTCTTTAAATTTTTTAGATTCATTAGATTTTTTAGATTCTTTAGATTCTTTAGATTCTTTAGGTTCTTTAGATTCTTTAGATTCTTTAGATTCTTTAGTTTCTTTAGATTCTTTAGATTCTTTAGATTCTTTAGATTCTTTATATTTTTTAGATTCTTTAGATTCTTTAGATTCTTTAGATTCTTTAGATTCTTTAGATTCTTTAGATTCTTTAGATTCTTTAGATTCTTTAGATTCTTTAGATTCTTTAGATTCTTTAGATTCTTTAGATTCTTTAGATTCTTTAGATTCTTTAGATTCTTTAGATTCTTTAGATTCTTTAGATTCTTTAGATTCTTTAGATTCTTTAGATTCTTTAGATTCTTTAGATTCTTTAGATTCTTTAGATTCTTTAGATTCTTTAGATTCTTTAGATTCTTTAGATTCTTTAGATTCTTTAGATTCTTTAGATTCATTAGATTCTTTAGATTCTTTAGATTCTTTAGATTCTTTAGAATCTTTAGATTCTTTAGATTCTTTAGATTATTTAGATTATTTAGATTCTTTAGATTCTTTAGATTCTTTAGATTCTTTAGATTCTTTAGATTCTTTAGATTCTTTAGATTCTTTAGATTCTTTAGATTCTTTAGATTCTTTAGATTCTTTAGATTCTTTAGATTCTTTAGATTCTTTAGATTCTTTAGATTCTTTAGATTCTTTAGATTCTTTAGATTCTTTAGATTCTTTAGATTCTTTAGATTCTTTAGATTCTTTAGATTCTTTAGATTCTTTAGATTCATTAGATTCTTTAGATTCTTTAGATTCTTTAGATTCTTTAGAATCTTTAGATTCTTTAGATTCTTTAGATTATTTAGATTATTTAGATTCTTTAGATTCTTTAGATTCTTTAGATTCTTTAGATTCTTTAGATTCTTTAGATTCTTTAGATTCTTTAGATTCTTTAGATTCTTTAGACTCTTTAGATACTTTAAATTCTTTAGATTCTTTAGATTCTTTAGATTATTTAGATTCTTTAGATTCTTTAGATTCTTTAGATTCTTTAGATTCTTTAGATTCTTTAGATTCTTTAGATTCTTTAGATTTTTTAGATTCTTTAGATTCTTTAGATCCTTTAGATTCTTTAGATTCTTTAGATTCTATAAGTACTTTAGTTTCATTTGATTCTTTAGATTAATAGATTTTTTAGTCTCCTTGGATTCTTTAGATTTTCTAGATTCTTTAGATTTTTTAGATTTTTTAGATTCTTTAGATTTTTTAGATTCTTTAGATTCTTTAGATTCTTTAGATTCTTTAGATTCTTTAGATTCTTTAGATTCTTTAGATTCTTTAGATTCCTTAGATTCTTTAGATTCTTTAAATTCTTTAGATTTTTTAGATTCTTTAGATTTTATATAATCCTTATATTTTTTATATTCTCTAGATTCTTTAGATTCTTTAGATTCTTTAGATTCTTTAGAGTCTTTAGATTCTTTAGATACTTTAAATTCTTTAGATTCTTTAGATTCTTTAGATTCTGTAGATTCCTTAGATTCTTTAGATTCTCTAGATTTTTTAGATTCTTTAGATTCTATAGATTCTTTAGATTCTTTAGATTCTTTAGATTCTTTAGATTCTTTAGATTCTTTAGATTCTTTAGATTCTTTAGATTCTTTAGATTCTTTAGATTCTTTAGATTCTTTAGATTCTTTAGATTCTTTAAATTCTTTAGATTCTTTAGATTCTTTAGATTCTTTAGATTCTTTAGATTCTTTAGATTCTTTAGATTCTTTAGATTCTTTAGATTCTTTAGATTCTTTAGATTCTTTATATTCTTTAGATTCTTTAGATTCTTTAGATTTTTTAGATTTTTTAGATTCTTTAGATTCTTTAGATTCTTTAGATTCTTTAGATTCTTTAGATTCTTTAGATTCTTTAGATTCTTTAGATTCTTTAGATTCTTTAGATTCTTTAGATTCTTTAGATTCTTTAGATTCTTTAGATTCTTTAGATTCTTTAGATACTTCAGATTCTTTAGATTCTGTAGATTACTTAGATTCTTTAGATTCTCTAGATTCTTTAGATTCTTTAGATTCTTTAGATTCTTTAGATTCATTAAATTCTTTAGATTCTTTAGATTCTTTAGTTTCTCTAGATTCTTTAGATTCTTTAGATTTTTTAGATTTTTTAGATTCTTTAGATTCTTTAGATTCTTTAGATTCTTTAGATTCTTTAGATTCTTTAGATTCTTTAGATTCTTTAGATTCTTTAGATTCTTTAGATTCTTTAGATTCTTTAGATTCTTTAGATTCTTTAGATTCTTTAAATTCTTTAGATTCTTTAGATTCTTTAGATTCTTTAGATTCTTTAGATTCTTTAGATTCTTTATATTCTTTAGATTCTTTAGATTCTTTAGATTTTTTAGATTTTTTAGATTCTTTAGATTCTTTAGATTCTTTAGATTCTTTAGATTCTTTAAATTCTTTAGATTCTTTAGATTCTTTAGATTATTTAGATTCTTTAGATTCTTTAGATTCTTTAGATCCTTTAGACTCTTTATATTCTTTAGATTCTTTAGATTCTTTAGATTTTTTAGATTTTTTAGATTCTTTAGATTCTTTAGATTCTTTAGATTTTTTAGATTCTTTAGATTCTTTAAATTCTTTAGATTCTTTAGATTCTTTAGATTCTTTAGATTCTTTAGATTCTTTAGATTCTTTAGATTCTTTAGATTCTTTATATTCTTTAGATTCTTTAGATTCTTTAGATTCTTTATATTCTTTAGATTCTTTAGATTCTTTAGATTCTTTAGATTCTTTAGATTCTTTAGATTCTTTAGATTCTTTAGATTCTTTAGATTCTTTAGATTCTTTAGATTCTTTAGATTCTTTAGATTCTTTAGATTCTTTAGATTCTTTAGATTCTTTAGATTCTTTAGATTCTTTAGATTCTTTAGATTCTTTAGATTCTTTAGATTCTTTAGTTTCTTTAGATCATATAGATTCTTTAGATACTTTAGTTTCAATTGATTCTTTAGATTAATAGATTTTTTAGACTCCTTGGATTCTTTAGATTTTCTAGATTTTATAGATTCTTTAGATTTTTTAGATTCTTTAGATTTTTTAGATTCTTTAGATTCTTTAGATTCTTTAGATTATTTAGATTCTTTAGATTCTTTAGATTCCTTAGATTCTTTAGATTCTTTAAATTCTTTAGATTCTTTAGATTCTTTAGATTCTTTAGATTCTTTAGATACTTCAGATTCTTTAGATTCTGTAGATTACTTAGATTCTTTAGATTCTCTAGATTCTTTAGATTCTTTAGATTCTTTAGATTCTTTAGATTCATTAAATTCTTTAGATTCTTTAGATTCTTTAGTTTCTCTAGATTCTTTAGATTCTTTAGATTTTTTAGATTTTTTAGATTCTTTAGATTCTTTAGATTCTTTAGATTCTTTAGATTCTTTAGATTCTTTAGATTCTTTAGATTCTTTAGATTCTTTAGATTCTTTAGATTCTTTAGATTCTTTAGATTCTTTAGATTCTTTAGATTCTTTAGATTCTTTAGATTCTTTAGATTCTTTAGATTCTTTAGATTCTTTAGATACTTTAGATTCCTTAGATTCTTTAGATTAATAGATTTTTTAGATTCCTTGGATTTTTTAGATTTTTTAGATTCTTTAATTTCTTTAGTTTCTTTAGATCCTTTAGATTCTTTAGATTCTTTAGTTTCTTTTGATTCTTTAGATTAATAGATATTTTAGATTCCTTGGATTTTTTAGATTTTTTAGATTCTTTAGATTTTTTAGATTCTTCAGATTTTTTAGATTCTTTAGATTCTTTAGATTCTTTGGATTTTTTAGATTCTTTAGATTCTTTAGATTCTTTAGATTCTTTAGATTCTTTAGATTTTTTAGATTCTTTAGATTCTTTAGATTCTTTAGATTCTTTAGATTCTTTAGATTCTTTGGATTCTTTAGATTCTTTAGATTCTTTAGATTCTTTAGATTCTTTAGATTCTTTAGATTCTTTAGATTCTTCAGATTCTTTGGATTCTTTAGATTCTTTAGATTCTTTAGATTCTTTAGATTCTTTAGATTCTTTAGATTCCTTAGATTCTATAGATTCTCTAGATTCCTTAGATGCTTTAGATTCTTTAAATTCTTTAGATTCTTTAGATTCTTTAGATTCTTTAGATTCTTTAGAATCCTTAGATACTTTAGATTCTCTAGATTCTTTAGATTCTTTAGATTCTTTAAATTCTTTAGATTCTTTAGATTCTTTAGATTCTTTAGATTCTTTAGATTCTCTAGATTCTCTAGATTCTTTAGAATCTTTAGATTCTTTAGATACTTTAGATTCTTTAGATTTTTTAGATTTTTTAGATTCTTTAGATTCTTTAGATTCTTTAGATTCTTTAGATTCTTTAGATTCTTTAGATTCTTTAGATTCTTTAGATTCTTTAGATTCTTTAGATTCTTTAGATTCTTTAGATTCTTTAGATTCTTTAGATTCTTTAGATTCTTTAGATTCTTTAGATTCTTTAGATTCTTTAGATTCTTTAGATTCTTTAGATTCTTTAGATTCTTTAGATTCTTTAGATTCTTTAGATTCTTTAGATTCTTTAGATTCTTTAGATTCTTTAGATTCTTTAGATTCTTTAGATTCTTTAGATTCTTTAGATTCTTTAGATTCTTTAGATTCTTTAGATTCTTTAGATTCTTTAGATTCTTTAGATTCTTTAGATTCTTTAGATTCTTTAGATTCTTTAGATTCTTTAGATTCTTTAGATTCTTTAGATTCTTTAGATTCTTTAGATTCTTTAGATTCTTTAGATTCTTTAGATTCTTTAGATTCTTTAGATTCTTTAGATTCTTTAGATTCTTTAGATTCTTTAGATTCTTTAGATTCTTTAGATTCTTTAGATTCTTTAGATTTTTTAGATTCTTTAGATCCTTTAGATTTTTTAGATTCTTTAGTTTCTTTTGATTCTTTAGATTAATAGATTTTTTAGATTCCTTGGATTCTTTAGATTTTTTAGATTCTTTAGGTTTTTTAGATTCTTTAGATTTATTAGATTCTTTAGATTCTTTAGATTCTTTGGATTTTTTAGATTCTTTAGATTCTTTAGATTCTTTAGATTCTTTAGATTCTTTAGATTCTTTAGATTCTTTAGATTCTTTAGATTCTTTAGATTCTTTAGAATCCTTAGATACTTTAGATTCTCTAGATTCTTTAGATTCTTTAGATTCTTTAGATTCTTTAAATTCTTTAGATTCTTTAGATTCTTTAGATTCTTTAGATTCTTTAGATTCCCTAGATTCTCTAGATTCTTTAGAATCTTTAGATTCTTTAGATACTTTAGATTCTTTAGATTTTTTAGATTTTTTAGATTCTTTAGATACTTTAGATTCTTTAGATTCTTTAGATTTTTTAGATTCTTTAGATTCTTTAGATTCTTTAGATTCTTTAGATTCTTTAGATTCTTTATATTCTTTAGATTCTTTAGATTCTTTAGATTCTTTAGATTCTTTAGATTCTTTAGATTCTTTAGATTCTTTAGATTCTTTAGATTCTTTAGATTCTTTAGATTCTTTAGATTCTTTAGATTCTTTAGATTCTTTAGATTCTTTAGATTCTTTAGATTCTTTAGATTCTTTAGATTCTTTAGATTTTTTAGATTCTTTAGATTCTTTAGAATCCTTAGATACTTTAGATTCTCTAGATACTTTAGATTCTTTAGATTCTTTAGATTCTTTAAATTCTTTAGATTCTTTAGATTCTTTAGATTCTTTAGATTCTTTAGATTCTTTAGATTCTCTAGATTCTCTAGATTCTTTAGAATCTTTAGATTCTTTAGATACTTTAGATTCTTTAGATTTTGTAGATTTTTTAGATTCTTTAGATTTTTTAGATTCTTTAGATTCTTTAGATTTTTTAGATTCTTTAGATTCTTTAGATTCTTTAGATTCTTTAGATTCTTTAGATTCTTTAGATTCTTTAGATTCTTTAGATTCTTTAGATTCTTTAGATTCTTTAGATTCTTTAGATTCTTTAGATTCTCTAGATTCTTTAGATTCTTTAGATTCTTTAGATTCTTTAGATTCTTTAGATTCTTTAGATTCTTTAGATTCTTTAGATTCTTTAGATACTTTAGATTCTTTAGATTCTTTAGATTCTTTAGATTCTTTAGATTCTTTAGATTCTTTAGATTCTTTAGATTCTTTAGATTCTTTAGATTCTTTAGATTCTTTAGATTCTTTAGATTTTTTAGATTCTTTAGATCCTTTAGATTCTTTAGATTCTTTAGTTTCTTTTGATTCTTTAGATTAATAGATTTTTTAGATTCCTTGGATTTTTTAGATTTTTTAGATTCTTTAGGATTTTTAGATTCTTTAGGTTTATTAGATTCTTTAGATTCTTTAGATTCTTTAGATTCTTTAGATTCTTTAGATTCTTTAGATTCTTTAGATTCTTTAGATTCTTTAGATTTTTTAGATTCTTTAGATTTTTTAGATTCTTTAGATTCTTTAGATTCTTTAGATTCTTTAGATTCTTTAGATTCTTTAGATTCTTTAGATGCTTTAGATTCTTTAGATTCTTTAGATACTTTAGATTCTTTAGATTCTTCAGATTCTTTAGATTCTTTAGATTCTTTAGATTCTTTAGATTCGTTAGGTTCTTTAGATTCGTTAGATTATTTAGATTTCTTTCATTAGATACTTTAGATATTTTAGATTTTTAGATTCTTTAGATTCTTTAGATTTTTTAGATTCTTTAGATTCTTTAGAATCTTTAGATTATTTAGATTCTTCAGATTCTTTAGATTCTTTAGATCCTTTAGTTTCTTTTGATACTTTAGATTAATAGATTTTTTAGTTTCCATGTATTCTTTAGATTTTTTACATTCTCTAGATTCTTTAGATTTTTTAGAATCTTCAGATTCTTTAGATCCCTTAGATTCTTTAGATTCTTTAGATTCTTTAGATTCTTTAGATTCTTTGGATTCTTTAGATTCTTTAGATTCTTTAGATTATTTAGATTCTATCGATTCTTTAGATTCTTTAGATTCTTTAGTTCCTTTAGATTCTTTAGATTCTTTAGATTCTTTAGATTCTGTAGATTCTTTAGATTCTTTAGATTCTTTAGATTCTTTAGATTCTTTAGACTCTTTAGTTCCTTTAGATTCTTTAGATTCTTTAGATTCTTTAGATTCTGTAGATTCTTTAGATTCTTTAGATTCTTTAGATTCCTTAGATTCTTTAGATTCTTTAGATTCTTTAGATTCTTTAGATTCTTTAGATTGCTTAGATTCTTTAGATTCTTTAGATTCTTTAGATTCTTTAGATTCTTTAGATTCTTTAGATTCTTTAGATTCTTTAGATTCTTTAGATTCTTTAGATCCTTTAGTTTCAGATTATTTAGATTTTTTGGATTCTTTAGATTTTTTAGAAACTTTGGATTTTTTAGATTCTTTTGATTCTTTAGATTTTTTAGATTCTTTAGATTCTTTAGATTCTTTAGATTCTTTAGATTCTTTAGATTCTTTAGATTCTTTAGATTCTTCAGATTATTTAGATTTTTTAGATTCTTTAGATTATTTAAGTTCTTTAGATTATTTAGTTTCTTTAGATTCTTTAGATTCTTTTCATTAGATTCTTTAGATTCATTTATTTAGATTCTTTAGATTTTTTAGATTCTTTAGATTCTTTAGATTCTTTAGATTCTTTAGAATCTTTGGCTTTTTTAGATTCTTTTGATTCTTTAGATTTTTTAGATTCTTTAGATTCTTTAGATTCATTAAATTCTTTAGATTCTTTAGATTCTTTAGATTCTTTAGATTCTTTAGATTCTTTAGATTCTTTAGATTCTTTAGATTCTTTAGATTCTTTAGATTCTTTAGATACTTTAGATTCTTTAGATTCTTTAGATTCTTTAGATTCTTTTCTTTAGATTCTTTAGATTTTTTAGATTCTTTAGATTCTTTAGATTCTTTAGTATCTTTGGATTTTTTAGATCCTTTAGATTCTTTAGATTCTTTAGTTTTTTTAGATTCTTTAGATTCTTTAAATTCTCTAGATTCTTTAGATTCTTTAGATTCTTTAGATTCTTTAGATTCTTTAGATTCTTTAGATTCTTTAGATTCTTTAGATTCTTTAGATTCTTTAGATTCTTTAGATTCTTTAGTTTCTTTAGATTCTTTAGATTCTTTAAATTCTTTAGATTCTTTAGATTCTTTAGATTCTTTAGATTCTTTAGATTCTTTAGATTCTTTAGATTCTTTAGATTCTTTAGATTCTTTAGATTCTTTAGATTCTTTAGATTCTTTAGATTCTTTAGATTCTTTAGATTCTTTAGATTCTTTAGATTCTTTAGATTCTTTAGATTCTTTAGATTCTTTAGATTCTTTAGATTCTTTAGATTCTTTAGATTCTTTAGTTTCTTTAGATTCTTTAGATTCTTTAGATTCTTTAGATTCTTTAGATTATTTAGATTCTATAGATTATTTAGATTCTTTAGATTCTTTAGTTCCTTTAGATTCTTTAGATTCTTTAGATTCTTTAGATTCTTTAGATTCTTTAGATTCTTTAGATTCTTTAGATTCTTTAGATTCTTTAGATTCTTTAGATTCTTTTGACACTTTAGTTCCTTTAGATTCTTTAGATTCTTTAGATTCTGTAGATTCTTTAGATTCTTTAGATTCTTTAGATTCTATAGATTCTTTAGATTCCTTAGATTCTTTAGATTCTTTAGATTCTTTAGATTCTTTAGATTCTTTAGATTCTTTAGATTCTTTAGATTCTTTAGATTCTTTAGATTCTTTAGATTCTTTAGATTCTTTAGATTCTTTAAATTCTTTAGATACTTTAGATTCTTTAGATTCTTTAGATTCTTTAGATTCTTTAGTTTCTTTAGATTCTTTAGATTCTTTAGATTCTTTAGATTCTTTAGATTCTTTAGATTATTTAGATTCTTTAGATTCTTTGGATTCTTTAGATTTTTTAGATTCTTTAGATTCTTTAGATTCTTTAGATTCTTTAGATTCTTTAGATTCTGTAGATTCTTTAGATTCTTTAGATTCTTTAGATTCTTTAGATTCTTTAGATTCTTTAGATTCTTTAGATTCTTTAGATTCTTTAGATTCTTTAGATTCTTTAGATTCTTTAGATTCTTTAGATTCTTTAGATCCTTTAGTTTCTTTTGATACTTTAGATTAATAGATTTTTTAGATTCCATGTATTTTTTAGATTTTTTACATTCTCTAGATTCTTTAGATTTTTTAGATTCTTCAGATTCTTCAGATCCCTTAGATTCTTTAGATTCTTTAGATTCTTTAGATTCATTAGATTATTTAGATTCTATAGATTCTTTAGATTCTTTAGATTCTTTAGTTCCTTTAGATTCTTTAGATTCTTTAGATTCTGTAGATTCTTTAGATTCTTTAGATTCTTTAGATTCTTTAGATTCTTCAGATTATTTAGATTTTTTAGATTCTTTAGATTCTTTAGACTCTTTAGTTCTTTTAGATTCTTTAGATTCTTTAGATTCTGTAGATTCTTTAGATTCTTTAGATTCTTTAGATTCTTTAGATTCTTTAGATTCTTTAGATTCTTTAGATTCTTTAGATTCTTTAGATTCTTTAGATTCTTTAGATCCTTTAGTTTCAGATTATTTAGATTTTTTAGATTCTTTAGATTCTTTAGAAACTTTGGATTTTTTAGATTCTTTTGATTCTTTAGATTTTTTAGATTCTTTAGATTCTTTAGATTCTTTAGATTCTTTAGATTCTTCAGATTATTTAGATTTTTTAGATTCTTTAGATTATTTAAGTTCTTTAGATTATTTAGTTTCTTTAGATTCTTTAGATTCTTTTCATTAGATTCTTTAGATTCTTTTCTTTAGATTCTTTAGATTTTTTAGATTCTTTAGATTCTTTAGATTCTTTAGAATCTTTGGATTTTTTAGATTCTTTTGATTCTTTAGATTTTTTAGATTCTTTAGATTCTTTAGATTCTTTAGATTCATTAAATTCTTTAGATTCTTTAGATTCTTTAGTTTCTTTTGATTCTTTAGATTCTTTAGATTCTTTAGATTCTTTAGATTCTTTAGATTCTTTAGATACTTTAGATTCTTTAGATTCTTTAGATTCTTTAGATTCCTTAGATTCTTTAGATTCTTTTCTTTAGATTCTTTAGATTTTTTAGATTCTTTAGATTCTTTAGATTCTTTAGAATCTTTGGATTTTTTAGATCCTTTAGATACTTTAGATTCTTTAGTTTTTTTAGATTCTTTAGATTCTTTAAATTCTTTAGATTCTTTAGATTCTTTAGATTCTTTAGATACTTTAGATTCTTTAGATTCTTCAGATTCTTTAGATTCTTTAGATTCTTTAGATTCTTTAGATTCTTTAGATTCTTTAGATTCTTTAGATTCTTTATATTCTTTAGATTCTTTAAATTCTTTAGATTCTTTAGATTCTTTAGATTCTTTAGATTCTTTAGATTCTTTAGATTCTTTAGATTCTTTAGATTCTTTAGATTCTTTAGATTCTTTAGATTTTTTAGATTCTTTAGATTCTTTAGATTCTTTATATTCTTTAGATTCTTTAGTTTCTTTAGATTCTTTACATTCTTTAGATTCTTTAGATTCTTTAGATTCTTTAGATTCTTTAGATTCTTTAGATTCTTTAGATTCTTTAGATTCTTTAGATTCTTTAGATTCTTTAGATTCTTTAGATTCTTTAGATTCTTTAGATTCTTTAGATTCTTTAGATTCTTTAGATTCTGTAGATTTTTTAGATTCTTTAGATTCTTTGGATTCTTTAGATTCTTTAGATTCTTTAGATTCTTTAGATTCTTTAGATTCTTTAGATTCTTTAGATCCTTTAGTTTCTTTTGATACTTTAGATTAATAGATTTTTTAGATTCCATGTATTCTTTAGATTTTTTACATTCTCTAGATTCTTTAGATTTTTTAGATTCTTCAGATTCTTTAGATCCCTTAGATTCTTTAGATTCTTTAGATTCTTTAGATTCTTTAGATTCTTTAGATTATTTAGATTCTATAGATTCTTTAGATCCTTTAGATTCTTTAGATTCTTTAGATTCTTTAGTTCCTTTAGATTCTTTAGATTCTTTAGATTCTTTAGATTCTTTAGATTCTTTAGATTCGTTAGATTCGTTAGATTCTTTAGATTCTTTAGATTCTTTAGATTCTTTAGATTCTTTAGATTCTTTAGATTCTTTAGATTCTTTAGATTCTTTAGATTCTTTAGACTCTTTAGTTCCTTTAGATTCTTTAGATTCTTTAGATTCTGTAGATTCTTTAGATTCTTTAGATTCTTTAGATTCTTTTCTTTAGATTCTTTAGATTTTTTAGATTCTTTAGATTCTTTAGATTCTTTAGAATCTTTGGATTTTTTAGATCCTTTAGATACTTTAGATTCTTTAGTTTTTTTAGATTGTTTAGATTCTTTAAATTCTTTAGATTCTTTAGATTCTTTAGATTCTTTAGATTCTTTAGATTCTTTAGATTCTTCAGATTCTTTAGATTCTTTAGATTCTTTAGATTCTTTAGATTCTTTAGATTCTTTAGATTCTTTAGATTCTTTAGATTCTTTAAATTCTTTAGATTCTTTAGATTCTTTAGATTCTTTAGATTCTTTAGATTCTTTAGATTCTTTAGATTCTTTAGATTCTTTAGATTCTTTAGATTCTTTAGATTCTTTAGATTCTTTAGATTCTTTAGATTCTTTAGATTCTTTAGATTCTTTAGATTCTTTAGATTCTTTAGATTCTTTATATTCTTTAGATTCTTTAGTTTCTTTAGATTCTTTAGATTCTTTAGATTCTTTAGATTCTTTAGATTCTTTAGATTCTTTAGATTCTTTAGATTCTTTAGATTCTTTAGATTCTTTAGATTCTTTAGATTCTTTAGATTCTTTAGATTCTTTAGATTCTTTAGATTCTTTAGATTCTTTAGATTCTTTAGATTCTTTAGATTCTGTAGATTTTTTAGATTCTTTAGATTCTTTAGATTCTTTGGATTCTTTAGATTCTTTAGATTCTTTAGATTCTTTAGATTCTTTAGATTCTTTAGATTCTTTAGATCCTTTAGTTTCTTTTGATACTTTAGATTAATAGATTTTTTAGATTCCATGTATTCTTTAGATTTTTTACATTCTCTAGATTCTTTAGATTTTTTAGATTCTTCAGATTCTTTAGATCCCTTAGATTCTTTAGATTCTTTAGATTCTTTAGATTCTTTAGATTCTTTAGATTCTTTAGATTCTTTAGATTCTTTAGATTCTTTAGATTCTTTAGATTCTTTAGATTCTATAGATTCTTTAGATCCTTTAGATTCTTTAGATTCTTTAGATTCTTTAGTTCCTTTAGATTCTTTAGATTCTTTAGATTCTTTAGATTCTTTAGATTCTTTAGATTCGTTAGATTCGTTAGATTCTTTAGATTCTTTAGATTCTTTAGATTCTTTAGATTCTTTAGATTCTTTAGATTCTTTAGATTCTTTAGATTCTTTAGACTCTTTAGTTCCTTTAGATTCTTTAGATTCTTTAAATTCTGTAGATTCTTTAGATTCTTTAGATTCTTTAGATTCTTTAGATTCTTTAGATTCTTTAGATTCTTTAGATTCTTTAGATTCTTTAGATTCTTTAGATTCTTTAGATTCTTTAGATTCTTTGGATTCTTTAGATTCTTTAGATTCTTTAGATCCTTTAGTTTCTTTTGATACTTTAGATTCTTTAGATTTTTTAGATTCTTCAGATTCTTTAGATCCCTTAGATTCTTTAGATTCTTTAGATTCTTTAGATTCTTTAGATTCTTTAGATTCTTTAGATTCTTTAGATTCTTTAGATTCTTTAGATTATTTAGATTCTATAGATTCTTTAGATTCTTTAGATTCTTTAGTTCCTTTAGATTCTTTGGATTCTTTAGATTCTTTAGATTCTTTAGATTCTTTAGATTCTTTAGATTCTTTAGATTCTTTAGATTCTTTAGATTCTTTAGATTCTTTAGATTCTTTAGATTCTTTAGATTCTTTAGATTCTTTAGATTCTTTAGATTCTTTAGATTTTTTAGATTCTTTAGATTCTTTAGATTCTTTAGATTCTTTAGATTCTTTAGATTCTTTAGATTCTTTAGATTCTTTAGATTCTTTAGATTCTTTAGATTCTTTAGATTCTTTAGATTCTTTAGATTTTTTAGATTCATTAGATTCTTTAGATTCTTTAGATTCTTTAGATTCTTTAGAAACTTTAGATTCTTTAGATTCTTTAGATTTTTTAGATTCTTTAGATTCTTTAGATTCTTTAGATTCTTTAGATTCTTTAGATTCTTTAGATTCTTTAGATTCTTTAGATTCTTTAGATTCTTTAGATTCTTTAGATTCTTTAGATTCTTTAGATTCTTTAGATTCTTTAGATTCTTTAGATTCTTTAGATTCTTTAGATTCTTTAGATTCTTTAGATTCTTTAGATTCTTTAGATTCTTTAGATTCTTTAGATTCTTTAGATTCTTTAGATTCTTTAGATTCTTTAGATTCTTTAGATTCTTTAGATTCTTTAGATTCTTTAGATTCTTTAGATTCCTTAGATTCTTTAGATTCTTTAGATTCTTTAGATTCTTTAGATTCTTTAGATTCTTTAGATTCTTTAGATTCTTTAGATTCTTTAGATTCTTTAGATTCTTTAGATTCTTTAGATTCTTTAGATTCTTTAGATCCTTTAGATTCTTTAGATTGTTTAGATTTTTTAGATTCTTTAGATTTTTAGATTCTTTAGATTCTTTAGATTCTTTAGATTCTTTAGGTTTTTTAGATTCTTTTGATTCTTTAGATTTTTTAGATTCTTTAGATTCTTTAGATTCTTTAGATTCTTTAGATTCTTTAGATTCTTTAGATTCTTTAGATTATTTAGATTCTATCGATTCTTTAGATTCTTTAGATTCTTTAGTTCTTTTAGATTCTTTAGATTCTTTAGATTCTTTAGATTCTGTAGATTCTTTAGATTCTTTAGATTCTTTAGATTCTTTAGATTCTTTAGACTCTTTAGTTCCTTTAGATTCTTTAGGTTCTTTAGATTCTTTAGATTCTGTAGATTCTTTAGATTCTTTAGATTCTTCAGATTCTTTAGATTCTTTAGATTCTTTAGATTCTTTAGATTCTTTAGATTCTTTAGATTCTTTAGATTCTTTAGATTCTTTAGATTGCTTAGATTCTTTAGATTCTTTAGATTCTTTAGATTCTTTAGATTCTTTAGATTCTTTAGATTCTTTAGATTCTTTAGATTCTTTAGATCCTTTAGTTTCAGATTATTTAGATTTATTGGATTCTTTAGATTTTTTAGAAACTTTGGATTTTTTAGATTCTTTTGATTCTTTAGATTTTTTAGATTCTTTAGATTCTTTAGATTCTTTAGATTCTTTAGATTCTTTAGATTCTTTAGATTCTTCAGATTATTTAGATTTTTTAGATTCTTTAGATTATTTAAGTTCTTTAGAATATTTAGTTTCTTTAGATTCTTTAGATTCTTTTCATTAGATTCTTTAGATTCATTTATTTAGATTCTTTAGATTTTTTAGATTCTTTAGATTCTTTAGATTCTTTAGAATCTTTGGCTTTTTTAGATTCTTTTGATTCTTTAGATTTTTTAGATTCTTTAGATTCTTTAGATTCATTAAATTCTTTAGATTCTTTAGATTCTTTAGATTCTTTAGACTCTTTAGATTCTTTAGATTCTTTTGATTCTTTAGATTCTTTAGATTCTTTAGATTCTTTAGATACTTTAGATTCTTTAGATTCTTTAGATTCTTTAGATTCTTTTCTTTAGATTCTTTAGATTTTTTAGATTCTTTAGATTCTTTAGATTCTTTAGTATCTTTGGATTTTTTAGATCCTTTAGATTCTTTAGATTCTTTAGTTTTTTTAGATTCTTTAGATTCTTTAAATTCTCTAGATTCTTTAGATTCTTTAGATTCTTTAGATTCTTTAGATTCTTTAGATTCTTTAGATTCTTTAGATTCTTTAGATTCTTTAGATTCTTTAGATTCTTTAGATTCTTTAGATTCTTTAGATTCTTTAGATTCTTTAGATTCTTTAGTTTCTTTAGATTCTTTAGATTCTTTAAATTCTTTAAATTCTTTAGATTCTTTAGATTCTTTAGATTCTTTAGATTCTTTAGATTCTTTAGATTCTTTAGATTCTTTAGATTCTTTAGATTCTTTAGATTCTTTAGATTCTTTAGATTCTTTAGATTCTTTAGATTCTTTAGATTCTTTAGATTCTTTAGTTTCTTTAGATTCTTTAGATTCTTTAGATTCTTTAGATTCTTTAGATTATTTAGATTCTATAGATTATTTAGATTCTTTAGATTCTTTAGTTCCTTTAGATTCTTTAGATTCTTTAGATTCTTTAGATTCTTTAGATTCTTTAGATTCTTTAGATTCTTTAGATTCTTTAGATTCTTTTGACACTTTAGTTCCTTTAGATTCTTTAGATTCTTTAGATTCTTTAGATTCTGTAGATTCTTTAGATTCTTTAGATTCTTTAGATTCTATAGATTCTTTAGATTCCTTAGATTCTTTAGATTCTTTAGATTCTTTAGATTCTTTAGATTCTTTAGATTCTTTAGATTCTTTAGATTCTTTAGATTCTTTAGATTCTTTAGATTCTTTAAATTCTTTAGATACTTTAGATTTTTTAGATTCTTTAGATTCTTTAGATTCTTTGGTTTCTTTAGATTCTTTAGATTCTTTAGATTCTTTAGATTCTTTAGATTATTTAGATTCTTTAGATTCTTTGGATTCTTTAGATTCTTTAGATTCTTTAGATTCTTTAGATTCTTTAGATTCTTTAGATTCTTTAGATTCTTTAGATTCTTTAGATTCTTTAGATTCTGTAGATTCTTTAGATTCTTTAGATTCTTTAGATTCTTTAGATTATTTAGATTCTTTAGATTCTTTAGATTCTTTAGATTCTTTAGATTCTTTAGATTCTTTAGATTCATTAGATCCTTTAGTTTCTTTTGATACTTTAGATTAATAGATTTTTTAGATTCCATGTATTCTTTACATTTTTTACATTCTCTAGATTCTTTAGATTTTTTAGATTCTTCAGATTCTTCAGATCCCTTAGATTCTTTAGATTCTTTAGATTCTTTAGATTCATTAGATTATTTAGATTCTATAGATTCTTTAGATTCTTTAGATTCTTTAGTTCCTTTAGATTCTTTAGATTCTTTAGATTCTGTAGATTCTTTAGATTCTTTAGATTCTTTAGATTCTTTAGATTCTTCAGATTATTTAGATTTTTTAGATTCTTTAGATTCTTTAGACTCTTTAGTTCTTTTAGATTCTTTAGATTCTTTAGATTCTGTAGATTCTTTAGATTCTTTAGATTCTTTAGATTCTTTAGATTCTTTAGATTCTTTAGATTCTTTAGATTCTTTAGATTCTTTAGATTCTTTAGATTCTTTAGATTCTTTAGATTCTTTAGATCCTTTAGTTTCAGATTATTTAGATTTTTTAGATTCTTTAGATTCTTTAGAAACTTTGGATTTTTTAGATTCTTTTGATTCTTTAGATTTTTTAGATTCTTTAGATTCTTTAGATTCTTTAGATTCTTTAGATTCTTCAGATTATTTAGATTTTTTAGATTCTTTAGATTATTTAAGTTCTTTAGATTATTTAGTTTCTTTAGATTCTTTAGATTCTTTTCATTAGATTCTTTAGATTCTTTTCTTTAGATTCTTTAGATTTTTTAGATTCTTTAGATTCTTTAGATTCTTTAGAATTTTTGGATTTTTTAGATTCTTTTGATTCTTTAGATTTTTTAGATTCTTTAGATTCTTTAGATTCTTTAGATTCATTAAATTCTTTAGATTCTTTAGATTCTTTAGATTCTTTTGATTCTTTAGATTCTTTAGATTCTTTAGATTCTTTAGATTCTTTAGATTCTTTAGATTCTTTAGATACTTTAGATTCTTTAGATTCTTTAGATTCCTTAGATTCTTTAGATTCTTTTCTTTAGATTCTTTAGATTTTTTAGATTCTTTAGATTCTTTAGATTCTTTAGAATCTTTGGATTTTTTAGATCCTTTAGATACTTTAGATTCTTTAGTTTTTTTAGATTCTTTAGATTCTTTAAATTCTTTAGATTCTTTAGATTCTTTAGATTCTTTAGATTCTTTAGATTCTTTAGATTTTTTAGATTCTTCAGATTCTTTAGATTCTTTAGATTCTTTAGATTCTTTAGATTCTTTAGATTCTTTAGATTCTTTAGATTCTTTAGATTCTTTAGATTCTTTAGATTCTTTAAATTCTTTAGATTCTTTAGATTCTTTAGATTCTTTAGATTCTTTAGATTCTTTAGATTCTTTAGATTCTTTAGATTCTTTAGATTCTTTAGATTCTTTAGATTCTTTAGATTCTTTAGATTCTTTAGATTCTTTAGATTCTTTAGATTCTTTAGATTCTTTAGATTCTTTAGATTCTTTAGATCCTTTAGATTCTTTAGATCCTTTAGTTTCTTTTGATACTTTAGATTAATAGATTTTTTAGATTCCATGTATTCTTTAGATTTTTTACATTCTCTAGATTCTTTAGATTTTTTAGATTCTTCAGATTTTTTAGATCCCTTAGATTCTTTAGATTCTTTAGATTCTTTAGATTCTTTAGATTCTTTAGATTCTTTAGATTCTTTAGATTATTTAGATTCTATAGATTCTTTAGATCCTTTAGATTCTTTAGATTCTTTAGATTCTTTAGTTCCTTTAGATTCTTTAGATTCTTTAGATTCTTTAGATTCTTTAGATTCTTTAGATTCGTTAGATTCGTTAGATTCTTTAGATTCTTTAGATTCTTTAGATTCTTTAGATTCTTTAGATTCTTTAGATTCTTTAGATTCTTTAGATTCTTTAGATTCTTTAGATTCTTTAGATTCTTTAGATTCTTTAGACTCTTTAGTTCCTTTAGATTCTTTAGATTCTTTAGATTCTGTAGATTCTTTAGACTCTTTAGATTCTTTAGATTCTTTAGATTCTTTAGATTCTTTAGATTCTTTAGATTCTTTAGATTCTTTGGATTCTTTAGATTCTTTAGATTCTTTAGATTCTTTAGATTCTTTAGATTCTTTAGATTCTTTAGATCCTTTAGTTTCTTTTGATACTTTAGATTCTTTAGATTTTTTAGATTCTTCAGATTCTTTAGATCCCTTAGATTCTTTAGATTCTTTAGATTCTTTAGATTCTTTAGATTCTTTAGATTCTTTAGATTATTTAGATTCTATAGATTCTTTAGATTCTTTAGATTCTTTAGTTCCTTTAGATTCTTTAGATACTTTAGATTCTTTAGATTCTTTAGATTCTTTAGATTCTTTAGATTCTTTAGATTTTTTAGATTCTTTAGATTCTTTAGATTCTTTAGATTCTTTAGATTCTTTAGATTCTTTAGATTCTTTAGATTCTTTAGATTCTTTAGATTCTTTAGATTCTTTAGATTCTTTAGATTCTTTAGATTCTGTAGATTCTTTAGATTCTTTAGATTCTTTAGATTCTTTAGATTCTTTAGATTCTTTAGATTCTTTAGATCCTTTAGTTTCTTTTGATACTTTAGATTCTTTAGATTTTTTAGATTCTTTAAATTTTTTAGATTCATTGGATTTTTTAGATTCTTTAGATTCTTTAGATTCTTTAGATTCTTTAGATTCTTTAGATTTTTTAGATTCTTTAGATTCTTTAGATTCTTTAGATTCTTTAGATTATTTAGATTCTATAGATTCTTTAGATTCTTTAGATTCTTTAGATCCCTTAGATTCTTTAGATTCTTTAGATTCTTTAGATTCTTTAGATTCTTTAGATTCTTTAGATTCTTTAGATTCTTTAGATTATTTAGATTCTATAGATTCTTTAGATTCTTTAGATTCTTTAGTTCCTTTAGATTCTTTAGATTCTTTAGATTCTTTAGATTCTTTAGATTCTTTAGATTCTTTAGATTCTTTAGATTCTTTAGATTCTTTAGATTCTTTAGATTCTTTAGATTCTTTAGATTCTTTAGATTCTTTAGATTCTTTAGATTCTTTAGATTCTTTAGATTCTTTAGATTCTGTAGATTCTTTAGATTCTTTAGATTCTTTAGATTCTTTAGATTCTTTAGATTCTTTAGATTCTTTAGATTCTTTAGATTCTTTAGATTCTTTAGATTCTTTAGATTCTTTAGATTCTTTAGATTCTTTATATCCTTTAGTTTCTTTTGATACTTTAGATTCTTTAGATTTTTTAGATTCTTTAAATTTTTTAGATTCATTAGATTTTTTAGATTCTTTAGATTCTTTAGATTCTTTAGATTCTTTAGATTCTTTAGATTTTTTAGATTCTTTAGATTCTTTAGATTCTTTAGATTCTTTAGATTCTTTAGATTCTTTAGATTCTTTAGATTCTTTAGATTCTTTAGATTCTTTAGATTCTTTAGATTCTTTAGATTTTTTAGATTCTTTAGATTCTTTAGATTCTTTAGATTCTTTAGATTTTTTAGATTCATTAGATTCTTTAGATTCTTTAGATTCTTTAGATTCTTTAGAATCTTTAGATTCTTTAGATTCTTTAGATTCTTTAGATTCTTTAGATTCTTTAGATTCTTTAGATTCTTTAGATTCTTTAGATACTTTAGATTCTTTAGATTCTTTAGATTCTTTAGATTCTTTAGATTCTTTAGATTCTTTAGATTCTTTAGATTCTTTAGATTCTTTAGATTCTTTAGATTCTTTAGATTCTTTAGATTCTTTAGATTCTTTAGATTCTTTAGATTCTTTAGATTCTTTAGATTCTTTAGATTCTTTAGATTCTTTAGATTCTTTAGATTCTTTAGATTCTTTAGATTCTTTAGATTCTTTAGATTCTTTAGATTCTTTAGATTCTTTAGATTCTTTAGATTCTTTAGATTCTTTAGATTCTTTAGATTCTTTAGATTCTTTAGATTCTTTAGATTCTTTAGATCCTTTAGATTCTTTAGATTGTTTAGATTTTTAGATTCTTTAGATTTTTAGATTCTTTAGATTCTTTAGATTCTTTAGGTTTTTTAGATTCTTTTGATTCTTTAGATTTTTTAGATTCTTTAGATTCTTTAGATTCTTTAGATTCTTTAGATTCTTTAGATTCTTTAGATTCTTTAGATTCTTTAGATTCTTTAGATTATTTAGATTCTATCGATTCTTTAGATTCTTTAGATTCTTTAGTTCCTTTAGATTCTTTAGATTCTTTAGATTCTTTAGATTCTGTAGATTCTTTAGATTCTTTAGATTCTTTAGATTCTTTAGATTTTTTAGACTCTTTAGTTCCTTTAGATTCTTTAGATTCTTTAGATTCTTTAGATTCTGTAGATTCTTTAGATTCTTTAGATTCTTTAGATTCTTTAGATTCTTTAGATTCTTTAGATTCTTTAGATTCTTTAGATTCTTTAGATTCTTTAGATTGCTTAGATTCTTTAGATTCTTTAGATTCTTTAGATTCTTTAGATTCTTTAGATTCTTTAGATTCTTTAGATTCTTTAGATTCTTTAGATTCTTTAGATACTTTAGATTCTTTAGATTCTTTAGATTCTTTAGATTCTTTAGATTCTTTAGATTCTTCAGATTATTTAGATTTTTTAGATTCTTTAGATTATTTAAGTTCTTTAGATTATTTAGTTTCTTTAGATTCTTTAGATTCTTTTCATTAGATTCTTTAGATTCATTTATTTAGATTCTTTAGATTTTTTAGATTCTTTAGATTCTTTAGATTCTTTAGAATCTTTGGCTTTTTTAGATTCTTTTGATTCTTTAGATTTTTTAGATTCTTTAGATTCTTTAGATTCATTAAATTCTTTAGATTCTTTAGATTCTTTAGATTCTTTAGATTCTTTAGATTCTTTAGATTCTTTAGATTCTTTAGATTCTTTAGATTCTTTAGATTCTTTAGATACTTTAGATTCTTTAGATTCTTTAGATTCTTTAGATTCTTTTCTTTAGATTTTTTAGATTTTTTAGATTCTTTAGATTCTTTAGATTCTTTAGTATCTTTGGATTTTTTAGATCCTTTAGATTCTTTAGATTCTTTAGTTTTTTTAGATTCTTTAGATTCTTTAAATTCTCTAGATTCTTTAGATTCTTTAGATTCTTTAGATTCTTTAGATTCTTTAGATTCTTTAGATTCTTTAGATTCTTTAGATTCTTTAGATTCTTTAGATTCTTTAGATCCTTTAGATTCTTTAGATTCTTTAGATTCTTTAGTTTCTTTAGATTCTTTAGATTCTTTAAATTCTTTAGATTCTTTAGATTCTTTAGATTCTTTAGATTCTTTAGATTCTTTAGATTCTTTAGATTCTTTAGATTCTTTAGATTCTTTAGATTCTTTAGATTCTTTAGATTCTTTAGATTCTTTAGATTCTTTAGATTCTTTAGATTCTTTAGATTCTTTAGATTCTTTAGATTCTTTAGTTTCTTTAGATTCTTTAGATTCTTTAGATTCTTTAGATTCTTTAGATTATTTAGATTCTATAGATTATTTAGATTCTTTAGATTCTTTAGATTCTTTAGATTCTTTAGATTCTTTAGATTCTTTAGATTCTTTAGATACTTTAGATTCTTTAGATTCTTTAGATTCTTTAGATTCTTTTCTTTAGATTTTTTAGATTTTTTAGATTCTTTAGATTCTTTAGATTCTTTAGTATCTTTGGATTTTTTAGATCCTTTAGATTCTTTAGATTCTTTAGTTTTTTTAGATTCTTTAGATTCTTTAAATTCTCTAGATTCTTTAGATTCTTTAGATTCTTTAGATTCTTTAGATTCTTTAGATTCTTTAGATTCTTTAGATTCTTTAGATTCTTTAGATTCTTTAGATCCTTTAGATTCTTTAGATTCTTTAGATTCTTTAGTTTCTTTAGATTCTTTAGATTCTTTAAATTCTTTAGATTCTTTAGATTCTTTAGATTCTTTAGATTCTTTAGATTCTTTAGATTCTTTAGATTCTTTAGATTCTTTAGATTCTTTAGATTCTTTAGATTCTTTAGATTCTTTAGATTCTTTAGATTCTTTAGATTCTTTAGATTCTTTAGATTCTTTAGATTCTTTAGATTCTTTAGATTCTTTAGATTCTTTAGTTTCTTTAGATTCTTTAGATTCTTTAGTTTCTTTAGATTCTTTAGATTCTTTAGATTCTTTAGATTCTTTAGATTATTTAGATTCTATAGATTATTTAGATTCTTTAGATTCTTTAGTTCTTTTAGATTCTTTAGATTCTTTAGATTCTTTAGATTCTTTAGATTCTTTAGATTCTTTAGATTCTTTAGATTCTTTTGACACTTTAGTTCCTTTAGATTCTTTAGATTCTTTAGATTCTTTAGATTCTGTAGATTCTTTAGATTCTTTAGATTCTTTAGATTCTATAGATTCTTTAGATTCCTTAGATTCTTTAGATTCTTTAGATTCTTTAGATTCTTTAGATTCTTTAGATTCTTTAGATTCTTTAGATTCTTTAGATTCTTTAGATTCTTTAGATTCTTTAAATTCTTTAGATACTTTAGATTCTTTAGATTCTTTAGATTCTTTAGATTCTTTAGTTTCTTTAGATTCTTTAGATTCTTTAGATTCTTTAGATTCTTTAGATTATTTAGATTCTTTAGATTCTTTGGATTCTTTAGATTCTTTAGATTCTTTAGATTCTTTAGATTCTTTAGATTCTTTAGATTCTTTAGATTCTTTAGATTCTTTAGATTCTTTAGATTCTGTAGATTCTTTAGATTCTTTAGATTCTTTAGATTCTTTAGATTCTTTAGATTCTTTAGATTCTTTAGATTCTTTAGATTCTTTAGATTCTTTAGATTCTTTAGATTCTTTAGATTCTTAAATCCTTTAGTTTCTTTTGATACTTTAGATTAATAGATTTTTTAGATTCCATGTATTCTTTAGATTTTTTACATTCTCTAGATTCTTTAGATTTTTTAGATTCTTCAGACTCTTCAGATCCCTTAGATTCTTTAGATTCTTTAGATTCTTTAGATTCATTAGATTATTTAGATTCTATAGATTCTTTAGATCCTTTAGATTCTTTAGTTCCTTTAGATTCTTTAGATTCTTTAGATTCTGTAGATTCTTTAGATTCTTTAGATTCTTTAGATTCTTTAGATTCTTCAGATTATTTAGATTTTTTAGATTCTTTAGATTCTTTAGACTCTTTAGTTCTTTTAGATTCTTTAGATCCTTTAGATTCTTTAGATTCTGTAGATTCTTTAGATTCTTTAGATTCTTTAGATTCTTTAGATTCTTTAGATTCTTTAGATTCTTTAGATTCTTTAGATTCTTTAGATTCTTTAGATTCTTTAGATTCTTTAGATCCTTTAGTTTCAGATTATTTAGATTTTTTAGATTCTTTAGATTCTTTAGAAACTTTGGATTTTTTAGATTCTTTTGATTCTTTAGATTTTTTAGATTCTTTAGATTCTTTAGATTCTTTAGATTCTTTAGATTCTTCAGATTATTTAGATTTTTTAGATTCTTTAGATTATTTAAGTTCTTTAGATCATTTAGTTTCTTTAGATTCTTTAGATTCTTTTCATTAGATTCTTTAGATTCTTTTCTTTAGATTCTTTAGATTTTTTAGATTCTTTAGATTCTTTAGATTCTTTAGAATCTTTGGATTTTTTAGATTCTTTTGATTCTTTAGATTTTTTAGATTCTTTAGATTCTTTAGATTCTTCAGATTCTTTAGATTCTTTAGATTCTTTAGATTCTTTAGATTCTTTAGATTCTTTAGATTCTTTAGATTCTTTAGATTCTTTAGATTCTTTAGATTCTTTAGATTCTTTAGATTCTTTAGATACTTTAGATTCTTTAGATTCTTTAGATTCCTTAGATTCTTTAGATTCTTTTCTTTAGATTCTTTAGATTTTTTAGATTCTTTAGATTCTTTAGATTCTTTAGAATCTTTGGATTTTTTAGATCCTTTAGATACTTTAGATTCTTTAGTTTTTTTAGATTCTTTAGATTCTTTAAATTCTTTAGATTCTTTAGATTCTTTAGATTCTTTAGATTCTTTAGATTCTTTAGATTCTTTAGATTCTTTAAATTTTTTAGATTCATTAGATTTTTTAGATTCTTTAGATTCTTTAGATTCTTTAGATTCTTTAGATTTTTTAGATTCTTTAGATTCTTTAGATTCTTTAGATTCTTTAGATTCTTTAGATTCTTTGGATTCTTTAGATTCTTTAGATTCTTTAGATTCTTTAGATTCTTTAGATTCTTTAGATTCTTTAGATTCTTTAGATTCTTTAGATTCATTAGATTCTTTAGATTCTTTAGATTCCTTAGATTCTTTAGATTCTTTAAATTCTTTAGATTCTTTAGATTCTTTAGATTCTTTAGATTCTTTAGATTCTTTAGATTCTTTAGATTCTTTAGATTCTTTAGATTCTTTAGATTCTTTAGATTCTGTAGATTACTTAGATTCTCTAGATTCTTTAGATACTTTAGATTCTTTAGATTCTTTAGATTCTTTAGATTCTTTAGATTCATTAAATTCTTTAGATTCTTTAGTTTCTTTAGTTTCTCTAGATTCTTTAGATTCTTTAGATTTTTTAGATTCTTTAGATTCTTTAGATTCTTTAGATTCTTTAGATTCTTTAGATTCTTTAGATACTTTAGATTCCTTAGATTCTTTAGATTAATAGATTTTTTAGATTCCTTGGATTTTTTAGATTTTTTAGATTCTTTAGTTTCTTTAGTTTCTTTAGATCCTTTAGATTCTTTAGATTCTTTAGTTTCTTTTGATTCTTTAGATTAATAGATTTTTTAGATTCCTTTTTTTTTTAGATTTTTTAGATTCTTTAGATTTTTTAGATTCTTTAGATTTTTTAGATTCTTTAGATTCTTTAGATTCTTTGGATTTTTTAGATTCTTTAGATTCTTTAGATTCTTTAGATTCTTTAGATTCTTTAGATTCTTTAGATTCTTTAGATTCTTTAGATTCTTTGGATTCTTTAGATTCTTTAGATTCTTTAGATTCTTTAGATTCTTTAGATTCTTTAGATTCTTTAGATTCTTTAGATTCTTTAGATTCTTTAGATTCTTTAGATCCTTCAGATTCTTTAGATTCTTTAGATTCTTTAGATTCTTTAGATTCTTTAGATTCCTTAGATTCTATAGATTCTCTAGATTCCTTAGATTCTTTAGAATCTTTAAATTCTTTAGATTCTTTAGATTCTTTAGATTCTTTAGATTCTTTAGAATCCTTAGATACTTTAGATTCTCTAGATTCTTTAGATTCTTTAGATTCTTTAGATTCTTTAAATTCTTTAGATTCTTTAGATTCTTTAGATTCTTTAGATTCTTTAGATTCTCTAGATTCTCTAGATTCTTTAGAATCTTTAGATTCTTTAGATACTTTAGATTCTTTAGATTCTTTAGATTCTTTAGATTCTTTAGATTCTTTAGATTCTTTAGATTCTTTAGATTCTTTAGATTTTTTAGATTCTTTAGATTCTTTAGATTTTTTAGATTCTTTAGATCCTTTAGATTCTTTAGATTCTTTAGTTTCTTTTGATGCTTTAGATTAATAGATTTTTTAGATTCCTTGGATTTTTTAGATTTTTTAGATTCTTTAGATTTTTTAGATTCTTTAGATTTATTAGATTCTTTAGATTCTTTAGATTCTTTGGATTTTTTAGATTCTTTAGATTCTTTAGATTATTTAGATTCTTTAGATTCTTTAGATTCTTTAGATTCTTTAGATTTTTTAGATTCTTTAGATTCTTTAGATTCTTTAGATTCTTTAGATTCTTTAAATTCTTTAGATGCTTTAGATTCTTTAGATTCTTTAGATTCTTTAGATTCTTTAGATTCTTCAGATTCTTTAGATTCTTTAGATTCTTTAGATTCTTTAGATTCTTTAGATTCTTTAGATTTTTTAGATTCTTTAGATTCTTTAGATTCTTTAGATTCTTTAGATTCTTTAGATTCTTCAGATTATTTAAATTCTTTAGATTCTTTAGATTCTTTAGATTCTTTAGATTCTCTAGATTCTCTAGATTCTTTAGAATCTTTAGATTCTTTAGATACTTTAGATTCTTTAGATTTTTTAGATTCTTTAGATTCTTTAGATTCTTTAGATTCTTTAGATTCTTTAGATTCTTTAGATTTTTTAGATTCTTTAGATTCTTTAGATTCTTTAGATTCTTTAGATTCTTTAGATTCTTTAGATTTTTTAGATTCTTTAGATTCTTTAGATTCTTTAGATTCTTTAGATTCTTTAGATTCTTTAGATTCTTTAGATTCTTTAGATTCTTTAGATTCTTTAGATTCTTTAGATTCTTTAGATTCTTTAGTTTTTTTAGATTCTTTAAATCCTTTAGATTCTTTAGATTCTTTAGTTTCTTTTGATTCTTTAGATTAATAGATTTTTTAGATTCCTTGGATTTTTTAGATTTTTTAGATTCTTTAGATTTTTTAGATTCTTTAGATTTATTAGATTCTTTAGATTCTTTAGATTCTTTGGATTTTTTAGATTCTTTAGATTCTTTAGATTCTTTAGATTCTTTAGATTCTTTAGATTCTTTAGATTCTTTAGATTCTTTAGATTTTTTAGATTCTTTAGATTCTTTAGATTCTTTAGATTTTTAGATTCTTTAAATTTTTTAGATTCTTTAAATTTTTTAGATTCATTAGATACTTTAGATATTTTAGATTTTTAGATTCTTTAGATTCTTTAGATTTTTTAGATTCTTTAGATTCTTTAGAATCTTTAGATTATTTAGATTCTTCAGATTCTTTAGATTCTTTAGATTCTTTAGATTCTTTAGATTCTTTAGATTCTTTAGATTTTTTAGATTCTTTAGATTCTTTAGATTCTTTAGATTCTTTAGATTCTTTAGATTCTTTAGATTTTTCAGATTCTTTAGATTCTTTAGATTCTTTAGATTCTTTAGATTCTTTAGATTTTTTAGATTCTTTAGATTCTTTAGATTCTTTAGATTCTTTAGATTCTTTAGATTCTTTAGATACTTTAGATTCTTTAGATTCTTTAGATTCTTTAAATTCTTTAGATTCTTTAGATTCTTTAGATTCTTTAGATTCCTTAGATTCTTTAGATTCTTTAAATTCTTTAGATTCTTTAGATTCTTTAGATTCTTTAGATTCTTTAGATTCTTTAGATTCTTTAGATTCTTTAGATTCTTTAGATTCTTTAGATTCTGTAGATTACTTAGATTCTCTAGATTCTTTAGATACTTTAGATTCTTTAGATTCTTTAGATTCTTTAGATTCATTAAATTCTTTAGATTCTTTAGTTTCTTTAGTTTCTCTAGATTCTTTAGATTCTTTAGATTTTTTAGATTTTTTAGATTCTTTAGATTCTTTAGATTCTTTAGATTCTTTAGATTCTTTAGATACTTTAGATTCCTTAGATTCTTTAGATTAATAGATTTTTTAGATTCCTTGGATTTTTTAGATTTTTTAGATTCTCTAGTTTCTTTAGTTTCTTTAGATCCTTTAGATTCTTTAGATTCTTTAGTTTCTTTAGTTTCTCTAGATTCTTTAGATTCTTTAGATTTTTTAGATTTTTTAGATTCTTTAGTTTCTTTAGTTTCTTTAGATCCTTTAGATTCTTTAGATTCTTTAGTTTCTTTTGATTCTTTAGATTAATAGATTTTTTAGATTCCTTGGATTTTTTAGATTTTTTAGATTCTTTAGATTTTTTAGATTCTTTAGATTCTTTAGATTCTTTAGATTCTTTAGATTCTTTAAATTCTTTAGATTCTTTAGATTCTTTAGATTCTTTAGATTCTTTAGATTCTTTAGATTCTTCAGATTCTTTAGATTCTTCAGATTCTTTAGATTCTTTAGATTCTTTAGATTCTTTAGATTCTTTAGATTCTTTAGATTCTTCAGATTCTTTAGATTCTTTAGATTCTTTAGATTCTTTAGATTCTTTAGATTCCTTAGATTCTATAGATTCTCTAGATTCCTTAGATTCTTTAGATTCTTTAAATTCTTTAGATTCTTTAGATTCTTTAGATTCTTTAGATTCTTTAGAATCCTTAGATACTTTAGATTCTCTAGATTCTTTAGATTCTTTAGATTCTTTAGATTTTTTAGATTCTTTAGATCCTTTAGATTCTTTAGATTCTTTGGTTTCTTTTGATGCTTTAGATTAATAGATTTTTTAGATTCCTTGGATTTTTTAGATTTTTTAGATTCTTTAGATTTTTTAGATTCTTTAGATTTATTAGATTCTTTAGATTCTTTAGATTCTTTGGATTTTTTAGATTCTTTAGATTCTTTAGATTCTTTAGATTCTTTAGATTCTTTAGATTCTTTAGATTCTTTAGATTTTTTAGATTCTTTAGATTCTTTAGATTCTTTAGATTCTTTAGATTCTTTAAATTCTTTAGATGCTTTAGATTCTTTAGATTCTTTAGATTCTTTAGATTCTTTAGATTCTTTAGGTTCTTCAGATTCTTTAGATTCTTTAGATTCTTTAGATTCTTTAGATTCTTTAGATTTTTTAGATTCTTTAGATTCTTTAGATTCTTTAGATTCTTTAGATTCTTTAGATTCTTTAGATTCTTTAGATTTTTTAGATGCTTTAGATTCTTTAGATTCTTTAGATTCTTTAGATTCTTTAGATTCTTTAGATTCTTCAGATTCTTTAAATTCTTTAAATTCTTTAGATTCTTTAGATTCTTGAGATTCTTTAGATTCTCTAGATTCTCTAGATTCTTTAGAATCTTTAGATTCTTTAGATATTTTAGATTCTTTAGATTTTTTAGATTCTTTAGATTCTTTAGATTCTTTAGATTCTTTAGATTCTTTAGATTCTTTAGATTCTTTAGATTTTTTAGATTCTTTAGATTCTTTAGATTCTTTAGATTATTTAGATTCTTTAGATTCTTTAGATTCTTTAGATTCTTTAGATTCTTTAGATTCTTTAGATTCTTTAGATTCTTTAGATTCTTCAGATTCTTTAGATTCTTTAGATTCTTTAGATTCTTTAGATTCCTTAGATTCTATAGATTCTCTAGATTCCTTAGATTCTTTAGATTCTTTAAATTCTTTAGATTCTTTAGATTCTTTAGATTCTTTAGATTCTTTAGAATCCTTAGATACTTTAGATTCTCTAGATTCTTTAGATTCTTTAGATTCTTTAGATTCTTTAGATTCTTTAAATTCTTTAGATTCTTTAGATTCTTTAGATTCTTTAGATTCTTTAGATTCTCTAGATTCTCTAGATTCTTTAGAATCTTTAGATTCTTTAGATACTTTAGATTCTTTAGATTTTTTAGATTCTTTAGATTCTTTAGATTCTTTAGATTCTTTAGATTCTCTAGATTTTTTAGATTCTTTAGATTCTTTAGATTCTTTAGATTCTTTAGATTCTTTAGATTCTTTAGATTCTTTAGATTTTTTAGATCCTTTAGATTCTTTAGATTCTTTAGATTCTTTAGATTCTTTAAATTCTTTAGATGCTTTAGATTCTTTAGATTCTTTAGATTCTTTTGATTCTTTAGGTTCTTCAGATTCTTTAGATTCTTTAGATTCTTTAGATTCTTTAGATTCTTTAGATTCTTTAGATTCTTTAGATTCTTTAGATTTTTTAGATTCTTTAGATTCTTTAGATTCTTTAGATTCTTTAGATTCTTTAGATTCTTTAGATGCTTTAGATTCTTTAGATTCTTTAGATACTTTAGATTCTTTAGATTCTTCAGATTCTTTAAATTCTTTAAATTCTTTAGATTCTTTAGATTCTTTAGATTCTTTAGATTCTCTAGATTCTCTAGATTCTTTAGAATCTTTAGATTCTTTAGATACTTTAGATTCTTTAGATTTTTTAGATTCTTTAGATTCTTTAGATTCTTTAGATTCTTTAGATTCTTTAGATTCTTTAGATTTTTTAGATTCTTTAGATTCTTTAGATTCTTTAGATTTTTTAGATTCTTTAGATTCTTTAGATTCTTTAGATTCTTTAGATTCTTTAGATTCTTTAGATTCTTTAGATTCTTTAGATTCTTTAGATTCTTTAGATTCTTTAGATTCTTTAGATTCTTTAGATTTTTAGATCCTTTAGATTTTTTAGATTCTTTAGATTCTTTAGATTCTTTAGATTCTTTAGATTCTTTAGATTCTTTAGATTCTTTAGATTCTTTAGATTCTTTAGATTCTTTAGACTCTTTAGATTCTTCAGATACTTTAGATTCTTTAGATTTTTAGATTCTTTAGATTCTTTAGATTCTTTAGATTCTTTAGATTCTTTAGATTCTTTAGATTCTTTAGATTTTTTAGATTCCTTGGATTCTTTAGATTCTTTAGATTCTTTAGATTTTTTAGATTCTTTAGATTCTTTATATTTTTTAGATTCTTTAGACTTTTTAGATTCTTTAGTTTCCTTGGATTCTTTAGATTCTTTAGATTTTTAGATTAGTAGATTTTTTAGATTCCTTGGATTTTTTAGATTTTTTAGATTCTTTAGATTTTTTAGATTCTTTAGATTCTTTAGATTCTTTAGATTCTTTAGATTCTTTAAATTCTTTAGATTCTTTAGATTCTTTAGATTCTTTAGATTCTTTAGATTCTTTAGATTCTTCAGATTCTTTAGATTCTTCAGATTCTTTAGATTCTTTAGATTCTTTAGATTCTTTAGATTCTTTAGATTCTTTAGATTCTTCAGATTCTTTAGATTCTTTAGATTCTTTAGATTCTTTAGATTCTTTAGATTCCTTAGATTCTATAGATTCTCTAGATTCCTTAGATTCTTTAGATTCTTTAAATTCTTTAGATTCTTTAGATTCTTTAGATTCTTTAGATTCTTTAGAATCCTTAGATACTTTAGATTCTCTAGATTCTTTAGATTCTTTAGATTCTTTAGATTTTTTAGATTCTTTAGATCCTTTAGATTCTTTAGATTCTTTGGTTTCTTTTGATGCTTTAGATTAATAGATTTTTTAGATTCCTTGGATTTTTTAGATTTTTTAGATTCTTTAGATTTTTTAGATTCTTTAGATTTATTAGATTCTTTAGATTCTTTAGATTCTTTGGATTTTTTAGATTCTTTAGATTCTTTAGATTCTTTAGATTCTTTAGATTCTTTAGATTCTTTAGATTCTTTAGATTTTTTAGATTCTTTAGATTCTTTAGATTCTTTAGATTCTTTAGATTCTTTAAATTCTTTAGATGCTTTAGATTCTTTAGATTCTTTAGATTCTTTAGATTCTTTAGATTCTTTAGGTTCTTCAGATTCTTTAGATTCTTTAGATTCTTTAGATTCTTTAGATTCTTTAGATTTTTTAGATTCTTTAGATTCTTTAGATTCTTTAGATTCTTTAGATTCTTTAGATTCTTTAGATTCTTTAGATTTTTTAGATGCTTTAGATTCTTTAGATTCTTTAGATTCTTTAGATTCTTTAGATTCTTCAGATTCTTTAAATTCTTTAAATTCTTTAGATTCTTTAGATTCTTGAGATTCTTTAGATTCTCTAGATTCTCTAGATTCTTTAGAATCTTTAGATTCTTTAGATATTTTAGATTCTTTAGATTTTTTAGATTCTTTAGATTCTTTAGATTCTTTAGATTCTTTAGATTCTTTAGATTCTTTAGATTCTTTAGATTTTTTAGATTCTTTAGATTCTTTAGATTCTTTAGATTATTTAGATTCTTTAGATTCTTTAGATTCTTTAGATTCTTTAGATTCTTTAGATTCTTTAGATTCTTTAGATTCTTTAGATTCTTCAGATTCTTTAGATTCTTTAGATTCTTTAGATTCTTTAGATTCCTTAGATTCTATAGATTCTCTAGATTCCTTAGATTCTTTAGATTCTTTAAATTCTTTAGATTCTTTAGATTCTTTAGATTCTTTAGATTCTTTAGAATCCTTAGATACTTTAGATTCTCTAGATTCTTTAGATTCTTTAGATTCTTTAGATTCTTTAGATTCTTTAAATTCTTTAGATTCTTTAGATTCTTTAGATTCTTTAGATTCTTTAGATTCTCTAGATTCTCTAGATTCTTTAGAATCTTTAGATTCTTTAGATACTTTAGATTCTTTAGATTTTTTAGATTCTTTAGATTCTTTAGATTCTTTAGATTCTTTAGATTCTCTAGATTTTTTAGATTCTTTAGATTCTTTAGATTCTTTAGATTCTTTAGATTCTTTAGATTCTTTAGATTCTTTAGATTTTTTAGATCCTTTAGATTCTTTAGATTCTTTAGATTCTTTAGATTCTTTAAATTCTTTAGATGCTTTAGATTCTTTAGATTCTTTAGATTCTTTTGATTCTTTAGGTTCTTCAGATTCTTTAGATTCTTTAGATTCTTTAGATTCTTTAGATTCTTTAGATTCTTTAGATTCTTTAGATTCTTTAGATTTTTTAGATTCTTTAGATTCTTTAGATTCTTTAGATTCTTTAGATTCTTTAGATTCATTAGATTCTTTAGATGCTTTAGATTCTTTAGATTCTTTAGATACTTTAGATTCTTTAGATTCTTCAGATTCTTTAAATTCTTTAAATTCTTTAGATTCTTTAGATTCTTTAGATTCTTTAGATTCTCTAGATTCTCTAGATTCTTTAGAATCTTTAGATTCTTTAGATACTTTAGATTCTTTAGATTTTTTAGATTCTTTAGATTCTTTAGATTCTTTAGATTCTTTAGATTCTTTAGATTCTTTAGATTTTTTAGATTCTTTAGATTCTTTAGATTCTTTAGATTTTTTAGATTCTTTAGATTCTTTAGATTCTTTAGATTCTTTAGATTCTTTAGATTCTTTAGATTCTTTAGATTCTTTAGATTCTTTAGATTCTTTAGATTCTTTAGATTCTTTAGATTCTTTAGATTCTTTAGATTCTTTAGATTCTTTAGATTCTTTAGATTCTTTAGATTTTTAGATCCTTTAGATTTTTTAGATTCTTTAGATTCTTTAGATTCTTTAGATTCTTTAGATTCTTTAGATTCTTTAGATTCTTTAGATTCTTTAGATTCTTTAGATTCTTTAGACTCTTTAGATTCTTCAGATACTTTAGATTCTTTAGATTTTTAGATTCTTTAGATTCTTTAGATTCTTTAGATTCTTTAGATTCTTTAGATTCTTTAGATTCTTTAGATTCTTTAGATTCCTTGGATTCTTTAGATTCTTTAGATTCTTTAGATTTTTTAGATTCTTTAGATTCTTTATATTTTTTAGATTCTTTAGACTTTTTAGATTCTTTAGTTTCCTTGGATTCTTTAGATTCTTTAGATTTTTAGATTCTTTAGATTCTTTAGATTCTTTAGATTCTTTAGATTCTTTAGATTCTTTAGATACTTTAGATTCTTTAGATACTTTAGATTCTTTAGATTCTTTAGAATCTTTAGATTCTTTAGATTCTTTAGATTCTTTAGATTCTTTAGATTCTTTAGATACTTTAGATTCTTTAGATACTTTAGATTCTTTAGATTCTTTAAAATCTTTAGATTCTTTAGATTTTTTAGATTCTTTAGATTCTATTCTTTAGATTTTTTAGATTCTTTAGATTTTTTAGATTTTTTAGATTCTTTAGATTCTTATATTCTTTAGATTCTTTAGATTCTTTAGATTCTTTAGATTCTTTAGATTCTTTAGATTCTTTAGATTCTTTGGATTCTTTAGATTCTTTAGATTCTTTAGATTCTTTAGATTCTTTAGATTCTTTAGATTCTTTAGATTCTTTAGATTCTTTAGATTCTTTAGATACTTTAGATTCTTTAGATTCTTTAGATTTTTTAGATTCTTTAGATTCTTTAGAGTCTTTATATTCTTTAGGTTCTTTAGATTTTTTAGGTTCTTTAGATATTTTAGGTTCTTTAGATTCTTTAGATTCTTTAGATTCTTTAGATTCTTTAGATTCTTTAGATTCTTTAGATTCTTTAGATTCTTTAGATTCTTTAGATTCTTTAGATTCTTTAGATTCTTTAGATTCTTTAGATTTTTTAGATTCTTTAGATTCTTTAGGTTCTTTAGATTCTTTAGATTCTTTAGATTCTTTAGATTCTTCATATTCTTTAGATTCTTTATATTCTTTAGATTCTTTAGATTCTTTAGATTCTTTAGATTCTTTAGATTCTTTAGATTCTTTAGATTCTTTAGATTCTTTAGATTTTTTAGATTCTTTAGATTCTTTAGATTCTTTAGATTCTTTAGATTCTTTAGATTCTTTAGATTCTTTAGATTCTTTAGATTCTTTAGTTTCTTTAGATTCTTTAGATTCTTTAGATTCTTTAGATTCTTTAGATTTTTTAGATTTTTAGATTCTTTAGATTCTTTAGGCTATTTAGATTCTTTAGATTCTTTAGATTCTTTAGATTCTTTAGATTCTTTAGATTCTTTAGATTTTTTAGATTCTTTAGATTCTTTAGGTTCTTTAGATTCTTTAGATTCTTTAGATTCTTTAGATTCTTCATATTCTTTAGATTCTTTAGATTCTTTAGATTCTTTAGATTCTTTAGATTCTTTAGATTCTTTAGATTCTTTAGATTCTTTAGATTCTTTAGATTTTTTAGATTTTTAGATTCTTTAGATTCTTTAGATTCTTTAGATTCATTAGATTCTTTAGATTCTTTAGATTCTTTAGATTCTTTAGATTCTTTAGATTCTTTAGATTCTTTAGATTCTTTAGATTCTTTAGATTCTTTAGATTCTTTAGATTCTTTAGATTCTTTAGATTCTTTAGATTCTTTAGATTCTTTAGATTCTTTAGATTTTTTTGATTTTTAGATTCTTTAGATTTTTTAGATTTTTAGATTCTTTAGATTCTTTAGACTCTTTAGATTCTTTAGATTCTTTAGATTCTTTAGATTCTTTAGATTCTTTAGATTCCTTTCTTTAGATTCTTTAGATTCTTTAGATTCTTTAGATTCTTTAGATTCTTTAGATTCTTTAGATTTTTTAGATTTTTAGATTCTTTAGATTCTTTAGACTATTTAGATTCTTTAGATTCTTTAGATTCTTTTGATACTTTAGATTCTTTAGATACTTTAGATTCTTTAGATTCTTTAGAATCTTTAGATTCTTTAGATTCTTTAGATTCTTTAGGTTCTTTAGATTTTTTAGATTTTTAGAGACTTTAGATTCTTTAGACTATTTAGATTCTTTAGATTCTTTAGATTTTTTTGATTTTTTTGATTCTTTAGATTCTTTAGATTCCTTAGATTCTTTAGATTCTTTAGATTCTTTAGATTTTTTAGATTTTTAGATTCTTTAGATTCTTTAGACTCTTTAGATTCTTTAGATCCTTTAGATTCTTTAGATTCTTTAGATTCTTTAGATTCTGTAGATTTTTAGATTCTTTAGATTCTTTAGATTCTTTAGATTCTTTAGATTCTTTAGATTCTTTAGTTTCTTTAGATTCTTTAGATTCTTTAGATTTTTTAGATTTTTAGATTCTTTAGATTTTTTAGATTTTTAGATTCTTTAGATTCTTTAGACTCTTTAGATTCTTTAGATTCTTTAGATTTTTTAGATTCTTTAGATTCTTTAGATTTTTTAGATTTTTAGATTCTTTAGATTCTTTAGACTCTTTAGATTCTTTAGATTCTTTAGATTCTTTAGATTCTTTAGGTTCTTCAGATTCTTTAGATTCTTTAGATTCTTTAGATTCTTTAGATTCTTTAGATTCCTTTCTTTAGATTCTTTAGATTCTTTAGATTCTTTAGATTCCTTAGATTCTTTAGATTTTTTAGATTCTTTAGATCCTTTAGATTCTTTAGATTCTTTGGTTTCTTTTGATGCTTTAGATTAATAGATTTTTTAGATTCCTTGGATTTTTTAGATTTTTTAGATTCTTTAGATTTTTTAGATTCTTTAGATTTATTAGATTCTTTAGATTCTTTAGATTCTTTGGATTTTTTAGATTCTTTAGATTCTTTAGATTCTTTAGATTCTTTAGATTCTTTAGATTCTTTAGATTCTTTAGATTCTTTAGATTCTTTAGATTTTTTAGATTCTTTAGATTCTTTAGATTCTTTAGATTCTTTAGATTCTTTAGATTCTTTAAATTCTTTAGATGCTTTAGATTCTTTAGATTCTTTAGATTCTTTAGATTCTTTAGATTCTTTAGGTTCTTCAGATTCTTTAGATTCTTTAGATTCTTTAGATTCTTTAGATTCTTTAGATTCTTTAGATTCTTTAGATTTTTTAGATTCTTTAGATTCTTTAGATTCTTTAGATTCTTTAGATTCTTTAGATTCTTTAGATTCTTTAGATGCTTTAGATTCTTTAGATTCTTTAGATTCTTTAGATTCTTTAGATTCTTTAGATTCTTTAGATTCTTCAGATTCTTTAAATTCTTTAAATTCTTTAGATTCTTTAGATTCTTTAGATTCTTTAGATTCTCTAGATTCTCTAGATTCTTTAGAATCTTTAGATTCTTTAGATACTTTAGATTCTTTAGATTTTTTAGATTCTTTAGATTCTTTAGATTCTTTAGATTCTTTAGATTCTTTAGATTCTTTAGATTTTTTAGATTCTTTAGATTCTTTAGATTCTTTAGATTCTTTAGATTCTTTAGATTCTTTAGATTCTTTAGATTCTTTAGATTCTTTAGATTCTTTAGATTCTTTAGATTCTTTAGATTCTTTAGATTCTTCAGATTCTTTAGATTCTTTAGATTCTTTAGATTCTTTAGATTCTTTAGATTCTTTAGATTCCTTAGATTCTATAGATTCTCTAGATTCCTTAGATTCTTTAAATTCTTTAGATTCTTTAGATTCTTTAGATTCTTTAGAATCCTTAGATACTTTAGATTCTCTAGATTCCTTAGATTCTTTAGATTCTTTAGATTCTTTAGATTCTTTAAATTCTTTAGATTCTTTAGATTTTTTAGATTCTTTAGATTCTTTAGATTCTCTAGATTCTCTAGATTCTTTAGAATCTTTAGATTCTTTAGATACTTTAGATTCTTTAGATTTTTTAGATTCTTTAGATTCTTTAGATTCTTTAGATTCTTTAGATTCTCTAGATTTTTTAGATTCTTTAGATTCTTTAGGTTCTTTAGATTCTTTAGATTCTTTAGATTCTTTAGATTCTTTAGATTTTTTAGATTCTTTAGATTCTTTAGATTCTTTAGATTCTTTAGATTCTTTAGATTCTTTAAATTCTTTAGATGCTTTAGATTCTTTAGATTCTTTAGATTCTTTAGATTCTTTAGGTTCTTCAGATTCTTTAGATTCTTTAGATTCTTTAGATTCTTTAGATTCTTTAGATTTTTTAGATTCTTTAGATTCTTTAGATTCTTTAGATTCTTTAGATTCTTTAGATTCTTTAGATGCTTTAGATTCTTTAGATTCTTTAGATTTTTTAGATTCTTTAGATTCTTCAGATTCTTTAAATTATTTAAATTCTTTAGATTCTTTAGATTCTTTAGATTCTTTAGATTCTCTAGATTCTCTAGATTCTTTAGAATCTTTAGATTCTTTAGATACTTTAGATTCTTTAGATTTTTTAGATTCTTTAGATTCTTTAGATTCTTTAGATTTTTTAGATTCTTTAGATTCTTTAGATTTTTTAGATTCTTTAGATTCTTTAGATTCTTTAGATTCTTTAGATTCTTTAGATTCTTTAGATTCTTTAGATTCTTTAGATTCTTTAGATTCTTTAGATTCTTTAGATTCTTTAGATTCTTTAGATTCTTTAGATTCTTTAGATTCTTTAGATTCTTTAGATTCTTTAGATTCTTTAGATTCTTTAGATTCTTTAGATTCTTTAGATTCTTTAGATTCTTTAGATTCTTTAGATTCTTTAGATTCTTTAGATTCTTTAGATTCTTTAGATTCTTTAGATTCTTTAGATTCTTTAGATTCTTTAGATTCTTTAGATTTTTAGATCCTTTAGATTTTTTAGATTCTTTAGATTCTTTAGATTTTTTAGATTCTTTAGATTCTTTAGATTCTTTAGATTCTTTAGATTCTTTAGACTCTTTAGATTCTTTAGATAGTTTAGATTCTTTAGATTTTTAGATTCTTTAGATTCTTTAGATTCTTTAGATTCTTTAGATTCTTTAGATTCTTTAGATTCTTTAGATTCTTTAGATTCCTTGGATTCTTTAGATTCTTTAGATTCTTTAGATTTTTTAGATTCTTTAGATTCTTTATATTTTTTAGATTCTTTAGACTTTTTAGATTCTTTAGTTTCTTTGGATTCTTTAGATTCTTTAGATTTTTAGATTGTTTAGATTCTTTAGAATCTTTAGATTCTTTAGATTCTTTAGATTCTTTAGATTCTTTTCTTTAGATTCTTTAGATTCTTTAGATTCTTTATATTCTTTATATTCTTTAGATTCTTTAGATTCTTTAGATTCTTTATATGCTTTAGATTCTTTAGATTTTTTAGATTCTTTAGATTCTATTCTTTAGATTTTTTAGATTCTTTAGATTTTTTAGATTTTTTAGATTCTTTAGATTCTTATATTCTTTAGATTCTTTAGATTCTTTAGATTCTTTAGATTCTTTAGATTCTTTAGATTCTTTAGATTCTTTAGATTCTTTAGATTCTTTAGATTCTTTAGATTCTTTAGATTCTTTAGATTCTTTAGATTCTTTAGATTCTTTAGATTCTTTAGATTCTTTAGATTCTTTAGATTCTTTAGATTCTTTAGATACTTTAGATTCTTTAGATTCTTTAGATTCTTTAGATTTTTTAGATTCTTTAGATTCTTTAGAGTCTTTAGATTCTTTAGGTTCTTTAGATTTTTTAGGTTCTTTAGATACTTTAGGTTCTTTAGATTCTTTAGATTCTTTAGATTCTTTAGATTCTTTAGATTCTTTAGATTCTTTAGATTCTTTAGATTCTTTAGATTCTTTAGATTCTTTAGATTCTTTAGATTCTTTAGATTCTTTAGATTTTTTAGATTCTTTAGATTCTTTAGGTTCTTTAGATTCTTTAGATTCTTTAGATTCTTTAGATTCTTCATATTCTTTAGATTCTTTAGATTCTTTAGATTCTTTAGATTCTTTAGATTCTTTAGATTCTTTAGATTCTTTAGATTCTTTAGATTCTTTAGATTCTTTAGATTCTTTAGATTTTTTAGATTCTTTAGATTCTTTAGATTCTTTAGATTCTTTAGATTCTTTAGATTCTTTAGATTCTTTAGATTCTTTAGATTCTTTAGATTCTTTAGATTCTTTAGATTCTTTAGATTCTTTAGATTCTTTAGATTCTTTAGATTTTTTAGATTTTTAGATTCTTTAGATTCTTTAGGCTATTTAGATTCTTTAGATTCTTTAGATTCTTTTGATACTTTAGATTCTTTAGATTCCTTAGATTCTTTAGATTCTTTAGATTCTTTAGATTTTTTAGATTTTTAGATTCTTTAGATTCTTTAGATTCTTTAGATTCATTAGATTCTTTAGATTCTTTAGATTCTTTAGATTCTTTAGATTCTTTAGATTCTTTAGATTCTTTAGATTCTTTAGATTCTTTAGATTCTTTAGATTCTTTAGATTCTTTAGATTCTTTAGATTCTTTAGATTCTTTAGATTCTTTAGATTCTTTAGATTCTTTAGATTCTTTAGATTCTTTAGATTCTTTAGATTCTTTAGATTCTTTAGATTCTTTAGATTCTTTAGATTCTTTAGATTCTTTAGATTCTTTAGATTCTTTAGATTCTTTAGATTCTTTAGATTCTTTAGATTCTTTAGATTCTTTAGATTTTTAGATCCTTTAGGTTTTTTAGATTCTTTAGATTCTTTAGATTCTTTAGATTCTTTAGATTCTTTAGATTCTTTAGATTCTTTAGATTCTTTAGATTCTTTAGACTCTTTAGATTCTTTAGATACTTTAGATTCTTTAGATTTTTAGATTCTTTAGATTCTTTAGATTCTTTAGATTCTTTAGATTCTTTAGATTCTTTAGATTCTTTAGATTCTTTAGATTCTTTAGATTCTTTAGATTCTTTAGATTCTTTAGATTCTTTAGATTCTTTAGATTCTTTAGATTCTTTAGATTCTTTAGATTTTTTAGATTCTTTAGATTCTTTAGGTTCTTTAGATTCTTTAGATTCTTTAGATTCTTTAGATTCTTCATATTCTTTAGATTCTTTAGATTCTTTAGATTCTTTAGATTCTTTAGATTCTTTAGATTCTTTAGATTCTTTAGATTCTTTAGATTCTTTAGATTCTTTAGATTCTTTAGATTTTTTAGATTCTTTAGATTCTTTAGATTCTTTAGATTCTTTAGATTCTTTAGATTCTTTAGATTCTTTAGATTCTTTAGATTCTTTAGATTCTTTAGATTCTTTAGATTCTTTAGATTCTTTAGATTCTTTAGATTCTTTAGATTCTTTAGATTCTTTAGATTCTTTTCTTTAGATTCTTTAGATTCTTTAGATTCTTTAATTCTTTATATTCTTTAGATTCTTTAGATTCTTTAGATTCTTTATATGCTTTAGATTCTTTAGATTTTTTAGATTCTTTAGATTCTATTCTTTAGATTTTTTAGATTCTTTAGATTTTTTAGATTTTTTAGATTCTTTAGATTCTTATATTCTTTAGATTCTTTAGATTCTTTAGATTCTTTAGATTCTTTAGATTCTTTAGATTCTTTAGATTCTTTAGATTCTTTAGATTCTTTAGATTCTTTAGATTCTTTAGATTCTTTAGATTCTTTAGATTCTTTAGATTCTTTAGATTCTTTAGATTCTTTAGATTCTTTAGATTCTTTAGATTCTTTAGATTCTTTAGATTCTTTAGATTCTTTAGATTCTTTAGATTTTTTAGATTTTTTAGATTCTTTAGATTCTTATATTCTTTAGATTCTTTAGATTCTTTAGATTCTTTAGAGTCTTTAGATTCTTTAGGTTCTTTAGATTTTTTAGGTTCTTTAGATACTTTAGGTTCTTTAGATTCTTTAGATTCTTTAGATTCTTTAGATTCTTTAGATTCTTTAGATTCTTTAGATTCTTTAGATTCTTTAGATTCTTTAGATTCTTTAGATTCTTTAGATTTTTTAGATTCTTTAGATTCTTTAGGTTCTTTAGATTCTTTAGATTCTTTAGATTCTTTAGATTCTTCATATTCTTTAAATTCTTTAGATTCTTTAGATTCTTTAGATTCTTTAGATTCTTTAGATTCTTTAGATTCTTTAGATTCTTTAGATTCTTTAGATTCTTTAGATTTTTTAGATTCTTTAGATTCTTTAGATTCTTTAGATTCTTTAGATTCTTTAGATTCTTTAGATTCTTTAGATTCTTTAGATTCTTTAGATTCTTTAGATTCTTTAGATTCTTTAGATTCTTTAGATTCTTTAGATTCTTTAGATACTTTAGATTTTTTAGATTTTTAGATTCTTTAGATTCTTTAGGCTATTTAGATTCTTTAGATTCTTTAGATTCTTTTGATACTTTAGATTCTTTAGATTCCTTAGATTCTTTAGATTCTTTAGATTCTTTAGATTTTTTAGATTTTTAGATTCTTTAGATTCTTTAGATTCTTTAGATTCATTAGATTCTTTAGATTCTTTATATGCTTTAGATTCTTTAGATTTTTTAGATTCTTTAGATTCTATTCTTTAGATTTTTTAGATTCTTTAGATTTTTTAGATTTTTTAGATTCTTTAGATTCTTATATTCTTTAGATTCTTTAGATTCTTTAGATTCTTTAGATTCTTTAGATTCTTTAGATTCTTTAGATTCTTTAGATTCTTTAGATTCTTTAGATTCTTTAGATTCTTTAGATTCTTTAGATTCTTTAGATTCTTTAGATTCTTTAGATTCTTTAGATTCTTTAGATTCTTTAGATTCTTTAGATTCTTTAGATTCTTTAGATTCTTTAGATTCTTTAGATTCTTTAGATTCTTTAGATTCTTTAGATTCTTTAGATTCTTTAGATTCTTTAGATTCTTTAGGTTCTTTAGATTTTTTAGATTTTTAGATTCTTTAGATTCTTTAGATTTTTTTGATTTTTAGATTCTTTAGATTTTTTAGATTTTTAGATTCTTTAGATTCTTTAGACTCTTTAGATTCTTTAGATTCTTTAGATTCTTTAGATTCTTTAGATTCTTTAGATTCTTTAGATTCCTTTCTTTAGATTCTTTAGATTCTTTAGATTCTTTAGATTCTTTAGATTCTTTAGATTTTTTAGATTTTTAGATTCTTTAGATTTTTTAGACTATTTAGATTCTTTAGATTCTTTAGATTCTTTTGATACTTTAGATTCTTTAGATACTTTAGATTCTTTAGATTCTTTAGAATCTTTAGATTCTTTAGATTCTTTAGATTCTTTAGGTTCTTTAGATTTTTTAGATTTTTAGAGTCTTTAGATTCTTTAGACTATTTAGATTCTTTAGATTCTTTAGATTTTTTTGATTTTTTTGATTCTTTAGATTCTTTAGATCCCTTAGATTCTTTAGATTCTTTAGATTCTTTAGATTTTTTAGATTTTTAGATTCTTTAGATTCTTTAGACCCTTTAGATTCTTTAGATCCTTTAGATTCTTTAGATTCTTTAGATTCTTTAGATTCTTTAGATTTTTAGATTTTTTAGATTCTTTAGATTCTTTAGATTCTTTAGATTCTTTAGATTCTTTAGATTCTTTAGATTCTTTAGATTTTTTAGATTTTTAGATTCTTTAGATTTTTTAGATTTTTAGATTCTTTAGATTCTTTAGACTCTTTAGATTCTTTAGATTCTTTAGATTTTTTAGATTCTTTAGATTCTTTAGATTTTTTAGATTTTTAGATTCTTTAGATTCTTTAGACTCTTTAGATTCTTTAGATTCTTTAGATTCTTTAGATTCTTTAGATTCTTTAGGTTCTTTAGATTTTTTAGATTTTTAGATTCTTTAGATTCTTTAGACTATTTAGATTCTTTAGATTCTTTAGATTTTTTTGATTCTTTAGATTCTTTAGATTCCTTAGATTCTTTAGATTCTTTAGATTCTTTAGATTTTTTAGATTTTTAGATTCTTTAGATTCTTTAGACTCTTTAGATTCTTTAGATTCTTTAGATTCTTTAGATTCTTTAGATTCTTTAGATTCTTTAGATTCTTTAGATTCTTTAGATTCTTTAGATTCTTTAGATTCTTTAGATTTTTTTCTTTAGATCCTTTGGATTCTTTAGATTCTTTAGATTCCTTAGATTCTTTAGATTCTTTAGATTCTTTAGATTATTTAGATACTTTAGATTCTTTAGAATCTATTCTTTAGATTCTTTAGATTCTTTAGATTTTTAGATCCTTTAGATTCTTTAGATTCTTTAGATTCTTTAGATTCTTTAGATTCTTTAGATTCTTTAGATTCTTTAGATTCTTTAGATTCTTTAGACACTTTAGATTCTTTAGATTCTTTAGATTCTTTAGATTTTTAGATTCTTTAGATTCTTTAGATTCTTTAGATTCTTTAGATTCTTTAGATTCTTTAGATTCCTTGGATTCTTTAGATTCTTTAGATTTTTTAGATTTTTTAGATTCTTTAGATTCTTTATATTTTTTAGATTCTTTAGACTTTTTAGATTCTTTAGTTTCTTTGGATTCTTTAGATTCTTTAGATTTTTAGATTCTTTAGATTCTTTAGATTCTTTAGATTCTTTAGATTCTTTAGATTCTTTAGATTCTTTAGATACTTTAGATTCTTTAGATACTTTAGATTCTTTAGATTCTTTAGAATCTTTAGATTCTTTAGATTCTTTAGATTCTTTAGATTCTTTTCTTTATATTCTTTAGATTCTTTAGATTCTTTATATTCTTTATATTCTTTATATTCTTTAGATTCTTTAGATTCTTTAGATTCTTTATATGCTATAGATTCTTTAGATTTTTTAGATTCTTTAGATTCTATTCTTTAGATTTTTTAGATTCTTTAGATTTTTTAGATTCTTTAGATTCTTTAGATTCTTATATTCTTTAGATTCTTTAGATTCTTTAGATTCTTTAGATTCTTTAGATTCTTTAGATTCTTTAGATTCTTTAGATTCTTTAGATACTTTAGATTTTTAGATTCTTTAGATTCTTTAGATTCTTTAGATTTTTTAGATTCTTTAGATTCTTTAGATTCTTTAGAGTCTTTAGATTCTTTAGGTTCTTTAGATTTTTTAGGTTCTTTAGATACTTTAGGTTCTTTAGATTCTTTAGATTCTTTAGATTCTTTAGATTCTTTAGATTCTTTAGATTCTTTAGATTCTTTAGATTCTTTAGATTCTTTAGATTCTTTAGATTCTTTAGATTTTTTAGATTCTTTAGATTCTTTAGGTTCTTTAGATTCTTTAGATTCTTTAGATTCTTTAGATTCTTTAGATTCTTCATATTCTTTAGAATCTTTAGATTCTTTAGATTCTTTAGATTCTTTAGATTCTTTAGTTTCTTTAGATTTTTTAGATTCTTTAGATTCTTTAGATTCTTTAGATTCTTTAGATTCTTTAGATTCTTTAGATTCTTTAGATTCTTTAGATTCTTTAGATTCTTTAGATTCTTTAGATTCTTTAGATTCTTTAGATTCTTTAGATTTTTTAGATTTTTAGATTCTTTAGATTCTTTAGGCTATTTAGATTCTTTAGATTCTTTAGATTCTTTTGATACTTTAGATTCTTTAGATTCCTTAGATTCTTTAGATTCTTTAGATTCTTTAGATTTTTTAGATTTTTAGATTCTTTAGATTCTTTAGATTCTTTAGATTCATTAGATTCTTTAGATTCTTTAGATTCTTTAGATTCTTTAGATTCTTTAGATTCTTTAGATTCTTTAGATTCTTTAGATTCTTTAGATTCTTTAGATTCTTTAGATTCTTTAGATTCTTTAGATTCTTTAGATTCTTTAGATTTTTTAGATTCTTTAGATTCTTTAGATTCTTTAGATTCTTTAGATTCTTTAGATTCTTTAGATTCTTTAGATTTTTAGATTCTTTAGATTCTTTAGATTCTTTAGATTTTTTAGATTCTTTAGATTCTTTAGATTCTTTAGAGTCTTTAGATTCTTTAGGTTCTTTAGATTTTTTAGGTTCTTTAGATACTTTAGGTTCTTTAGATTCTTTAGATTCTTTAGATTCTTTAGATTCTTTAGATTCTTTAGATTCTTTAGATTCTTTAGATTCTTTAGATTCTTTAGATTTTTTAGATTCTTTAGATTCTTTAGGTTCTTTAGATTCTTTAGATTCTTTAGATTCTTTAGATTCTTTAGATTCTTCATATTCTTTAGAATCTTTAGATTCTTTAGATTCTTTAGATTCTTTAGATTCTTTAGTTTCTTTAGATTTTTTAGATTCTTTAGATTCTTTAGATTCTTTAGATTCTTTAGATTCTTTAGATTCTTTAGATTCTTTAGATTCTTTAGATTCTTTAGATTCTTTAGATTCTTTAGATTCTTTAGATTCTTTAGATTCTTTAGATTTTTTAGATTTTTAGATTCTTTAGATTCTTTAGGCTATTTAGATTCTTTAGATTCTTTAGATTCTTTTGATACTTTAGATTCTTTAGATTCCTTAGATTCTTTAGATTCTTTAGATTCTTTAGATTTTTTAGATTTTTAGATTCTTTAGATTCTTTAGATTCTTTAGATTCATTAGATTCTTTAGATTCTTTAGATTCTTTAGATTCTTTAGATTCTTTAGATTCTTTAGATTCTTTAGATTCTTTAGATTCTTTAGATTCTTTAGATTCTTTAGATTCTTTAGATTCTTTAGATTCTTTAGATTCTTTAGATTCTTTAGATTCTTTAGATTCTTTAGATTCTTTAGATTTTTTAGATTTTTAGATTCTTTAGTTTCTTTAAACTATTTAGATTCTTTAGATTCTTTAGATTCTTTTGATACTTTAGATTCTTTAGATTCCTTAGATTCTTTAGATTCTTTAGATTCTTTAGATTTTTTAGATTCTTTAGATTCTTTAGATTCATTAGATTCTATAGATTCTTTAGATTCTTTAGATTCTTTAGATTCTTTAGATTCTTTAGATTCTTTAGATTCTTTAGATTCTTTAGATTCTTTAGATTCTTTAGATTCTTTAGATTCTTTAGATTCTTTAGATTCTTTAGATTTTTTAGATTTTTAGATTCTTTAGATTCTTTAGGCTATTTAGATTCTTTAGATTCTTTAGATTCTTTTGATACTTTAGATTCTTTAGATTCCTTAGATTCTTTAGATTCTTTAGATTCTTTAGATTCTTTAGATTCTTTAGATTCTTTAGATTCTTTAGATACTTTTGATTCTTTAGATACTTTAGATTCTTTAGATTCTTTAGAATCTTTAGATTCTTTAGATTCTTTAGGTTCTTTTCTTTAGATTCTTTAGATTCTTTATATGCTTTAGATTCTTTAGATTTTTTAGATTCTTTAGATTCTATTCTTTAGATTTTTTAGATTCTTTAGATTCTTTAGATTCTTATATTCTATAGATTCTTTAGATTCTTTAGATTTTTTAGATTCTTTAGATTCTTTAGATTCTTTAGATTCTTTAGATTCTTTAGATTCCTTAGATTCTTTAGATTCTTTAGATTCTTTAGATTCTTTAGATTCTTTAGGTTCTTTAGATTCTTTAGATTCTTTAGATTCTTTAGATTCTTTAGATCCTTTAGATTCTTTAGATTCTTTAGATTCCTTAGATTTTTTAGATTCTTTAGATTCTTTAGATTCTTTAGATTCTTTAGAGTCTTTAGATTCTTTAGGTTCTTTAGATTCTTTAGGTTCTTTAGATACCTTAGGTTCTTTAGATTCTTTAGATTCTTTAGATTCTTTAGATTCTTTAGAAACTTTAGATTTTTAGATTCTTTAGATTCTTTAGATTCTTCATATTCTTTAGAATCTTTAGATTCTTTAGATTCTTTAGATTCTTTAGATTCTTTAGATTTTTTTATGTTCTTTAGATTCTTTATATTCTTTAGATTCTTTAGGTTCTTTAGATTCTTTAGATTCTTTAGATTCTTTAGATTCTTTATATTCTTTAGATTTTTTTATGTTCTTTAGACTCTTTAGATCCTTTAGATTCTTTTGATTCTTTAATTTATTTAGTTTATTTAGATTCTTATGATTCTTTAGATTCTTTTGATTCTTTATATTCTTTAGATTTTTTAGATTCATTAGATTCTTTAGATTTTTTAGATTTTTAGATTCTTTAGATTCTTTAGACTCTTTAGATTCTTTAGATTCTTTAGATTCTTTAGATTCTTTAGATTCTTCAGATTCTTTAGATTTTTTAGATTTTTAGATTCTTTAGGTTCTTTAGACTCTTTAGATTCTTTAGATTTTTTAGATTCTTTAGATTCTTTAGGTTCTTTAGATTCTTTAGATTTTTTAGATTCTTTAGATTTTTTAGATTTTTTAGATTCTTTAGATTCTTTAGATTTTTTAAATTCTTTAGATTCTTTGGATTCTTTAGATTCTTTAGATTCTTTAGATTCTTTAGATTCTTTAGATTCTTTAGATTCTTTAGATTCTTTAGATTCTTTAGATTCTTTAGATTCTTTAGATTCTTTAGATTCTTTAGATTCTTTAGATTCTTTAGATTCTTTAGATTCTTTAGATTTTTTAGATTCTTTAGATTCTTTAGATTCTTTAGATTCTTTAGATTCTTTAGATTTTTTAGATTTTTAGATTCTTTAGATTCTTTAGGCTATTTAGATTCTTTAGATTCTTTAGATTCTTTTGATACTTTAGATTCTTTAGATTCCTTAGATTCTTTAGATTCTTTAGATTCTTTAGATTTTTTAGATTTTTAGATTCTTTAGATTCTTTAGATTCTTTAGATTCATTAGATTCTTTAGATTCTTTAGATTCTTTAGATTCTTTAGATTCTTTAGATACTTTAGATTCTTTAGATTCTTTAGATTCTTTAGATTCTTTAGATTCTTTAGATTCTTTAGATTCTTTAGATTCTTTAGATTCTTTAGATTCTTTAGATTCTTTAGATTCTTTAGATTCTTTAGATTCTTTAGATTCTTTAGATTCTTTAGATTCTTTAGATTCTTTAGATTTTTAGATCCTTTAGATTTTTTAGATTCTTTAGATTCTTTAGATTCTTTAGATTCTTTAGATTCTTTAGATTCTTTAGATTCTTTAGATTCTTTAGATTCTTTAGACTCTTTAGATTCTTTAGATACTTTAGATTCTTTAGATTTTTAGATTCTTTAGATTCTTTAGATTCTTTAGATTCTTTAGATTCTTTAGATTCTTTAGATTCTTTAGATTCTTTAGATTCCTTGGATTCTTTAGATTCTTTAGATTCTTTAGATTTTTTAGATTCTTTAGATTCTTTATATTTTTTAGATTCTTTAGACTTTTTAGATTCTTTAGTTTCTTTGGATTCTTTAGATTCTTTAGATTTTTAGATTCTTTAGATTCTTTAGATTCTTTAGATTCTTTAGATTCTTTAGATTCTTTAGATACTTTAGATTCTTTAGATACTTTAGATTCTTTAGATTCTTTAGAATCTTTAGATTCTTTAGATTCTTTAGATTCTTTAGATTCTTTTCTTTAGATTCTTTAGATTCTTTAGATTCTTTAATTCTTTATATTCTTTAGATTCTTTAGATTCTTTAGATTCTTTATATGCTTTAGATTCTTTAGATTTTTTAGATTCTTTAGATTCTATTCTTTAGATTTTTTAGATTCTTTAGATTTTTTAGATTCTTTAGATTCTTATATTCTTTAGATTCTTTAGATTCTTTAGATTCTTTAGATTCTTTAGATTCTTTAGATTCTTTAGATTCTTTAGATTCTTTAGATTCTTTAGATTCTTTAGATTCTTTAGATTCTTTAGATTCTTTAGATTCTTTAGATTCTTTAGATTCTTTAGATTCTTTAGATTCTTTAGATTCTTTAGATACTTTAGATTCTTTAGATTCTTTAGATTCTTTAGATTCTTTAGATTTTTTAGATTCTTTAGATTCTTTAGAGTCTTTAGATTCTTTGGGTTCTTTAGATTTTTTAGGTTCTTTAGATACTTTAGGTTCTTTAGATTCTTTAGATTCTTTAGATTCTTTAGATTCTTTAGATTCTTTAGATTCTTTAGATTCTTTAGATTCTTTAGATTCTTTAGATTCTTTAGATTTTTTAGATTCTTTAGATTCTTTAGGTTCTTTAGATTCTTTAGATTCTTTAGATTCTTTAGATTCTTCATATTCTTTAGATTCTTTAGATTCTTTAGATTCTTTAGATTCTTTAGATTCTTTAGATTCTTTAGATTCTTTAGATTCTTTAGATTCTTTAGATTCTTTAGATTCTTTAGATTTTTTAGATACTTTAGATTCTTTAGATTCTTTAGATTCTTTAGATTCTTTAGATTCTTTAGATTCTTTAGATTCTTTAGATTCTTTAGATTCTTTAGATTCTTTAGATTCTTTAGATTCTTTAGATTCTTTAGATACTTTAGATTTTTTAGATTTTTAGATTCTTTAGATTCTTTAGGCTATTTAGATTCTTTAGATTCTTTAGATTCTTTTGATACTTTAGATTCTTTAGATTCCTTAGATTCTTTAGATTCTTTAGATTCTTTAGATTTTTTAGATTTTTAGATTCTTTAGATTCTTTAGATTCTTTAGATTCATTAGATTCTTTAGATTCTTTAGATTCTTTAGATTCTTTAGATTCTTTAGATTCTTTAGATTCTTTAGATTCCTTAGATTCTTTAGATTCTTTAGATTCTTTAGATTCTTTAGATTCTTTAGATTCTTTAGATTCTTTAGATTCTTTAGATTCTTTAGGTTCTTTAGATTTTTTAGATTTTTAGATTCTTTAGATTCTTTAGATTTTTTTGATTTTTAGATTCTTTAGATTTTTTAGATTTTTAGATTCTTTAGATTCTTTAGACTCTTTAGATTCTTTAGATTCTTTAGATTCTTTAGATTCTTTAGATTCTTTAGATTCTTTAGATTCCTTTCTTTAGATTCTTTAGATTCTTTAGATTCTTTAGATTCTTTAGTTTCTTTAGATTTTTTAGATTTTTAGATTCTTTAGATTCTTTAGACTATTTAGATTCTTTAGATTCTTTAGATTCTTTTGATACTTTAGATTCTTTAGATACTTTAGATTCTTTAGATTCTTTAGAATCTTTAGATTCTTTAGATTCTTTAGATTCTTTAGGTTCTTTAGATTTTTTAGATTTTTAGAGTCTTTAGATTCTTTAGACTATTTAGATTCTTTAGATTCTTTAGATTTTTTTGATTTTTTTGATTCTTTAGATTCTTTAGATCCCTTAGATTCTTTAGATTCTTTAGATTCTTTAGATTTTTTAGATTTTTAGATTCTTTAGATTCTTTAGACCCTTTAGATTCTTTAGATCCTTTAGATTCTTTAGATTCTTTAGATTCTTTAGATTTTTAGATTCTTTAGATTCTTTAGATTCTTTAGATTCTTTAGATTCTTTAGATTCTTTAGATTCTTTAGATTCTTTAGATTTTTTAGATTTTTAGATTCTTTAGATTTTTTAGATTTTTAGATTCTTTAGACTCTTTAGATTCTTTAGATTCTTTAGATTTTTTAGATTCTTTAGATTCTTTAGATTTTTTAGATTTTTAGATTCTTTAGATTCTTTAGACTCTTTAGATTCTTTAGATTCTTTAGATTCTTTAGATTCTTTAGATTCTTTAGGTTCTTTAGATTTTTTAGATTTTTAGATTCTTTAGATTCTTTAGACTATTTAGATTCTTTAGATTCTTTAGATTTTTTTGATTCTTTAGATTCTTTAGATTCCTTAGATTCTTTAGATTCTTTAGATTCTTTAGATTTTTTAGATTTTTAGATTTTTTAGATTCTTTAGACTCTTTAGATTCTTTAGATTCTTTAGATTCTTTAGATTCTTTAGATTCTTTAGATTCTTTAGATTCTTTAGATTCTTTAGATTCTTTAGATTCTTTAGATTCTTTAGATTCTTTAGATTTTTTTCTTTAGATCCTTTGGATTCTTTAGATTCTTTAGATTCCTTAGATTCTTTAGATTCTTTAGATTCTTTAGATTATTTAGATACTTTAGATTCTTTAGAATCTATTCTTTAGATTCTTTAGATTCTTTGGATTTTTAGATCCTTTAGATTCTTCATATTCTTTAGATTCTTTAGATTCTTTAGATTCTTTAGATTCTTTAGATTCTTTAGACACTTTAGATTCTTTAGATTCTTTAGATTCTTTAGATTTTTAGATTCTTTAGATTCTTTAGATTCTTTAGATTCTTTAGATTCTTTAGATTCTTTAGATTCCTTGGATTCTTTAGATTCTTTAGATTTTTTAGATTTTTTAGATTCTTTAGATTCTTTATATTTTTTAGATTCTTTAGACTTTTTAGATTCTTTAGTTTCTTTGGATTCTTTAGATTCTTTAGATTTTTAGATTCTTTAGATTCTTTAGATTCTTTAGATTCTTTAGATTCTTTAGATACTTTAGATTCTTTAGATACTTTAGATTCTTTAGATTCTTTAGAATCTTTAGATTCTTTAGATTCTTTAGATTCTTTAGATTCTTTTCTTTATATTCATTAGATTCTTTAGATTCTTTATATTCTTTATATTCTTTATATTCTTTAGATTCTTTAGATTCTTTAGATTCTTTATATGCTATAGATTCTTTAGATTTTTTAGATTCTTTAGATTCTATTCTTTAGATTTTTTAGATTCTTTAGATTCTTTAGATTCTTATATTCTTTAGATTCTTTAGATTCTTTAGATTCTTTAGATTCTTTAGATTCTTTAGATTCTTTAGATTCTTTAGATTCTTTAGATACTTTAGATTCTTTAGATTCTTTAGATTCTTTAGATTCTTTAGATTTTTTAGATTCTTTAGATTCTTTAGATTCTTTAGAGTCTTTAGATTCTTTAGGTTCTTTAGATTTTTTAGGTTCTTTAGATACTTTAGGTTCTTTAGATTCTTTAGATTCTTTAGATTCTTTAGATTCTTTAGATTCTTTAGATTCTTTAGATTCTTTAGATTCTTTAGATTCTTTAGATTCTTTAGATTCTTTAGATTTTTAGATTCTTTAGATTCTTTAGGTTCTTTAGATTCTTTAGATTCTTTAGATTCTTTAGATTCTTCATATTCTTTAGAATCTTTAGATTCTTTAGATTCTTTAGATTCTTAAAGATTCTTTAGATTCTTTAGATTCTTTAGATTCTTTAGATTCTTTAGATTCTTTAGATTCTTTAGATTCTTTAGATTCTTTAGATTCTTTAGATTCTTTAGATTCTTTAGATTCTTTAGATTCATTAGATTCTTTAGATTCTTTAGATTTTTTAGATTTTTAGATTCTTTAGATTCTTTAGGCTATTTAGATTCTTTAGATTCTTTAGATTCTTTTGATACTTTAGATTCTTTAGATTCCTTAGATTCTTTAGATTCTTTAGATTCTTTAGATTTTTTAGATTTTTAGATTCTTTAGATTCTTTAGATTCTTTAGATTCATTAGATTCTTTAGATTCTTTAGATTCTTTAGATTCTTTAGATTCTTTAGATTCTTTAGATTCTTTAGATTCTTTAGATTCTTTAGATTCTTTAGATTCTTTAGATTCTTTAGATTCTTTAGATTCTTTAGATTCTTTAGATTCTTTAGATTCTTTAGATTCTTTAGATTCTTTAGATTTTTTAGATTTTTAGATTCTTTAGATTTTTTAGATTTTTAGATTCTTTAGATTCTTTAGACTCTTTAGATTCTTTAGATTCTTTAGATTCTTTAGATTCTTTAGATTCTTTAGATTCTTTAGATTCTTTAGATTCTTTTCTTTAGATTCTTTAGATTCTTTAGATTCTTTAGATTCTTTAGATTCTTTAGATTCTTTAGATTCTTTAGATTTTTTAGATTTTTAGATTCTTTAGTTTCTTTAAACTATTTAGATTCTTTAGATTCTTTAGATTCTTTTGATACTTTAGATTCTTTAGATTCCTTAGATTCTTTAGATTCTTTAGATTCTTTAGATTTTTTAGATTCCTTAGATTCTTTAGATTCATTAGATTCTATAGATTCTTTAGATTCTTTAGATTCTTTAGATTCTTTAGATTCTTTAGATTCTTTAGATTCTTTAGATTCTTTAGATTCTTTAGATTCTTTAGATTCTTTAGATTCTTTAGATTCTTTAGATTCTTTAGATTCTTTAGATTCTTTAGATTCTTTAGATTCTTTAGATTCTTTAGATTCTTTAGATTCTTTAGATTCTTTAGATTTTTTAGATTTTTAGATTCTTTAGATTCTTTAGGCTATTTAGATTCTTTAGATTCTTCAGATTCTTTTGATACTTTAGATTCTTTAGATTCCTTAGATTCTTTAGATTCTTTAGATTCTTTAGATTCTTTAGATTCTTTAGATTCTTTAGATACTTTTGATTCTTTAGATACTTTAGATTCTTTAGATTCTTTAGAATCTTTAGATTCTTTAGATTCTTTAGGTTCTTTTCTTTAGATTCTTTAGATTCTTTATATGCTTTAGATTCTTTAGATTTTTTAGATTCTTTAGATTCTATTCTTTAGATTTTTTAGATTCTTTAGATTCTTTAGATTCTTATATTCTATAGATTCTTTAGATTCTTTAGATTCTTTAGATTCTTTAGATTCTTTAGATTCTTTAGATTCTTTAGATTCTTTAGATTCCTTAGATTCTTTAGATTCTTTAGATTCTTTAGATTCTTTAGATTCTTTAGGTTCTTTAGATTCTTTAGATTCTTTAGATTCTTTAGATTCTTTAGATTCTTTAGATTCTTTAGATTCTTTAGGTTCTTTAGATTCCTTAGATTTTTTAGATTCTTTAGATTCTTTAGATTCTTTAGAGTCTTTAGATTCTTTAGGTTCTTTAGATTCTTTAGGTTCTTTAGATACCTTAGGTTCTTTAGATTCTTTAGATTCTTTAGATTCTTTAGATTCTTTAGAAACTTTAGATTTTTAGATTCTTTAGATTCTTTAGATTCTTCATATTCTTTAGAATCTTTAGATTCTTTAGATTCTTTAGATTCTTTAGATTCTTTAGATTTCTTTATGTTCTTTAGATTCTTTATATTCTTTAGATTCTTTAGGTTCTTTAGATTCTTTAGATTCTTTAGATTCTTTAGATTCTTTATATTCTTTAGATTTTTTTATGTTCTTTAGACTCTTTAGATCCTTTAGATTCTTTTGATTCTTTAATTTATTTAGTTTATTTAGATTCTTTTGATTCTTTAGATTCTTTTGATTCTTTATATTCTTTAGATTTTTTAGATTCATTAGATTCTTTAGATTTTTTAGATTTTTAGATTCTTTAGATTCTTTAGACTCTTTAGATTCTTTAGATTCTTTAGATTCTTTAGATTCTTTAGATTCTTTAGATTCTTTAGATTTTTTAGATTCTTTAGATTCTTTAGGTTCTTTAGATTCTTTAGATTTTTTAGATTCTTTAGATTTTTTAGATTTTTTAGATTCTTTAGATTCTTTAGATTTTTTAAATTCTTTAGATTCTTTGGATTCTTTAGATTCTTTAGATTCTTTAGATTCTTTAGATTCTTTAGATTCTTTAGATTCTTTAGATTCTTTAGATCCTTTAGATTCTTTAGATAATTTAGATCCTTTAGTTTCTTTAAATACATTAGATTTTTTAGATTCTTAAGATCCTTTAGATTCTTTAGATTCTTTTCTTTAAATTTTTTAGATTCTTTAGATTCTTTAGACTCTTTAGATTCTTTAGATTCTTTAGATTCTTTAGATTTTTTTATGTTCTTTAGATTCTTTAGATCCTTTTGATTCTATTGATTCTTTAATTTATTTAGTTTATTTAGTTTCTTTTGATTCTTTAGATTCTTTTGATTATTTATATTCTTTAGATTTTTTAGATTCTTTAGATTCTTTAGATTCTTTAGATTTTTTAGATTATTAGATTCTTTAGATTCTTTAGACTCTTTAGATTCTTTAGATTCTTTTGATTCTTTAGATTCTTTAGATTGTTTAGATATTTAGATTCTTTAGATTCTTTAGACCCTTTAGATTCTTTAGATTTTTTAGATTCTTTAGACTCTTTAGGTTCTTTAGATTCTTTAGATTCTCTAGATTCCTTAGATTCTTTAGATTCTTTAGATTTTTTAGATTCTTTAGATTCTTTAGATTCTTTAGATTCTTTAGATCCTTTAGATTCTTTAGATAATTTAGATCCTTTAGTTTCTTTATATACATTAGATTTTTTAGATTCTTAAGATTCTTTAGATTCTTTAGATTCATTTCTTTAAATTTTTTAGATTCTTTAGATTCTTTAGACTCTTTAGATTCTTTAGATTCTTTAGATTCTTTAGATTCTTTAGATTCTTTAGATTCTTTAGATTCTTTAGATTCTTTAGATTCTTTAGATTCTTTAGATTCTTTAGATTCTTTAGATTCTTTAGATTCTTTAGATTCTTTAGATTCTTTAGATTCTTTAGATTCTTTAGATTCTATAGATTCTTTAGATTCTTTAGATTCTTTAGATTCTTTAGATTCTTTAGATTCTTTAGATTCTTTAGATTCTTTAGATTCTTTATTTTCTTTATATTCTTTAGATTTTTTAGATTCTTTAGATTCTTTTCTTTAGATTCTTTAGATTCTTTAGATTCCTTAGATACTTTAGATTCTTTAGATTCTTTAGAGCCTTTAGATTCTTTAGATTCTTTATATTCTTTAGATTCTTTAGATTCTTTAGATTCTTTAGATTCTTTAGATTCTCTAGATTCTTTGGATTCTTTAGATTCTTTAGATTCTTTAGATTCTTTAGATTTTTTAGATTCTTTAGATTCTTTAGATTCTTTAGATTCTTTAGATTCTTTAGATTCTTTAGATTCTTTAGATTCTTTAGATTCTTTAGATTCTTTAGATTCTTTAGATTCTTTAGATTCTCTAGATTCTTTAAATTTTTTAGATACTTTAGATTCTTTAGATTATTTAGATTCTTTAGATTCTTTAGATTCTTTAGATTTTTTAGATTCTCTAGATTCTTTGGATTCTTTAGATTCTTTAGATTCTTTAGATTCTTTAGATTCTTTAGATTCTTTAGATTCTTTAGATTCTTTAGATTCTTTAGATTCTTTAGATTCTTTAGATTCTTTAGATTCTTTAGATTCTTTAGATTCTTTAGATTCTTTAGATAATTTAGATCCTTTAGTTTCTTTATATACATTAGATTTTTTAGATTCTTAAGATTCTTTAGATTCTTTAGATTCTTTTCTTTAAATTTTTTAGATTCTTTAGATTCCTTAGATTCTTTAGATTCTTTAGATCCTTTAGATTCTTTAGATAATTTAGATCCCTTAGATTGTTTAGATTCTTTAGATTCTTTAGATTCTTTAGATTCTTTAGATTCTTTAGATTCTTTAGATTCTTTAGATTCTTTAGATTCTTTAGATTCTTTAGATTCTTTAGATTCTTTAGATTCTTTAGATTCTTTAGATTCTTTAGATTCTTTAGATTCTTTGGATTCTTTAGATTCTTTAGATTCTTTAGATCCTTAAGATTCTTTAGATTCTTTAGATTCTTTAGATTCTTTTCTTTAGATACTTTATATTCTTTAGATTTTTAGATTCTTTAGGTTCTTTAGATTCTTTAGTTTCTTTAGATACTTTAGGTTCTTTAGATTCTTTAGATCCTTTAGATTGTTTAGATACTTTAGATTCTTTAGATTCTTTTCTTTAATTTTTTTAGATTCTTTAGATTCTTTAGACTCTTTAGATTCTTTATATTCTTTAGATTCTTTAGATTTTTTAGATTCTTTAGATTCTTTAGATTCTTTAGATTCTTTAGATTCATTAGATTCTTTAGATTCTTTAGATTCTTTAGATTCTTTAGATTCTTTAGATTCTTTAGATTCTTTAGATTCTTTAGATTCTTTAGATTCTTTAGATTCTTTAGATTCTTTAGATTCTTTAGATACTTTAGATTCTTTAGATTCTTTAGATTCTTTAGATTCTTTAGATTCTTTAGATTCTTTAGATTCTTTAGATTCTTTAGATTCTTTAGATTCTTTAGATTCTTTAGATTCTTTAGATTCTTTAGATTCTTTAGATTCTTTAGATTCTTTAAATTCTTTAGATTCTTTATTTTCCTTAGATTCTTTAGATTTTTTAGATTCTTTAGATTATTTTCTTTAGATTCTATAGATTCTTTAGATTCCTTAGATACTTTAGATTCTTTAGATTCTTTAGATCCTTTAGATTCTTTAGATTCTTTAGATTCTTTAGATTCTTTAGATTCTTTAGATTATTTATATCCTTTAAATACTTTAAATTCTTTAGATTCTTTTCTTTAGATACTTTATATTCTTTAGAGTCTTTAGATTCTTTAGATTCTTTAGATTCTTTAGATTCTTTAGATTCTTTAGATTCTTTAGATTTTTTTATGTTCTTTAGATTCTTTAGATCCTTTAGATTCTTTTGATTCTTTAATTTATTTAGTTTATTTAGATTCTTTTGATTCTTTAGATTCTTTTGATTCTTTATATTCTTTAGATTTTTTAGATTCTTTAGACTCTTTAGGTTTTTTAGATTTTTAGATTCTTTAGATTCTTTAGACTCTTTAGATTCTTTAGATTCTTTAGATTCTTTAGATTCTTTAGATTCTTTAGATTCTTTAGATTCTTTAGATTCTTTAGATTCTTTGGATTCTTTAGATTCTTTAGATTCTTTAGATTCTTTAGATTCTTTAGATTCTTTAGATTCTTTAGATTCTTTAGATTCTTTAGATTCTTTAGATTCTTTAGATCCTTCAGATTCTTTAGATTCTTTAGATTCTTTAGATTCTTTAGATTCTTTAGATTCTTTAGATTCTTTAGATTATTTAGATCCTTTAGATTCTTTAGATTATTTAGATTCTTTAGATTTTTTAGATTCTTTAGATTCTTTAGATTCTTTAGTGTCTTTAGATTTTTTAGATTTTTTAGATTCTTTAGATTCTTTAGGTTCTTTAGGTTCTTTGGATTCTTTAGATTCTTTAGATTCTTTAGATTCTTCATATTCTTTAGGATCTTTAGATTCTTTAGATTCTTTAGATTCTTTAGATTCTTTAGAGTCTTTAGATTCTTTAGATTTTTTAGATTCTTTAGATTCTTTAGATTCTTTAGATTCATTAGATTCTTTAGATTCTTTAGATTCTTTAGATTCTTTAGATTCTTTAGATTCTTTAGATTCTTTAGATTCTTTAGATTCTTTAGATTCTTTAGATTCTTTAGATTCTTTAGATTTTTTAGATTCTTTAGATTCTTTAGATTCTTTAGATTCATTAGATTCTTTAGATTCTTTAGATTCTTTAGATTCTTTAGATTCTTTAGATTCTTTAGATTATTTAGATTTTTTAGATTCTTTAGATTCTTTAGATTCTTTAGATTCTTTAGATTCTTTAGATTCTTTAGATTCTTTAGATTCTTTAGATTCTTTAGATTCTTTAGATTCTTTAGATTCTTTAGATTCTTTAGATTCTTTAGATTCTTTAGATTCTTTAGATTCTTTAGATTCTTTAGATTCTTTAGATTCTTTAGATTCTTTATTTTCTTTAGATTCTTTAGATTTTTTAGATTCTTTAGATTATTTTCTTTAGATTCTTTAGATTCTTTAGATTCCTTAGATACTTTAGATTCTTTAGATTCTTTAGATCCTTTAGATTCTTTAGATTCTTTAGATTCTTTAGATTCTTTAGATTCTTTAGATTCTTTTCTTTAGATAATTTATATTCTTTAGATTCTTTAGATTCTTTAGGTTCTTTAGATTCTTTAGTTTCTTTAGATACTTTAGGTTCTTTAGATTCTTTAGATCCTTTAGATTGTTTAGATTCTTTAGATTCTTTAGATTCTTTAGATTCTTTAGATTCTTTAGATTCTTTAGATTATTTAGATCCTTTAAATACTTTAGATTCTTTAGATTCTTTTCTTTAGATACTTTATATTCTTTAGAGTCTTTAGATTCTTTAGATTCTTTAGATTCTTTAGATTCTTTAGATTTTTTTATGTTCTTTAAATTCTTTAGATCCTTTAGATTCTTTTGATTCTTTAATTTATTTAGTTTATTTAGATTCTTTTGATTCTTTAGATTCTTTTGATTCTTTATATTCTTTAGATTTTTTAGATTCTTTAGATTCTTTAGGTTTTTTAGATTTTTAGATTCTTTAGATTCTTTAGACTCTTTAGATTCTTTAGATTCTTTAGATTCTTTAGATTCTTTAGATTCTTTAGATTCTTTAGATTCTTTGGATTCTTTAGATTCTTTAGATTCTTTAGATTCTTTAGATTCTTTGAAATTCTTTAGATTCTTTAGATTCTTTAGATTCTTTAGATTCTTTAGATTCTTTAGATTTTTTAGATTCTTTAGATTCTTTAGATTCTTTAGATTATTTAGATCCTTTAGATTCTTTAGATTATTTAGATTCTTTAGATTTTTTAGATTCTTTAGATTCTTTAGATTCTTTAGAGTCTTTAGATTCTTTAGATTTTTTAGATTCTTTAGATTCTTTAGGTTCTTTAGGTTCTTTAGATTCTTTAGATTCTTTAGATTCTTTAGATTCTTCATATTCTTTAGGATCTTTAGATTCTTTAGATTCTTTAGATTCTTTAGATTCTTTAGAGTCTTTAGATTCTTTAGATTTTTTAGATTCTTTAGATTCTTTAGATTCTTTAGATTCTTTAGATTCTTTAGATTCTTTAGATTCTTTAGATTCTTTAGATTCTTTAGATTCTTTAGATTTTTTAGATTCTTTAGATTCTTTAGATTCTTTAGATTCTTTAGATTCTTTAGATTCTTTAGATTCTTTAGAGTCTTTAGATTCTTTAGATTTTTTAGATTCTTTAGATTTTTTAGAGTCTTTAGATTCTTTAGATTCTTTAGATTTTTTAAATTTTTTAGATTTTTTTATATTCTTTAGATTCTTTAGATCCTTTGGATTCTTTTGATTCTTTAATTTATCTAGTTTATTTAGATTCTTTTGATTCTTTAGATTCTTTTGATTCTTTATATTCTTTAGATTTTTTAGATTCTTTAGATTCTTTAGATTTTTTAGATTTTTAGATTCTTTAGATTCTTTAGACTCTTTAGATTCTTTAGATTCTTTAGATTCTTTAGATTCTTTAGATTTTTTAGATTTTTAGATTCTTTAGATTCTTTAGTCTATTTAGATTCTTTAGATTCTTTAGATTCTTTTGATACTTTAGATTCTTTAGATTCCTTAGATTCTTTAGATTTTTTAGATTCTTTAGATTTTTTAGATTCTTTAGATTCTTTAGATTCTATAGATTCTTTAGATTCATTAGATTCTTTAGATTCTTTAGATTCTTTAGGTTTTTTAGATTCTTTAGATTCTTTAGATCCTTTAGATTCTTTTGATTCTTTAATTTATTTAGTTTATTTAGACTCTTTTGATTCTTTAGATTCTTTTGATTCTTTATATTCTTTAGATTTTTTAGATTTTTAGATTCTTTAGATTCTTTAGATTCTTTAGATTCTTTAGATTCTTTAGATTCTTTAGATTCTTTAGATTCTTTAGATTCTTTAGATTCTTTAGATTCTTTAGATTCTTTAGATTCTTTAGATTCTTTAGATTCTTTAGATTCTTTAGATTCTATAGATTCTTTAGATTCATTAGATTCTTTAGATTCTTTAGATTCTTTAGATTCTTTAGATTCTTTAGATTCTTTAGATTCTTTAGGTTTTTTAGATTCTTTAGATTCTTTAGATTCTTTAGATTCTTTAGATTCTTTAGATTCTTTAGATTCTTTAGATTCTTTAGATACTTTAGATTCTTTAGATACTTTAGATTCTTTAGATTCTTTAGAATCTTTAGATTCTTTAGATTCTTTTCTTTAGATTCTTTAGATTCTTTAGATTCTTTAGATTCTTTATATGCTTTAGATTCTTTAGATTTTTTAGATTCTTTAGATTCTATTCTTTAGATTTTTTAGATTCTTTAGATTCTTTAGATTCTTATATTCTTTAGATTTTTTAGATTCTTTAGATTCTTTAGATTCTTTAGATTCTTTAGATTCCTTAGATTCTTTAGATTCTTTAGATTTTTTAGATTCTTTAGATTCTTTAGGTGCTTTAGATTCTTTAGATTCTTTAGATTTTTTAGATTTTTTAGATTCTTTAGATTCTTTAGAGTATTTAGATTCTTTAGGTTCTTTAGATTCTTTAGGTTCTTTAGATACTTTAGGTTCTTTAGATTCTTTAGATTCTTTAGACTCTTTAGTTTCTTTAGATTCTTTAAATTCTTTATATTCTTTAGATTCTTTAGATTCTTTAGATTCTTTAGATTCTTTAGATTCTTTAGATTCTTTAGATTCTTTAGATTCTTTAGATTCTTTAGATTCTTTAGATTCTTTAGATTCTTTAAATTCTTTAGATTCTTTAGATTCTTTAGATTCTTTAGATTCTTTAGATTCTTTAGATTCTTTAGATTCTTTAGATTCTTTAGATTCTTTAGATTCTTTAGATTCTTTAGATTCTTTAGATTCTTTAGATTCTTTAGATTCTTTAGATTCTTTAGATTCTTTAGATTCTTTAGATTCTTTAGATTCTTTAGATTCTTTAGATTCTTTAGATTCTTTAGATTCTTTAGATTCTTTAGATTCTTTAGATTCTTTAGATTCTTTAGATTCTTTAGATTTTTTTATGTTCTTTAGACTCTTTAGATCCTTTAGATTCTTTTGATTCTTTAATTTATTTAGTTTATTTAGATTCTTTTGATTCTTTAGATTCTTTTGATTCTCTATATTCTTTAGATTTTTTAGATTCATTAGATTCTTTAGATTTTTTAGATTTTTAGATTCTTTAGATTCTTTAGACTCTTTAGATTCTTTAGATTCTTTAGATTCTTTAGATTCTTTAGATTCTTTAGATTCTTTAGATTTTTTAGATTTTTAGATTCTTTAGGTTCTTTAGACTCTTTAGATTCTTTAGATTTTTTAGATTCTTTAGATTCTTTAGGTTCTTTAGATTCTTTAGATTTTTTAGATTCTTTAGATTTTTTAGATTTTTTAGATTCTTTAGATTCTTTAGATTTTTTAAATTCTTTAGATTCTTTGGATTCTTTAGATTCTTTAGATTCTTTAGATTCTTTAGATTCTTTAGATTCTTTAGATTCTTTAGATTCTTTAGATCCTTTAGATTCTTTAGATAATTTACATCCTTTAGTTTCTTTAAATACATTAGATTTTTTAGATTCTTAAGATCCTTTAGATTCTTTAGATTCTTTTCTTTAAATTTTTTAGATTCTTTAGATTCTTTAGACTCTTTAGATTCTTTAGATTCTTTAGATTCTTTAGATTTTTTTATGTTCTTTAGATTCTTTAGATCCTTTTGATTCTATTGATTCTTTAATTTATTTAGTTTATTTAGTTTCTTTTGATTCTTTAGATTCTTTTGATTATTTATATTCTTTAGATTTTTTAGATTCTTTAGATTCTTTAGATTCTTTAGATTTTTTAGATTATTAGATTCTTTAGATTCTTTAGACTCTTTAGATTCTTTAGATTCTTTTGATTCTTTAGATTCTTTAGATTGTTTAGATATTTAGATTCTTTAGATTCTTTAGACCCTTTAGATTCTTTAGATTTTTTAGATTCTTTAGACTCTTTAGGTTCTTTAGATTCTTTAGATTCTCTAGATTCCTTAGATTCTTTAGATTCTTTAGATTCATTTCTTTAAATTTTTTAGATTCTTTAGATTCTTTAGACTCTTTAGATTCTTTAGATTCTTTAGATTCTTTAGATTCTTTAGATTCTTTAGATTCTTTAGATTCTTTAGATTCTTTAGATTCTTTAGATTCTTTAGATTCTTTAGATTCTTTAGATTCTTTAGATTCTTTAGATTCTTTAGATTCTTTAGATTCTTTAGATTCTTTAGATTCTTTAGATTCTTTAGATTCTTTAGATTCTTTAGATTCTTTAGATTCTTTAGATTCTTTAGATTCTTTAGATTCTTTAGATTCTTTAGATTCTTTAGATTCTTTAGATTCTTTAGATTCTTTATTTTCTTTATATTCTTTAGATTTTTTAGATTCTTTAGATTCTTTTCTTTAGATTCTTTAGATTCTTTAGATTCCTTAGATACTTTAGATTCTTTAGATTCTTTAGAGCCTTTAGATTCTTTAGATTCTTTATATTCTTTAGATTCTTTAGATTCTTTAGATTCTTTAGATTCTTTAGATTCTTTAGATTCTTTAGATTCTTTAGATTCTTTAGATTCTTTAGATTCTTTAGATTCTTTAGATTCTTTAGATTCTTTTAATTTTTTAGATACTTTAGATTCTTTAGATTTTTTAGATTTTTTAGATTCTTTAGATTATTTAGATTCTTTAGATTCTTTAGATTCTTTAGATTCTTTAGATTCTTTAGATTCTCTAGATTCTTTGGATTCTTTAGATTCTTTAGATTCTTTAGATTCTTTAGATTCTTTAGATTTTTTAGATTCTTTAGATTCTTTAGATTCTTTAGATTCTTTAGATTCTTTAGATTCTTTAGATTCTTTAGATTCTTTAGATTCTTTAGATTCTTTAGATTCTTTAGATTCTTTAGATTCTTTAGATTCTTTAGATTCTTTAGATTCTTTAGATTCTTTAGATTCTTTAGATTCTTTAGATTCTTTAAATTTTTTAGATACTTTAGATTCTTTAGATTATTTAGATTCTTTAGATTCTTTAGATTCTTTAGATTCTTTAGATTCTTTAGATTCTCTAGATTCTTTGGATTCTTTAGATTCTTTAGATTCTTTAGATTCTTTAGATTCTTTAGATTCTTTAGATTCTTTAGATTCTTTAGATTCTTTAGATTCTTTAGATTCTTTAGATTCTTTAGATTCTTTAGATTCTTTAGATTCTTTAGATTCTTTAGATTCTTTAGATTCTTTAGATTCTTTAGATAATTTAGATCCTTTAGTTTCTTTATATACATTAGATTTTTTAGATTCTTAAGATTCTTTAGATTCTTTAGATTCTTTTCTTTAAATTTTTTAGATTCTTTAGATTCCTTAGATTCTTTAGATTCTTTAGATCCTTTAGATTCTTTAGATAATTTAGATCCCTTAGATTGTTTAGATTCTTTAGATTCTTTAGATTCTTTAGATTCTTTAGATTCTTTAGATTCTTTAGATTCTTTAGATTCTTTAGATTCTTTAGATTCTTTAGATTCTTTAGATTCTTTAGATTCTTTAGATTCTTTAGATTCTTTAGATTCTTTAGATTCTTTGGATTCTTTAGATTCTTTAGATTCTTTAGATCCTTAAGATTCTTTAGATTCTTTAGATTCTTTAGATTCTTTTCTTTAGATACTTTATATTCTTTAGATTCTTTAGATTCTTTAGGTTCTTTAGATTCTTTAGTTTCTTTAGATACTTTAGGTTCTTTAGATTCTTTAGATCCTTTAGATTGTTTAGATACTTTAGATTCTTTAGATTCTTTTCTTTAATTTTTTTAGATTCTTTAGATTCTTTAGACTCTTTAGATTCTTTAGATTCTTTAGATTCTTTAGATTTTTTAGATTCTTTAGATTCTTTAGATTCTTTAGATTCTTTAGATTCATTAGATTCTTTAGATTCTTTAGATTCTTTAGATTCTTTAGATTCTTTAGATTCTTTAGATTCTTTAGATTCTTTAGATTCTTTAGATTCTTTAGATTCTTTAGATTCTTTAGATTCTTTAGATTCTTTAGATTCTTTAGATACTTTAGATTCTTTAGATTCTTTAGATTCTTTAGATTCTTTAGATTCTTTAGATTCTTTAGATTCTTTAGATTCTTTAGATTCTTTAGATTCTTTAGATTCTTTAGATTCTTTAGATTCTTTAGATTCTTTAGATTCTTTAGATTCTTTATTTTCCTTAGATTCTTTAGATTTTTTAGATTCTTTAGATTATTTTCTTTAGATTCTATAGATTCTTTAGATTCCTTAGATACTTTAGATTCTTTAGATTCTTTAGATCCTTTAGATTCTTTAGATTCTTTAGATTCTTTAGATTCTTTAGATTCTTTAGATTATTTATATCCTTTAAATACTTTAAATTCTTTAGATTCTTTTCTTTAGATACTTTATATTCTTTAGAGTCTTTAGATTCTTTAGATTCTTTAGATTCTTTAGATTTTTTTATGTTCTTTAGATTCTTTAGATCCTTTAGATTCTTTTGATTCTTTAATTTATTTAGTTTATTTAGATTCTTTTGATTCTTTAGATTCTTTTGATTCTTTATATTCTTTAGATTTTTTAGATTCTTTAGACTCTTTAGGTTTTTTAGATTTTTAGATTCTTTAGATTCTTTAGACTCTTTAGGTTCTTTAGATTCTTTAGATTCTTTAGATTCTTTAGATTCTTTAGATTCTTTAGATTCTTTAGATTCTTTGGATTCTTTAGATTCTTTGGATTCTTTAGATTCTTTAGATTCTTTAGATTCTTTAGATTCTTTAGATTCTTTAGATTCTTTAGATTCTTTAGATTCTTTAGATTCTTTAGATTCTTTAGATTCTTTAGATCCTTTAGATTCTTTAGATTCTTTAGATTCTTTAGATTCTTTAGATTCTTTAGATTCTTTAGATTCTTTAGATTATTTAGATCCTTTAGATTCTTTAGATTATTTAGATTCTTTAGATTTTTTAGATTCTTTAGATTCTTTAGATTCTTTAGTGTCTTTAGATTCTTTAGATTTTTTAGATTCTTTAGATTCTTTAGGTTCTTTAGGTTCTTTAGATTCTTTAGATTCTTTAGATTCTTTAGATTCTTCATATTCTTTAGGATCTTTAGATTCTTTAGATTCTTTAGATTCTTTAGATTCTTTAGAGTCTTTAGATTCTTTAGATTTTTTAGATTCTTTAGATTCTTTAGATTCTTTAGATTCATTAGATTCTTTAGATTCTTTAGATTCTTTAGATTCTTTAGATTCTTTAGATTCTTTAGATTCTTTAGATTCTTTAGATTCTTTAGATTCTTTAGATTCTTTAGATTCTTTAGATTTTTTAGATTCTTTAGATTCTTTAGATTCTTTAGATTCTTTAGATTCTTTAGATTCTTTAGATTCTTTAGATTCTTTAGATTCTTTAGATTCTTTAGATTCTTTAGATTCTTTAGATTCTTTAGATTCTTTAGATTCTTTAGATTCTTTAGATTCTTTAGATTCTTTATTTTCTTTAGATTCTTTAGATTTTTTAGATTCTTTAGATTATTTTCTTTAGATTCTTTAGATTCTTTAGATTCCTTAGATACTTTAGATTCTTTAGATTCTTTAGATCCTTTAGATTCTTTAGATTCTTTAGATTCTTTAGATTCTTTAGATTCTTTAGATTCTTTTCTTTAGATAATTTATATTCTTTAGATTCTTTAGATTCTTTAGGTTCTTTAGATTCTTTAGTTTCTTTAGATACTTTAGGTTCTTTAGATTCTTTAGATCCTTTAGATTGTTTAGATTCTTTAGATTCTTTAGATTCTTTAGATTCTTTAGATTCTTTAGATTATTTAGATCCTTTAAATACTTTAGATTCTTTAGATTCTTTTCTTTAGATACTTTATATTCTTTAGAGTCTTTAGATTCTTTAGATTCTTTAGATTCTTTAGATTCTTTAGATTTTTTTATGTTCTTTAGATTCTTTAGATCCTTTAGATTCTTTTGATTCTTTAATTTATTTAGTTTATTTAGATTCTTTTGATTCTTTAGATTCTTTTGATTCTTTATATTCTTTAGATTTTTTAGATTCTTTAGATTCTTTAGGTTTTTTAGATTTTTAGATTCTTTAGATTCTTTAGACTCTTTAGATTCTTTAGATTCTTTAGATTTTTTAGATTCTTTAGATTCTTTAGATTCTTTAGATTCTTTGGATTCTTTAGATTCTTTAGATTCTTTAGATTCTTTAGATTCTTTAGATTCTTTAGATTCTTTAGAATCTTTAGATTCTTTAGATTCTTTGGATTCTTTAGATTCTTTAGATTTTTTAGATTCTTTAGATTCTTTAGATTCTTTAGATTATTTAGATCCTTTAGATTCTTTAGATTATTTAGATTCTTTAGATTTTTTAGATTCTTTAGATTCTTTAGATTCTTTAGAGTCTTTAGATTCTTTAGATTTTTTAGATTCTTTAGATTCTTTAGGTTCTTTAGGTTCTTTAGATTCTTTAGATTCTTTAGATTCTTTAGATTCTTCATATTCTTTAGGATCTTTAGATTCTTTAGATTCTTTAGATTCTTTAGATTCTTTAGAGTCTTTAGATTCTTTAGATTTTTTAGATTCTTTAAATTCTTTAGATTCTTTAGATTCTTTAGATTCTTTAGATTCTTTAGATTCTTTAGATTCTTTAGATTCTTTAGATTCTTTAGATTCTTTAGATTCTTTAGATTTTTTAGATTCTTTAGATTCTTTAGATTCTTTAGATTCTTTAGATTCTTTAGAGTCTTTAGATTCTTTAGATTTTTTAGATTCTTTAGATTCTTTAGAGTCTTTAGATTCTTTAGATTCTTTAGATTTTTTAAATTCTTTAGATTTTTTTATATTCTTTAGATTCTTTAGATCCTTTGGATTCTTTTGATTCTTTAATTTATTTAGTTTATTTAGATTCTTTTGATTCTTTAGATTCTTTTGATTCTTTATATTCTTTAGATTTTTTAGATTCTTTAGATTCTTTAGATTTTTTAGATTTTTAGATTCTTTAGATTCTTTAGACTCTTTAGATTCTTTAGATTCTTTAGATTCTTTAGATTCTTTAGATTCTTTAGATTTTTTAGATTTTTAGATTCTTTAGATTCTTTAGTCTATTTAGATTCTTTAGATTCTTTAGATTCTTTTGATACTTTAGATTCTTTAGATTCCTTAGATTCTTTAGATTCTTTAGATTCTTTAGATTTTTTAGATTCTTTAGATTCTTTAGATTCTATAGATTCTTTAGATTCATTAGATTCTTTAGATTCTTTAGATTCTTTAGGTTTTTTAGATTCTTTAGATTCTTTAGATCCTTTAGATTCTTTTGATTCTTTAATTTATTTAGTTTATTTAGATTCTTTTGATTCTTTAGATTCTTTTGATTCTTTATATTCTTTAGATTTTTTAGATTTTTAGATTCTTTAGATTCTTTAGATTCTTTAGATTCTTTAGATTCTTTAGATTCTTTAGATTCTTTAGATACTTTAGATTCTTTAGATTCTTTAGATTCTTTAGATTCTTTAGATTCTTTAGATTCTTTAGATTCTTTAGATTCTTTAGATTCTTTAGATTCTTTAGATTCTTTAGATTCTTTAGATTCTTTAGATTCTTTAGATTCTTTAGATTCTTTATTTTCCTTAGATTCTTTAGATTTTTTAGATTCTTTAGATTATTTTCTTTAGATTCTATAGATTCTTTAGATTCCTTAGATACTTTAGATTCTTTAGATTCTTTAGATCCTTTAGATTCTTTAGATTCTTTAGATTCTTTAGATTCTTTAGATTCTTTAGATTATTTATATCCTTTAAATACTTTAAATTCTTTAGATTCTTTTCTTTAGATACTTTATATTCTTTAGAGTCTTTAGATTCTTTAGATTCTTTAGATTCTTTAGATTTTTTTATGTTCTTTAGATTCTTTAGATCCTTTAGATTCTTTTGATTCTTTAATTTATTTAGTTTATTTAGATTCTTTTGATTCTTTAGATTCTTTTGATTCTTTATATTCTTTAGATTTTTTAGATTCTTTAGACTCTTTAGGTTTTTTAGATTTTTAGATTCTTTAGATTCTTTAGACTCTTTAGGTTCTTTAGATTCTTTAGATTCTTTAGATTCTTTAGATTCTTTAGATTCTTTAGATTCTTTAGATTCTTTGGATTCTTTAGATTCTTTGGATTCTTTAGATTCTTTAGATTCTTTAGATTCTTTAGATTCTTTAGATTCTTTAGATTCTTTAGATTCTTTAGATTCTTTAGATTCTTTAGATTCTTTAGATTCTTTAGATCCTTTAGATTCTTTAGATTCTTTAGATTCTTTAGATTCTTTAGATTCTTTAGATTCTTTAGATTCTTTAGATTATTTACATCCTTTAGATTCTTTAGATTATTTAGATTCTTTAGATTTTTTAGATTCTTTAGATTCTTTAGATTCTTTAGTGTCTTTAGATTCTTTAGATTTTTTAGATTCTTTAGATTCTTTAGGTTCTTTAGGTTCTTTAGATTCTTTAGATTCTTTAGATTCTTTAGATTCTTCATATTCTTTAGGATCTTTAGATTCTTTAGATTCTTTAGATTCTTTAGATTCTTTAGAGTCTTTAGATTCTTTAGATTTTTTAGATTCTTTAGATTCTTTAGATTCTTTAGATTCATTAGATTCTTTAGATTCTTTAGATTCTTTAGATTCTTTAGATTCTTTAGATTCTTTAGATTCTTTAGATTCTTTAGATTCTTTAGATTCTTTAGATTCTTTAGATTCTTTAGATTCTTTAGATTCTTTAGATTCTTTAGATTTTTTAGATTCTTTAGATTCTTTATATTCTTTAGATTCTTTAGATTCTTTAGATTCTTTAGATTCTTTAGATTCTTTAGATTCTTTAGATTCTTTAGATTCTTTAGATTCTTTAGATTCTTTAGATTCTTTAGATTCTTTAGATTCTTTATTTTCTTTAGATTCTTTAGATTTTTTAGATTCTTTAGATTATTTTCTTTAGATTCTTTAGATTCTTTAGATTCCTTAGATACTTTAGATTCTTTAGATTCTTTAGATCCTTTAGATTCTTTAGATTCTTTAGATTCTTTAGATTCTTTAGATTCTTTAGATTCTTTTCTTTAGATAATTTATATTCTTTAGATTCTTTAGATTCTTTAGGTTCTTTAGATTCTTTAGTTTCTTTAGATACTTTAGGTTCTTTAGATTCTTTAGATCCTTTAGATTGTTTAGATTCTTTAGATTCTTTAGATTCTTTAGATTCTTTAGATTCTTTAGATTATTTAGATCCTTTAAATACTTTAGATTCTTTAGATTCTTTTCTTTAGATACTATATATTCTTTAGAGTCTTTAGATTCTTTAGATTCTTTAGATTCTTTAGATTCTTTAGATTTTTTTATGTTCTTTAGATTCTTTAGATCCTTTAGATTCTTTTGATTCTTTAATTTATTTAGTTTATTTAGATTCTTTTGATTCTTTAGATTCTTTTGATTCTTTATATTCTTTAGATTTTTTAGATTCTTTAGATTCTTTAGGTTTTTTAGATTTTTAGATTCTTTAGATTCTTTAGACTCTTTAGATTCTTTAGATTCTTTAGATTTTTTAGATTCTTTAGATTCTTTAGATTCTTTAGATTCTTTGGATTCTTTAGATTCTTTAGATTCTTTAGATTCTTTAGATTCTTTAGATTCTTTAGATTCTTTAGATTCTTTAGAATCTTTAGATTCTTTAGATTCTTTGGATTCTTTAGATTCTTTAGATTTTTTAGATTCTTTAGATTCTTTAGATTCTTTAGATTATTTAGATCCTTTAGATTCTTTAGATTATTTAGATTCTTTAGATTTTTTAGATTCTTTAGATTCTTTAGATTCTTTAGAGTCTTTAGATTCTTTAGATTTTTTAGATTCTTTAGATTCTTTAGGTTCTTTAGGTTCTTTAGATTCTTTAGATTCTTTAGATTCTTTAGATTCTTCATATTCTTTAGGATCTTTAGATTCTTTAGATTCTTTAGATTCTTTAGATTCTTTAGAGTCTTTAGATTCTTTAGATTTTTTAGATTCTTTAAATTCTTTAGATTCTTTAGATTCTTTAGATTCTTTAGATTCTTTAGATTCTTTAGATTCTTTAGATTCTTTAGATTCTTTAGATTCTTTAGATTCTTTAGATTCTTTAGATTTTTTAGATTCTTTAGATTCTTTAGATTCTTTAGATTCTTTAGATTCTTTAGAGTCTTTAGATTCTTTAGATTTTTTAGATTCTTTAGATTCTTTAGAGTCTTTAGATTCTTTAGATTCTTTAGATTTTTTAAATTCTTTAGATTTTTTTATATTCTTTAGATTCTTTAGATCCTTTGGATTCTTTTGATTCTTTAATTTATTTAGTTTATTTAGATTCTTTTGATTCTTTAGATTCTTTTGATTCTTTATATTCTTTAGATTTTTTAGATTCTTTAGATTCTTTAGATTTTTTAGATTTTTAGATTCTTTAGATTCTTTAGACTCTTTAGATTCTTTAGATTCTTTAGATTCTTTAGATTCTTTAGATTCTTTAGATTTTTTAGATTTTTAGATTCTTTAGATTCTTTAGTCTATTTAGATTCTTTAGATTCTTTAGATTCTTTTGATACTTTAGATTCTTTAGATTCCTTAGATTCTTTAGATTCTTTAGATTCTTTAGATTTTTTAGATTCTTTAGATTCTTTAGATTCTATAGATTCTTTAGATTCATTAGATTCTTTAGATTCTTTAGATTCTTTAGGTTTTTTAGATTCTTTAGATTCTTTAGATCCTTTAGATTCTTTTGATTCTTTAATTTATTTAGTTTATTTAGATTCTTTTGATTCTTTAGATTCTTTTGATTCTTTATATTCTTTAGATTTTTTAGATTTTTAGATTCTTTAGATTCTTTAGATTCTTTAGATTCTTTAGATTCTTTAGATTCTTTAGATTCTTTAGATTCTTTAGATTCTTTAGATTCTTTAGATTCTTTAGATTCTTTAGATTCTTTAGATTCTTTAGATTCTATAGATTCTTTAGATTCATTAGATTCTTTAGATTCTTTAGATTCTTTAGATTCTTTAGATTCTTTAGATTCTTTAGATTCTTTAGATTCTTTAGGTTTTTTAGATTCTTTAGATTCTTTAGATTCTTTAGATTCTTTAGATTCTTTAGATTCTTTAGATACTTTAGATTCTTTAGATACTTTAGATTCTTTAGATTCTTTAGAATCTTTAGATTCTTTAGATTCTTTTCTTTAGATTCTTTAGATTCTTTAGATTCTTTAGATTCTTTAGATTCTTTATATGCTTTAGATTCTTTAGATTTTTTAGATTCTTTAGATTCTATTCTTTAGATTTTTTAGATTCTTTAGATTCTTTAGATTCTTATATTCTTTAGATTTTTTAGATTCTTTAGATTCTTTAGATTCTTTAGATTCCTTAGATTCTTTAGATTCTTTAGATTTTTTAGATTCTTTAGATTCTTTAGGTGCTTTAGATTCTTTAGATTCTTTAGATTCTTTAGATTTTTTAGATTCTTTAGATTCTTTAGATTCTTTAGATTCTTTAGAGTATTTAGATTCTTTAGGTTCTTTAGATTCTTTAGGTTCTTTAGATACTTTAGGTTCTTTAGATTCTTTAGATTCTTTAGATTCTTTAGTTTCTTTAGATTCTTTAAATTCTTTATATTCTTTAGATTCTTTAGATTCTTTAGATTCTTTAAATTCTTTAGATTCTTTAGATTCTTTAGATTCTTTAGATTCTTTAGATTCTTTAGATTCTTTAGATTCTTTAGATTCTTTAGATTCTTTAGATTCTTTAGATTCTTTAGATTCTTTAGATTCTTTAGATTCTTTAGATTCTTTAGATTCTTTGGATTCTTTAGATTCTTTAGATTCTTTAGATTCTTTAGATTCTTTAGATTCTTTAGATTCTTTAGATTCTTTAGATTCTTTAGATTCTTTAGATTCTTTAGATTCTTTAGATTCTTTAGATTCTTTAGATTCTTTAGATACTTTAGATACTTTAGATTCTTTAGATTCTTTAGAATCTTTAGAATCTTTAGATTCTTTAGATTCTTTTCTTTAGAATCTTTAGATTCTTTAGATTCTTTAGATTCTTTAGATTTTTTAAATTCTTTAGATTCTTTATATTCTTTAGATTCTTTAGATTCTTTAGATTCTTTAGATTCTTCATATTCTTTAGGATCTTTAGATTCTTTAGATCCTTTAGATTCTTTAGAGTCTTTAGATTCTTTAGATTCTTTAGATTCTTTAGAATCTTTAGATTCTTTAGATCCTTTAGATTCTTTAGAGTCTTTAGATTCTTTAGATTCTTTAGATTCTTTAGATTCTTTAGATTCTTTAGATTCTTTAGATTCTTTAGATTCTTTAGATTCTTTAGATTCTTTAGATTTTTTTATGTTCTTTGGATTCTTTAGATCCTTTAGATTCTTTTGATTCTTTAATTTATTTAGTTTATTTAGATTCTTTTGATTCTTTAGATTCTTTTGATTCTTTATATTCTTTAAATTTTATAGATTCTTTAGATTCTTTAGATTTTTTAGAATTTTAGATTCTTTAGATTCTTTAGACTCTTTAGATTCTTTAGATTCTTTAGATTCTTTAGATTCTTTAGATTCTTTAGATTCTTTAGATTCTTTAGATTCTTTAGATTCTTTAGATTCTTTAGATTCTTTAGATTCTTTAGATTCTTTAGATTCTTTAGATTCTTTAGATACTTTAGATTCTTTAGATTCTTTAGATTCTTTAGATTCTTTAGATTCTTTAGATTTTTTAGATTCTTTAGATTCTTTAGATTCTTTAGATTCTTTAGATTCTCTATATTCTTTAGATTATTTAGATTATTTAGATTATTTAGATTTTTGGATTCTTTAGATTCTTTAGATTCTTTAGATTGTTTAGATTCTTTAGATTCTTTAAATTCTTTAGATTCTTTAGATCCTTTAGATTCTTTAGATTTTTAGATTCTTTAGATTCTTTAGATTCTTTAGATTCTTTAGATCCTTTAGATTCTTTAGATAATTTAGATCCTTTAGATTGTTTAGATTCTTTAGATTCTTTAGATTCTTTAGATTCTTTAGATTCTTTAGATTATTTAGATCCTTTAAATTCTTTAGATTCTTTTCTTTAGATACTTTATATTTTTTAGATTCTTTAGATTCTTTAGATTCTTTAGGTTCTTTAGATTCTTTAGGTTTTTAGATACTTTAGGTTCTTTAGATTCTTTAGATTCTTTAGATCCTTTAGATTCTTTAGTTACTTTAGATTCTTTTCTTTAGATACTTTATATTCTTTAGATTCTTTAGATTCTTTAGGTTTTTTAGATTCTTTAGGTTCTTTAGATACTTTAGGTTCTTTAGATCCTTTAGATTCTTTAGATTCTTTAGATTTTTTAGATTCTTTAAATTCTTTAGATCTTTTAGATTCTTTAGATTCTTTAGATTCTTTAGATTCTTTAGATTCTTTTCTTTAGATACTTTATATTCTTTAGATTCTTTAGATTCTTTAGATTCTTTAGGTTTTTTAGATTATTTAGGTTCTTTAGATATTTTAGGTTCTTTAGATCCTTTAGATTCTTTAGATTCTTTAGATTCTTTAGATACTTTTGATTCTTTAGATACTTTAGATTCTTTAGATTCTTTAGAATCTTTAGATTCTTTAGATTCTTTAGGTTCTTTTCTTTAGATTCTTTATATGCTTTAGATTCTTTAGATTTTTTAGATTCTTTAGATTCTATTCTTTAGATTTTTTAGATTCTTTAGATTCTTTAGATTCTTATATTCTATAGATTCTTTAGATTCTTTGGATTCTTTAGATTCTTTAGATTCTTTAGATTCTTTAGATTCTTTAGATTCCTTAGATTCTTTAGATTCTTTAGATTCTTTAGATTCTTTAGATTCTTTAGGTTCTTTAGATTTTTAGATTCTTTAGATTCTTTAGATTCTTTAGATTCTTTAGATTCTTTAGATTTTTTAGATTCTTTAGATTCTTTAGATTCTTTAGAGTCTTTAGATTCTTTAGGTTCTTTAGATTCTTTAGGTTCTTTAGATACCTTAGGTTCTTTAGATTCTTTAGATTCTTTAGATCCTTTAGATTCTTTAGAAACTTTAGATTTTTAGATTCTTTAGATTTTTTAAATTCTTTAGATACTTTATATTCTTTAGATTCTTTAGATTCTTTAGATTCTTCATATTCTTTAGAATCTTTAGATTCTTTAGATTCTTTAGATTCTTTAGATTATTTTATGTCCTTTAGATTCTTTATATTCTTTAGATTCTTTAGATTCTTTAGGTTCTTTAGATTCTTTAGATTCTTTAGATTCTTTAGATTCTTTATATTCTTTAGATTCTTTAGATTTTTTTATGTTCTTTAGATTCTTTAGATCCTTTAGATTCTTTTGATTCTTTAATTTATTTAGTTTATTTAGATTTTTTGATTCTTTAGATTCTTTTGATCCTTTATATTCTTTAGATTTTTTAGATTCATTAGATTCTTTAGATTTTTTAGATTTTTAGATTCTTTAGATTCTTTAGACTCTTTAGATTCTTTAGATTCTTTAGATTCTTTAGATTCTTTAGATTTTTAGATTTTTAGATTCTTTAGGTTCTTTAGACTCTTTAGATTCTTTAGATTTTTTAGATTCTTTAGATTCTTTAGGTTCTTTAGATTCTTTAGATTTTTTAGATTCTTTAGATTTTTTAGATTTTTTAGATTTTTAGATTCTTTAGATTCTTTAGATTTTTTAAATTCTTTAGATTCTTTGGATTCTTTAGATTCTTTAGATTCTTTAGATTCTTTAGATTCTTTAGATTCTTTAGATTCTTTAGATTCTTTAGATTCTTTAGATCCTTTAGATTCTTTAGATAATTTAGATCCTTTAGTTTCTTTAAATACATTAGATTTTTTAGATTCTTAAGATCCTTTAGATTCTTTAGATTCTTTTCTTTAAATTTTTTAGATTCTTTAGATTCTTTAGACTCTTTAGATTCTTTAGATTCTTTAGATTCTTTAGATTCTTTAGATTCTTTACATTCTTTAGATTCTTTAGATTCTTTAGATTCTTTAGATTCTTTAGATTCTTTAGATTCTTTAGATTCTTTAGATTGTTTAGATATTTAGATTCTTTAGATTCTTTAGGCTCTTTAGATTCTTTAGATTTTTTAGATTCTTTAGACTCTTTAGGTTCTTTAGATTCTTTAGATTCTTTAGATTCTTTAGATTCTTTAGATTCTTTAGATTCTTTAGATTCTTTAGATTCTTTAGATTCTTTAGATTCTTTAGATTCTTTAGATTCTTTAGATTCTTTAGAATCTTTATCTTCTTTAGATTCTTTAGATTTTTTAGATTCTTTAGATTCTTTTCTTTAGATTCTTTAGATTCTTTAGATTCCTTAGATACTTTAGATTCTTTAGATTCTTTAGATTCTTTAGATTCCTTAGATTCTTTAGATTCTTTAGATTTTTTAGATTCTTTAGATTCTTTAGGTGCTTTAGATTCTTTAGATTCTTTAGATTCTTTAGATTTTTTAGATTCTTTAGATTTTTTAGATTCTTTAGATTCTTTAGATTTTTTAGATTTTTAGATTCTTTAGATTCTTTAGACTCTTTAGATTCTTTAGATTCTTTTGATTCTTTAGATTCTTTAGATTGTTTAGATATTTAGATTCTTTAGATTCTTTAGACTCTTTAGATTCTTTAGATTTTTTAGATTCTTTAGACTCTTTAGGTTCTTTAGATTCTTTAGATTCTTTAGATTCTTTAGATTCTTTAGATTCTTTAGATTCTTTAGATTCTTTAGATTCTTTAGATTCTTTAGATTCTTTAGATCCTTTAGATTCTTTAGATAATTTAGATCCTTTAGTTTCTTTATATACATTAGATTTTTTAGATTCTTAAGATTCTTTAGATTCTTTAGATTCTTTTCTTTAAATTTTTTAGATTCTTTAGATTCTTTAGACTCTTTAGATTCTTTAGATTCTTTAGATTCTTTAGATTCTTTAGATTCTTTACATTCTTTAGATTCTTTAGATTCTTTAGATTCTTTAGATTCTTTAGATTCTTTAGATTCTTTAGATTCTTTAGATTCTTTAGATTCTTTAGATTCTTTAGATTCTTTAGAATCTTTATCTTCTTTAGATTCTTTAGATTTTTTAGATTCTTTAGATTCTTTTCTTTAGATTCTTTAGATTCTTTAGATTCCTTAGATACTTTAGATTCTTTAGATTCTTTAGAGCCTTTAGATTCTTTAGATTCTTTAGATTCTTTAGATTCTTTAGATTCTTTAGATTCTTTAGATTCTTTAGATTCTTTAGATTCTTTAGATTCTTTAGGTCCTTTAGATTCTTTAGATAATTTAGATCCTTTAGTTTTTTTATATACATTAGATTTTTTAGATTCTTAAGATTCTTTAGATTCTTTAGATTCTTTACTTTAAATTCTTTAGATTCTTTAGATTCTTTAGATTCTTTAGATTCTTTAGATTCTTTAGATTCTTTAGATTCTTTAGATTCTTTAGATTCTTTAGATTCTTTAGATTCTTTAGATTCTTTAGATTCTTTAGATTCTTTAGATTCTTTAGACTCTTTAGATTCTTTAGATTCTTTAGATCCTTAAGATTCTTTAGATTCTTTAGATTCTTTAGATTCTTTAGATTCTTTAGATTCTTTTCTTTAGAAACTTTATATTCTTTAGATTCTTTAGATTCTTTATGTTCTTTAGATTCTTTAGTTTCTTTAGATACTTTAGGTTCTTTAGATTCTTTAGATCCTTTAGATTGTTTAGATTCTTTAGATTCTTTAGATTCTTTTCTTTAATTTTTTTAGATTCTTTAGATTCTTTAGACTCTTTAGATTCTTTAGATTCTTTAGATTCTTTAGATTCTTTAGATTCTTTAGATTCTTTAGATTTTTTAGATTCTTTAGATTCTTTAGATTCTTTAGATTCATTAGATTCTTTAGATTCTTTAGATTCTTTTGATTCTTTAGATTCTTTAGATTCTTTAGATTCTTTAGATTCTTTAGATTCTTTAGATTCTTTAGATTCTTTAGATTCTTTAGATTCTTTAGATTCTTTAGATTCTTTAGATTCTTTAGATTCTTTAGATTCTTTAGATTCTTTAGATTCTTTAGATTCTTTAGATTCTTTAGATTCTTTAGATTCTTTAGATTCTTTAGATTCTTTAGATTCTTTAGATTCTTTAGATTCTTTAGATTCTTTAGATTCTTTAGATTCTTTAGATTCTTTAGATTCTTTAGATTCTTTAGATTCTTTAGATTCTTTAGATTCTTTAGATTCTTTAGATTCTTTAGATTCTTTAGATTCTTTAGATTCTTTAGATTCTTTAGATTCTTTAGATTCTTTAGATTCTTTAGATTCTTTAGATTCTTTAGATTCTTTAGATTTTTTAGATTTTTTAGATTTTTAGATTCTTTAGATTCTTTAGATTTTTTAAATTCTTTAGATTCTTTGGATTCTTTAGATTCTTTAGATTCTTTAGATTCTTTAGATTCTTTAGATTCTTTAGATTCTTTAGATTCTTTAGATCCTTTAGATTCTTTAGATAATTTAGATCCTTTAGTTTCTTTAAATACATTAGATTTTTTAGATTCTTAAGATCCTTTAGATTCTTTAGATTCTTTTCTTTAAATTTTTTAGATTCTTTAGATTCTTTAGACTCTTTAGATTCTTTAGATTCTTTAGATTCTTTAGATTCTTTAGATTTTTTTATGTTCTTTAGATTCTTTAGATCCTTTAGATTCTATTGATTCTTTAATTTATTTAGTTTATTTAGTTTCTTTTGATTCTTTAGATTCTTTTGATTATTTATATTCTTTAGATTTTTTAGATTCTTTAGATTCTTTAGATTTTTTAGATTTTTAGATTCTTTAGATTCTTTAGACTCTTTAGATTCTTTAGATTCTTTTGATTCTTTAGATTCTTTAGATTGTTTAGATATTTAGATTCTTTAGATTCTTTAGACTCTTTAGATTCTTTAGATTTTTTAGATTCTTTAGACTCTTTAGGTTCTTTAGATTCTTTAGATTCTTTAGATTCTTTAGATTCTTTAGATTCTTTAGATTCTTTAGATTCTTTAGATTCTTTAGATTCTTTAGATTCTTTAGATCCTTTAGATTCTTTAGATAATTTAGATCCTTTAGTTTCTTTATATACATTAGATTTTTTAGATTCTTAAGATTCTTTAGATTCTTTAGATTCTTTTCTTTAATTTTTTAGATTCTTTAGATTCTTTAGACTCTTTAGATTCTTTAGATTCTTTAGATTCTTTAGATTCTTTAGATTCTTTACATTCTTTAGATTCTTTAGATTCTTTAGATTCTTTAGATTCTTTACATTCTTTAGATTCTTTAGATTCTTTAGATTCTTTAGATTCTTTAGATTCTTTAGATTCTTTAGAATCTTTATTTTCTTTAGATTCTTTAGATTTTTTAGATTCTTTAGATTCTTTTCTTTAGATTCTTTAGATTCTTTAGATTCCTTAGATACTTTAGATTCTTTAGATTCTTTAGAGCCTTTAGATTCTTTAGATTCTTTAGATTCTTTAGATTCTTTAGATTCTTTAGATTCTTTAGATTCTTTAGATTCTTTAGGTCCTTTAGATTCTTTAGATAATTTAGATCCTTTAGTTTTTTTATATACATTAGATTTTTTAGATTCTTAAGATTCTTTAGATTCTTTAGATTCTTTACTTTAAATTTTTTAGATTCTTTAGATTCCTTAGATTCTTTAGATTCTTTAGATCCTTTAGATTCTTTAGATAATTTAGATCCCTTAGATCCCTTAGATTCTTTAGATTCTTTAGATTCTTTAGATTCTTTAGATTCTTTAGATTCTTTAGATTCTTTAGATTCTTTAGATTCTTTAGATTCTTTAGATTCTTTAGATTCTTTAGATTCTTTAGATTCTTTAGATTCTTTAGATTCTTTAGATTCTTTAGATTCTTTAGATTCTTTAGATTCTTTAGACTCTTTAGATTCTTTAGATTCTTTAGATCCTTAAGATTCTTTAGATTCTTTAGATTCTTTAGATTCTTTAGATTCTTTAGATTCTTTTCTTTAGAAACTTTATATTCTTTAGATTCTTTAGATTCTTTATGTTCTTTAGATTCTTTAGTTTCTTTAGATACTTTAGGTTCTTTAGATTCTTTAGATCCTTTAGATTGTTTAGATTCTTTAGATTCTTTAGATTCTTTTCTTTAATTTTTTTAGATTCTTTAGATTCTTTAGACTCTTTAGATTCTTTAGATTCTTTAGATTCTTTAGATTCTTTAGATTCTTTAGATTCTTTAGATTTTTTAGATTCTTTAGATTCTTTAGATTCTTTAGATTCATTAGATTCTTTAGATTCTTTAGATTCTTTTGATTCTTTAGATTCTTTAGATTCTTTAGATTCTTTAGATTCTTTAGATTCTTTAGATTCTTTAGATTCTTTAGATTCTTTAGATTCTTTAGATTCTTTAGATTCTTTAGATTCTTTAGATTCTTTAGATTCTTTAGATTCTTTAGATTCTTTAGATTCTTTAGATTCTTTAGATTCTTTAGATTCTTTAGATTCTTTAGATTCTTTAGATTCTTTAGATTCTTTAGATTCTTTAGATTCTTTAGATTCTTTAGATTCTTTAGATTCTTTAGATTCTTTAGATTCTTTAGATTCTTTAGATTCTTTAGATTCTTTAGATTCTTTAGATTCTTTATTTTCTTTAGATTCTTTAGATTTTTTAGATTCTTTAGATTATTTTCTTTAGATTCTTTAGATTCTTTAGATTCCTTAGATACTTTAGATTCTTTAGATTCTTTAGATCCTTTAGATTCTTTAGATTCTTTAGATTCTTTAGATTCTTTAGATTCTTTAGATTCTTTAGATTCTTTTCTTTAGATAATTTATATTCTTTAGATTCTTTAGATTCTTTAGATTCTTTAGGTTCTTTAGATTCTTTAGTTTCTTTAGATACTTTAGGTTCTTTAGATTCTTTAGATCCTTTAGATTGTTTAGATTCTTTAGATTCTTTAGATTCTTTAGATTCTTTAGATTCTTTAGATTCTTTAGATTCTTTAGATTCTTTAGATTCTTTAGATTCTTTAGATTATTTAGATCCTTTAAATACTTTAGATTCTTTAGATTCTTTTCTTTAGATACTTTATATTCTTTAGAGTCTTTAGATTCTTTAGATTCTTTAGATTCTTTAGATTCTTTAGATTTTTTTATGTTCTTTAGATTCTTTAGATCCTTTAGATTCTTTTGATTCTTTAATTTATTTAGTTTATTTAGATTCTTTTGATTCTTTAGATTCTTTTGATTCTTAATATTCTTTAGATTTTTTAGATTCTTTAGATTCTTTATGTTTTTTAGATTTTTAGATTCTTTAGATTCTTTAGACTCTTTAGATTCTTTAGATTCTTTAGATTCTTTAGATTCTTTAGATTCTTTAGATTCTTTAGATTCTTTGGATTCTTTGGATTCTTTAGATTCTTTAGATTCTTTAGATTCTTTAGATTCTTTAGATTCTTTAGATTCTTTAGATTCTTTAGATTCTTTAGATTCTTTAGATTCTTTAGATTCTTTAGATTCTTTAGATTCTTTAGATTCTTTAGATTCTTTAGATTCTTTAGATTCTTTAGATTCTTTAGATTCTTTAGATTCTTTAGATTCTTTAGATTCTTTAGATTCTTTAGATTTTTTAGATTCTTTAGATTCTTTAGATTCTTTAGATTCTTTAGATTCTTTAGATTCTTTAGATTCTTTAGATTCTTTAGATTCTTTAGATTCTTTAGATTCTTTAGATTCTTTAGATTCTTTAGATTCTTTAGATTCTTTAGATTCTTTAGATTCTTTAGATTCTTTAGATTCTTTAGATTCTTTAGTTTTTTTAGATTCTTTAGATCCTTTAGATTCTTTAGATTTTTTAGATACTTTAGATTCTTTAGATTCCTTAGATTCTTTAGATTCTTTAGATTCTTTAGATTTTTTAGATTTTTTAGATTCTTTAGATTCTTTAGATTCTTTAGATTCTTTAGATTCTTTAGATTCTTTAGATTCTTTAGATACTTTGGATTCTTTAGATTCTTTAGATTCTTTAGATTCTTTAGATTCTTTAGATTCTTTAGATTCTTTAGTTTCTTTAGATTCTTTAGATTCTTTAGATTCTTTAGATTCTTTAGATTCTTTAGATTCTTTAGATTCTTTAGATTCTTTAGATTCTTTAGATACTTTAGATTCTTTAGATACTTTAGATACTTTAGATTCTTTAGATTCTTTAGATTCTTTAGATTCTTTAGATTCTTTAGATTCTTTAGATTCTTTAGATTATTTAGATTCTTTAGATTCTTTAGATTCTTTAGATTCTTTATATTCTATAGATTATTTAGATACTTTGGATTCTTTAGATTTTTTAGATTCTTTAGATTCTTTAGATTCTTTAGAATCTTTAGATTCTTTAGATTCTTTAGATTCTTTAGATTCTTTAGATTCTTTAGATTCTTTATATTCTTTAGATTCTTTAGACTATATAGATTTTTTAGATTCTTTAGATTATATAGATTTTTTAGATTGTTTACATTTTTTAGATTCTTTAGATTCCTTAGATTCTTTAGATTCTTTAGATTCTTTAGATTCTTTAGATTTTTTAGATTCTTTAGATTCTTTAGATTCTTTAGATTCTTTAGATTCTTTAGATTCTTTAGATTCTTTAGATTCTTTAGATTCTTTAGATTCTTTAGATTCTTTAGATTCTTTAGATTCTTTAGATTTTTTAGATTCTTTAGATTCTTTAGATTCTTTAGATTCTTTAGATTCTTTAGATTCTTTAGATTCTTTAGATTCTTTAGATTCTTTAGATTCTTTAGATTCTTTAGATTCTTTAGATTCTTTAGATTCTTTAGATTCTTTAGATTCTTTAGTTTTTTTAGATTCTTTAGATCCTTTAGATTCTTTAGATTTTTTAGATTCTTTAGATTCTTTAGATTCCTTAGATTCTTTAGATTCTTTAGATTCTTTAGATTTTTTAGATTTTTTAGATTCTTTAGATTCTTTAGATTCTTTAGATTCTTTAGATTCTTTAGATTCTTTAGATTCTTTAGATACTTTGGATTCTTTAGATTCTTTAGATTCTTTAGATTCTTTAGATTCTTTAGATTCTTTAGATTCTTTAGATACTTTAGATACTTTAGATTCTTTAGATTCTTTAGATTCTTTAGATTCTTTAGATTTTTTAGATTCTTTAGATTCTTTAGATTCTTTAGATTCTTTAGATTCTTTAGATTCTTTAGATTATTTAGATTCTTTAGATTCTTTAGATACTTTAGATTCTTTAGATTCTTTAGATTCTTTAGATTCTTTAGATTCTTTAGATTCTTTCTTTAGATTCTTTAGATTCTTTTCTTTAGATTCTTTGGATTCTTTAAATTATTTTTTTAGATTCTTTAGATTTTTTAGATTCTTTAGATTCTTTAGATAATTTAGATTCTTTAGATTCTTTAGATTCTTTAGATTCTTTAGATTCTTTAGATTCTTTAGATTCTTTAGATTCTTTAGATTCTTTAGATTCTTTAGATTCTTTAGATTCTTTAGATTCTTTAGATTCTATAGATTCTTTAGTTTCTTTAGATTCTTTAGATTCTTTAGATTCTTTAGATTCTTTAGATTCTTTAGATTCTTTAGATTCTTTAGATTCTTTAGATTCTTTAGATTCTTTAGATTCTTTAGATTCTTTAGATTCTTTAGATTCTTTAGATTCTTTAGATTCTTTAGATACTTTAGATACTTTATATTCTTTAGATTCTTTAGATTCTTTAGATTTTTTAGATTCTTTAGATTATTTAGATTCTTTAGATTCTTTAGATTCTTTAGATTCTTTATATTCTATAGATTATTTAGATACTTTGGATTCTTTAGATTCTTTAGATTCTTTAGATTCTTTAGATTCTTTAGATTCTTTAGATTCTTTAGATTCTTTAGATTCTTTAGATTCTTTAGATTCTTTAGATTCTTTAGATTCTTTAGATTCTTTAGATTCTTTAGATTCTTTAGATTCTTTAGATTATATAGATTTTTTAGATTCTTTAGATTATATAGATTTTTTAGATTCTTTACATTTTTTAGATTCTTTAGATTCCTTAGATTCTTTAGATTCTTTAGATTCTTTAGATTCTTTAGATTCTTTAGATTTTTTAGATTCTTTAGATTCTTTAGATTCTTTAGATTCTTTAGATTCTTTAGATTCTTTAGATTCTTTAGATTCTTTAGATTCTTTAGATTCTTTAGATTCTTTAGATTCTTTAGATTCTTTAGATTCTTTAGATTCTTTAGATTCTTTAGATTCTTTAGATTCTTTAGATTCTTTAGATTCTTTAGTTTTTTTAGATTCTTTAGATCCTTTAGATTCTTTAGATTTTTTAGATACTTTAGATTCTTTAGATTCCTTAGATTCTTTAGATTCTTTAGATTCTTTAGATTTTTTAGATTTTTTAGATTCTTTAGATTCTTTAGATTCTTTAGATTCTTTAGATTCTTTAGATTCTTTAGATTCTTTAGATACTTTGGATTCTTTAGATTCTTTAGATTCTTTAGATTCTTTAGATTCTTTAGATTCTTTAGATTCTTTAGATTCTTTAGATTCTTTAGACTCTTTAGATTCTTTAGATTCTTTAGATTCTTTAGATTCTTTAGATTATTTAGATTCTTTAGATACTTTAGATTCTTTAGATTCTTTAGATTCTTTAGATTCTTTAGATTCTTTAGATTCTTTAGATTCTTTAGATTCTTTAGATTCTTTAGATTCTTTAGATTCTTTAGATTCTTTAGATTCTTTAGATTCTTTAGATTTTTTAGATTCTTTAGATTCTTTAGATTCTTTAGATTATATAGATTTTTTAGATTCTTTACATTTTTTAGATTCTTTAGATTCCAAGATTCTTTAGATTCTTTAGATTCTTTAGATTCTTTAGATTCTTTAGATTCTTTAGATTCTTTAGATTCTTTAGATTCTTTAGATTCTTTAGATTCTTTATATTCTATAGATTATTTAGATACTTTGGATTCTTTAGATTCTTTAGATTCTTTAGATTCTTTAGATTCTTTAGATTCTTTAGATTCTTTAGATTTTTTAGATTCTTTAGATTCTTTAGATTCTTTAGATTCTTTAGATTCTTTAGATTCTTTAGATTCTTTAGATTCTTTAGATTCTTTAGATTCTTTAGATTCTTTAGATTCTTTAGATTATTTAGATTCTTTAGATACTTTAGATTCTTTAGATTCTTTAGATTCTTTAGATTCTTTAGATTCTTTAGATTCTTTAGATTCTTTAGATTCTTTAGATTCTTTAGATTCTTTAGATTCTTTAGATTCTTTAGATTCTTTAGATTCTTTAGATTCTTTAGATTCTTTAGATTCTTTAGATTCTTTAGATTCTTTAGATTCTTTAGATTCTTTAGATTCTTTAGATTCTTTAGATCCTTTCTTTAGATTTTTTAGATTCTTTTCTTTAGATTCATTGGATTCTTTAGATTCTTTTTTTAGATTCTTTAGATTTTTTAGATTCTTTAGATTTTTTAGATACTTTAGATTCATTAGATACTTTATATTCTTTAGATTCTTTAGATTCTTTAGATTCTTTAGATTCTTTAGATTCTTTAGATTCTTTAGATTCTTTAGATTCTTTAGATTCTTTAGATTCTTTAGATTCTTTAGATTCTTTAGATTCTTTAGATTCTTTAGATTCTTTAGATTCTTTAGATTCTTTAGATTCTTTAGATTCTTTAGATTCTTTAGATTCTTTAGATTCTTCAGATTCTTTAGATTCTTTAGATTCTTTAGATTCTTTAGATTCTTTAGATTTTTTAGATTCTTTAGATTCTTTAGATTCTTTAGATTTTTTAAATTTTTTAGATTCTTTAGATTCTTTAGATTCTTTAGATTCTTTAGATTCTTTAGATTCTTAATATTCTTTAGATTCTTTAGATTCTTTAGACTCTTTAGATTATTTAGATACTTTAGATTCTTTAGATTCTTTAGATTCTTTATATTCCATAGATTATTTAGATACTTTGGATTCTTTAGATTCTTTAGATTTTTTAGATTCTTTAGATACTTTAGATTTTTTAGATTCTTTAGATTCTTTAGATTTTTTAGATTCGTTAGATTCTTTAGATTCTTTAGATTCTTTAGATTCTTTAGTTTCTTTAGATTCTTTAGATTCTTTAGATTCTTTAGATTCTTTAGATTCTTTAGATTTTTTAGATTCTTTAGATTCTTTAGATTCTTTAGATTCTTTAGATTCTTTAGATTCTTTAGATTCTTTAGATTCTTTAGATTCTTTAGATTATTTAGATTCTTTAGATTCTTTAGATACTTTAGATTCTTTAGATTCTTTAGATTCTTTAGATTCTTTAGATTCTTTAGATTCTTTAGATTCTTTAGATTCTTTAGATTCTTTAGATTCTTTAGATTCTTTAGATTCTTTAGATTCTTTAGATTCTTTAGATTCTTTAGATTCTTTAGATTCTTTAGATTCTTTAGATTCTTTAGATTCTTTAGATTCTTTAGATTCTTTAGATTCTTTAGATTCTTTAGATTCTTTAGATTCTTTAGATTCTTTAGATTCTTTAGATTCTTTAGATTCTTTAGATTCTTTAGATTCTTTAGATTCTTTAGATTCTTTAGATTCTTTAGATTCTTTAGATTCTTTAGATTCTTTAGATTCTTTAGATTCTTTAGATTCTTTAGATTTATTTAGATTCTTTAGATTCTTTAGATACTTTAGATTTTTTAGATTCTTTAGATTCTTTAGATTCTTTAGATTCTTTATATTCTTTAGATTCTTTAGATTCTTTATATTCTTTAGATTCTTTTGATTCTTTAGATTCTTTAGATTCTTTAGATTCTTTATATTATTTAGATTTTTTAGATTCTTTAGATTCTTTAGATTCTTTAGATCCTTTAGATTCTTTAGATTCTTTAGATTCTTTAGATTCTTTAGATTTTTTAGATTCTTTAGATTCTTTAGATTCTTTAGATTCTTTAGATTCTTTAGATTCTTTAGTTTCTTTAGATTCTTTAGATTCTTTAGATTCTTTAGATTCTTTAGATTCTTTAGATTCTTTAGATTCTTTAGATTCTTTAGATTCTTTAGATTCTTTAGATTCTTTAGATTCTTTAGATTCTTTAGATTTTTTAGATTCTTTAGATTCTTTAGATTCTTTAGATTCTTTAGATTTTTTAGAATCTTTAGATTCTTTAGATTCTTTAGATTCTTTAGATTCTTTAGATTCTTTAGATTCTTTAGATTCTTTAGATTCTTTAGATTATTTAGATTCTTTAGATTCTTTAGATACTTTAGATTCTTTAGATTCTTTAGATTCTTTAGATTCTTTCTTTAGATTATTTAGATTCTTTTCTTTAGATTCTTTGGATTCTTTAAATTATTTTTTTAGATTCTTTAGATTTTTTAGATACTTTAGATTCTTTAGATAATTTAGATTCTTTATATTCTTTAGATTCTTTAGATTCTTTAGATTCTTTAGATTCTTTAGATTCTTTAGATTTTTTAGATTCTTTAGATTCTTTAGATTCTTTAGATTCTTTAGATTCTTTAGATTCTTTAGATTCTTTAGATTCTTTAGTTTCTTTAGATTCTTTAGATTCTTTAGATTCTTTAGATTCTTTAGATTCTTTAGATTCTTTAGATTCTTTAGATTCTTTAGATTCTTTAGATTCTTTAGATTCTTTAGATACTTTAGATACTTTAGATTCTTTAGATTCTTTAGATTCTTTAGATTCTTTAGATTCTTTAGATTCTTTAGATTCTTTAGATTATTTAGATTCTTTAGATTCTTTAGATTCTTTAGATTCTTTATATTCTATAGATTATTTAGATACTTTGGATTCTTTAGATTCTTTAGATTCTTTAGATTCTTTAGATTCTTTAGATTCTTTAGATTCTTTAGATTCTTTAGATTCTTTAGATTCTTTAGATTCTTTAGATTCTTTAGATTCTTTAGATTTTTTAGATTCTTTAGATTCTTTAGATTATATAGATTTTTTAGATTCTTTAGATTATATAGATTTTTTAGATTCTTTACATTTTTTAGATTCTTTAGATTCCTTAGATTCTTTAGATTCTTTAGATTCTTTAGATTCTTTAGATTTTTTAGATTCTTTAGATTATTTAGATTCTTTAGATTCTTTAGATTCTTTAGATTCTTTAGATTCTTTAGATTCTTTAGATTCTTTAGATTCTTTAGATTCTTTAGATTCTTTAGATTCTTTAGATTCTTTAGATTCTTTAGATTCTTTAGATTCTTTAGATTCTTTAGATTCTTTAGATTCTTTAGTTTTTTTAGATTCTTTAGATCCTTTAGATTCTTTAGATTTTTTAGATTCTTTAGATTCTTTAGATTCCTTAGATTCTTTAGATTCTTTAGATTCTTTAGATTTTTTAGATTTTTTAGATTCTTTAGATTCTTTAGATTCTTTAGATTCTTTAGATTCTTTAGATTCTTTAGATTCTTTAGATTCTTTAGATACTTTGGATTCTTTAGATTCTTTAGATTCTTTAGATTCTTTAGATTCTTTAGATTATATAGATTTTTTAGATTCTTTACATTTTTTAGATTCTTTAGATTCCCTAGATTCTTTAGATACTTTAGATTCTTTAGATTCTTTAGATTCTTTAGATTCTTTAGATTCTTTAGATTCTTTAGATTCTTTAGATTCTTTAGATTCTTTATATTCTATAGATTATTTAGATACTTTGGATTCTTTAGATTCTTTAGATTCTTTAGATTCTTTAGATTCTTTCGATTCTTTAGATTATTTAGATTCTTTAGATTCTTTAGATTCTTTAGATTCTTTAGATACTATAGATTCTTTAGATTCTTTAGATTCTTTAGATTATTTAGATTCTTTAGATACTTTAGATTCTTTAGATTCTTTAGATTCTTTAGATTCTTTAGATTCTTTAGATTCTTTAGATTCTTTAGATTCTTTAGATTCTTTAGATTCTTTAGATTCTTTAGATTCTTTAGATTCTTTAGATTCTTTAGATTCTTTAGATTCTTTAGATTCTTTAGATTCTTTAGATTCTTTAGATTCTTTAGATTCTTTAGATTCTTTAGATTCTTTAGATTCTTTAGATTCTTTAGATTCTTTAGATTCTTTAGATTCTTTAGATTCTTTAGATTCTTTAGATTCTTTAGATTCTTTAGATTCTTTAGATTCTTTAGATTCTTTAGATTCTTTAGATTCTTTAGATTCTTTAGATACTTTAGATTCTTTAGATTCTTTAGATTCTTTAGATTCTTTAGATTCTTTAGATTCTTTATATTCTTTAGATTCTTTAGATTCTTTAGATTCTTTAGATTCTTTAGATTCTTTAGAATCTTTAGATTCTTTCTTTAGATTTTTTAGATTCTTTTCTTTAGATTCATTGGATTCTTTAGATTCTTTTTTTAGATTCTTTAGATTTTTTAGATTCTTTAGATTTTTTAGATACTTTAGATTCATTAGATACTTTAGATTCTTTAGATTTTTTAGATTCTTTAGATTCTTTAGATTCTTTAGATTCTTTAGATTCTTTAGATTCTTTAGATTCTTTAGATTCTTTAGATTCTTTAGATTCTTTAGATTCTATAGATTCTTTAGATTCTTTAGATTCTTTAGATTCTTTAGATTCTTTAGATTCTTTAGATTCTTTAGATTCTTTAGATTCTTTAGATTCTTTAGATTCTTCAGATTCTTTAGATTCTTTAGATTCTTTAGATTCTTTAGATTCTTTAGATTTTTTAGATTCTTTAGATTCTTTAGATTCTTTAGATTTTTTAAATTTTTTAGATTCTTTAGATTTTTTAGATTCTTTAGATTCTTTAGATTCTTTAGATTCTTAATATTCTTTAGATTCTTTAGATTCTTTAGACTCTTTAGATTATTTAGATACTTTAGATTCTTTAGATTCTTTAGATTCTTTATATTCCATAGATTATTTAGATACTTTGGATTCTTTAGATTCTTTAGATTTTTTAGATTCTTTAGATACTTTAGATTTTTTAGATTCTTTAGATTCTTTAGATTTTTTAGATTCGTTAGATTCTTTAGATTCTTTAGATTCTTTAGATTCTTTAGATTCTTTAGATTCTTTAGATTCTTTAGATTCTTTAGATTCTTTAGATTCTTTAGATTCTTTAGATTCTTTAGATTCTTTAGATTCTTTAGATTCTTTAGATTCTTTAGATTCTTTAGATTCTTTAGATTCTTTAGATTCTTTAGATTCTTTAGATTCTTTAGATTCTTTAGATTTTTTAGATTCTTTAGATTCTTTAGATTCTTTAGATTCTTTAGATTCTTTAGATTCTTTAGATTATTTAGATTCTTTAGATTCTTTAGATACTTTAGATTCTTTAGATTCTTTAGATTCTTTAGATTCTTTAGATTCTTTAGATTCTTTAGATTCTTTAGATTCTTTAGATTCTTTAGATTCTTTAGATTCTTTAGATTCTTTAGATTCTTTAGATTCTTTAGATTCTTTAGATTCTTTAGATTCTTTAGATTCTTTAGATTCTTTAGATTCTTTAGATTCTTTAGATTCTTTAGATTCTTTAGATTCTTTAGATTCTTTAGATTCTTTAGATTCTTTAGATTCTTTAGATTCTTTAGATTCTTTAGATTCTTTAGATTCTTTAGATTCTTTAGATTCTTTAGATTCTTTAGATTCTTTAGATTCTTTAGATTCTTTAAATTCTTTAGATTCTTTAGATTCTTTATATACTTTAGATTTTTTAATTTTTTTAGATTTTTTAGATTTTTAGATCCTTTATATTCTTAGATTTTTTAGTTTTTATAGATTTTTTAGAAATTTTAGATTTTCTGGATTTTTTACATTCTTTAAATTTTTTAGATTCTTTAGATTCTTTATATTCTTTAGATTTTTTAGACTCTTTAGATTCTTTAGATTCTTTAGATTCTTTAGATTCTTTAGATATTTTAGATTCTTTAGATTTTTTAGATTCTTTAGATTCTTTAGATTCTTTAGATTCTTTAGATTCTTTAGATTCTTTAGATTCTTTAGATTCTTTAGATTCTTTAGATTCTTTAGATTCTTTAGATTCTTTAGATTCTTTAGATTCTTTAGATTCTTTATATTCTTTAGATTCTTTAGATTCTTTATATTCTTTAGATAGTTTTGATTCTTTAGATTCTTTAGATTCTTTAGATTCTTTATATTATTTAGATTCTTTATATTCTTTAGATTTTTTAGACTCTTTAGATTCTTTAGATTCTTTAGATTCTTTAGATTCTTTAGATTTTTTAGATTCTTTAGATTTTTTAGATTCTTTAGATTCTTTAGATTCTTTAGATTCTTTAGATTCTTTAGATTCTTTAGATTCTTTAGATTCTTTAGATTCTTTAGATTCTTTAGATTCTTTAGATTCTTTAGATTCTTTATATTCTTTAGATTCTTTAGATTCTTTATATTCTTTAGATTCTTTTGATTCTTTAGATTCTTTAGATTCTTTAGATTCTTTATATTATTTAGATTCTTTAGATTCTTTAGATTCTTTAGATTCTTTAGATCCTTTAGATTCTTTAGATTCTTTAGATTCTTTAGATTCTTTAGATTTTTTAGATTCTTTAGATTCTTTAGATTCTTTAGATTCTTTAGATTCTTTAGATTCTTTAGATTCTTTAGATTCTTTAGATTCTTTAGATTCTTTAGATTCTTTAGATTCTTTAGATTCTTTAGATTCTTTAGATTCTTTAGATTCTTTAGATTCTTTAGATTTTTTAGATTCTTTAGATTCTTTAGATTATATAGATTTTTTAGATTCTTTAGATTATATAGATTTTTTAGATTCTTTACATTTTTTAGATTCTTTAGATTCCTTAGATTCTTTAGATTCTTTAGATTCTTTAGATTCTTTAGATTTTTTAGATTCTTTAGATTATTTAGATTCTTTAGATTCTTTAGATTCTTTAGATTCTTTAGATTCTTTAGATTCTTTAGATTCTTTAGATTCTTTAGATTCTTTAGATTCTTTAGATTCTTTAGATTCTTTAGATTCTTTAGATTCTTTAGATTCTTTAGATTCTTTAGATTCTTTAGATTCTTTAGATTCTTTAGTTTTTTTAGATTCTTTAGATCCTTTAGATTCTTTAGATTTTTTAGATTCTTTAGATTCTTTAGATTCCTTAGATTCTTTAGATTCTTTAGATTCTTTAGATTTTTTAGATTTTTTAGATTCTTTAGATTCTTTAGATTCTTTAGATTCTTTAGATTCTTTAGATTCTTTAGATTCTTTAGATTCTTTAGATTCTTTAGATACTTTGGATTCTTTAGATTCTTTAGATTCTTTAGATTCTTTAGATTCTTTAGATTCTTTAGATTATATAGATTTTTTAGATTCTTTACATTTTTTAGATTCTTTAGATTCCCTAGATTCTTTAGATACTTTAGATTCTTTAGATTCTTTAGATTCTTTAGATTCTTTAGATTCTTTAGATTCTTTAGATTCTTTAGATTCTTTAGATTCTTTATATTCTATAGATTATTTAGATACTTTGGATTCTTTAGATTCTTTAGATTCTTTAGATTCTTTAGATTCTTTCGATTCTTTAGATTATTTAGATTCTTTAGATTCTTTAGATTCTTTAGATTCTTTAGATTCTTTAGATTCTTTAGATTCTTTAGATTCTTTAGATTATTTAGATTCTTTAGATACTTTAGATTCTTTAGATTCTTTAGATTCTTTAGATTCTTTAGATTCTTTAGATTCTTTATATTCTTTAGATTCTTTAGATTCTTTAGATTCTTTAGATTCTTTAGATTCTTTAGAATCTTTAGATTCTTTCTTTAGATTTTTTAGATTCTTTTCTTTAGATTCATTGGATTCTTTAGATTCTTTTTTTAGATTCTTTAGATTTTTTAGATTCTTTAGACTTTTTAGATACTTTACATTCATTAGATACTTTAGATTCTTTAGATTTTTTAGATTCTTTAGATTCTTTAGATTCTTTAGATTCTTTAGATTCTTTAGATTCTTTAGATTCTTTAGATTCTTTAGATTCTTTAGATTCTATAGATTCTTTAGATTCTTTAGATTCTTTAGATTCTTTAGATTCTTTAGATTCTTTAGATTCTTTAGATTCTTTAGATTCTTTAGATTCTTTAGATTCTTCAGATTCTTTAGATTCTTTAGATTCTTTAGATTCTTTAGATTCTTTAGATTTTTTAGATTCTTTAGATTCTTTAGATTCTTTAGATTTTTTAAATTTTTTAGATTCTTTAGATTTTTTAGATTCTTTAGATTCTTTAGATTCTTTAGATTCTTAATATTCTTTAGATTCTTTAGATTCTTTAGACTCTTTAGATTATTTAGATACTTTAGATTCTTTAGATTCTTTAGATTCTTTATATTCCATAGATTATTTAGATACTTTGGATTCTTTAGATTCTTTAGATTTTTTAGATTCTTTAGATACTTTAGATTTTTTAGATTCTTTAGATTCTTTAGATTTTTTAGATTCGTTAGATTCTTTAGATTCTTTAGATTCTTTAGATTCTTTAGATTCTTTAGATTCTTTAGATTCTTTAGATTCTTTAGATTCTTTAGATTCTTTAGATTCTTTAGATTCTTTAGATTCTTTAGATTCTTTAGATTCTTTAGATTCTTTAGATTCTTTAGATTCTTTAGATTCTTTAGATTTTTTAGATTCTTTAGATTCTTTAGATTCTTTAGATTCTTTAGATTCTTTAGATTCTTTAGATTATTTAGATTCTTTAGATTCTTTAGATACTTTAGATTCTTTAGATTCTTTAGATTCTTTGGATTCTTTAGATTCTTTAGATTCTTTAGATTCTTTAGATTCTTTAGATTCTTTAGATTCTTTAGATTCTTTAGATTCTTTAGATTCTTTAGATTCTTTAGATTCTTTAGATTCTTTAGATTCTTTAGATTCTTTAGATTCTTTAGATTCTTTAGATTCTTTAGATATTTTAGATTCTTTAGATTTTTTAGATTCTTTAGATTCTTTAGATTCTTTAGATTCTTTAGATTCTTTAGATTCTTTAGATTCTTTAGATTCTTTAGATTCTTTAGATTCTTTAGATTCTTTAGATTCTTTAGATTCTTTAGATTCTTTAGATTCTTTAGATTCTTTAGATTCTTTATATTCTTTAGATTCTTTAGATTCTTTATATTCTTTAGATAGTTTTGATTCTTTAGATTCTTTAGATTCTTTAGATTCTTTATATTATTTAGATTCTTTATATTCTTTAGATTTTTTAGACTCTTTAGATTCTTTAGATTCTTTAGATTCTTTAGATTCTTTAGATTTTTTAGATTCTTTAGATTTTTTAGATTCTTTAGATTCTTTAGATTCTTTAGATTCTTTAGATTCTTTAGATTCTTTAGATTCTTTAGATTCTTTAGATTCTTTAGATTCTTTAGATTCTTTAGATTCTTTAGATTCTTTAGATTCTTTAGATTCTTTATATTCTTTAGATTCTTTAGATTCTTTATATTCTTTAGATTCTTTTGATTCTTTAGATTCTTTAGATTCTTTAGATTCTTTATATTATTTAGATTCTTTAGATTCTTTAGATTCTTTAGATTCTTTAGATCCTTTAGATTCTTTAGATTCTTTAGATTCTTTAGATTCTTTAGATTCTTTAGATTCTATAGATTCTTTAGATTCTTTAGATTCTTTAGATTCTTTAGATTCTTTAGATTCTTTAGATTCTTTAGATTCTTTAGATTCTTTAGATTCTTTAGATTCTTCAGATTCTTTAGATTCTTTAGATTCTTTAGATTCTTTAGATTCTTAATATTCTTTAGATTCTTTAGATTCTTTAGACTCTTTAGATTATTTAGATACTTTAGATTCTTTAGATTTTTTAGATTCTTTAGATTCTTTAGATTCTTTAGATTTTTTAAATTTTTTAGATTCTTTAGATTTTTTAGATTCTTTAGATTTTTTAGATACTTTAGATTCATTAGATACTTTAGATTCTTTAGATTTTTTAGATTCTTTAGATTCTTTAGATTCTTTAGATTCTTTAGATTCTTTAGATTCTTTAGATTCTTTAGATTCTTTAGATTCTTTAGATTCTATAGATTCTTTAGATTCTTTAGATTCTTTAGATTCTTTAGATTCTTTAGATTCTTTAGATTCTTTAGATTCTTTAGATTCTTTAGATTCTTTAGATTCTTCAGATTCTTTAGATTCTTTAGATTCTTTAGATTCTTTAGATTCTTTAGATTTTTTAGATTCTTTAGATTCTTTAGATTCTTTAGATTTTTTAAATTTTTTAGATTCTTTAGATTTTTTAGATTCTTTAGATTCTTTAGATTCTTTAGATTCTTAATATTCTTTAGATTCTTTAGATTCTTTAGACTCTTTAGATTATTTAGATACTTTAGATTCTTTAGATTCTTTAGATTCTTTATATTCCATAGATTATTTAGATACTTTGGATTCTTTAGATTCTTTAGATTTTTTAGATTCTTTAGATACTTTAGATTTTTTAGATTCTTTAGATTCTTTAGATTTTTTAGATTCGTTAGATTCTTTAGATTCTTTAGATTCTTTAGATTCTTTAGATTCTTTAGATTCTTTAGATTCTTTAGATTCTTTAGATTCTTTAGATTCTTTAGATTCTTTAGATTCTTTAGATTCTTTAGATTCTTTAGATTCTTTAGATTCTTTAGATTCTTTAGATTCTTTAGATTCTTTAGATTCTTTAGATTCTTTAGATTCTTTAGATTTTTTAGATTCTTTAGATTCTTTAGATTCTTTAGATTCTTTAGATTCTTTAGATTCTTTAGATTATTTAGATTCTTTAGATTCTTTAGATACTTTAGATTCTTTAGATTCTTTAGATTCTTTAGATTCTTTAGATTCTTTAGATTCTTTAGATTCTTTAGATTCTTTAGATTCTTTAGATTCTTTAGATTCTTTAGATTCTTTAGATTCTTTAGATTCTTTAGATTCTTTAGATTCTTTAGATTCTTTAGATTCTTTAGATTCTTTAGATTCTTTAGATTCTTTAGATTCTTTAGATTCTTTAGATTCTTTAGATTCTTTAGATTCTTTAGATTCTTTAGATTCTTTAGATTCTTTAGATTCTTTAGATTCTTTAGATTCTTTAGATTCTTTAGATTCTTTAGATTCTTTAGATTCTTTAGATTCTTTAGATTCTTTAAATTCTTTAGATTCTTTAGATTCTTTATATACTTTAGATTTTTTAATTTTTTTAGATTTTTTAGATTTTTAGATCCTTTATATTCTTAGATTTTTTAGTTTTTATAGATTTTTTAGAAATTTTAGATTTTCTGGATTTTTTACATTCTTTAAATTTTTTAGATTCTTTAGATTCTTTATATTCTTTAGATTTTTTAGACTCTTTAGATTCTTTAGATTCTTTAGATTCTTTAGATTCTTTAGATATTTTAGATTCTTTAGATTTTTTAGATTCTTTAGATTCTTTAGATTCTTTAGATTCTTTAGATTCTTTAGATTCTTTAGATTCTTTAGATTCTTTAGATTCTTTAGATTCTTTAGATTCTTTAGATTCTTTAGATTCTTTAGATTCTTTAGATTCTTTATATTCTTTAGATTCTTTAGATTCTTTATATTCTTTAGATAGTTTTGATTCTTTAGATTCTTTAAATTCTTTAGATTCTTTATATTATTTAGATTCTTTATATTCTTTAGATTTTTTAGACTCTTTAGATTCTTTAGATTCTTTAGATTCTTTAGATTCTTTAGATTTTTTAGATTCTTTAGATTTTTTAGATTCTTTAGATTCTTTAGATTCTTTAGATTCTTTAGATTCTTTAGATTCTTTAGATTCTTTAGATTCTTTAGATTCTTTAGATTCTTTAGATTCTTTAGATTCTTTAGATTCTTTAGATTCTTTATATTCTTTAGATTCTTTAGATTCTTTATATTCTTTAGATTCTTTTGATTCTTTAGATTCTTTAGATTCTTTAGATTCTTTATATTATTTAGATTCTTTAGATTCTTTAGATTCTTTAGATTCTTTAGATCCTTTAGATTCTTTAGATTCTTTAGATTCTTTAGATTCTTTAGATTTTTTAGATTCTTTAGATTCTTTAGATTCTTTAGATTCTTTAGATTCTTTAGATTCTTTAGATTCTTTAGATTCTTTAGATTCTTTAGATTCTTTAGATTCTTTAGATTCTTTAGATTCTTTAGATTCTTTAGATTCTTTAGATTCTTTAGATTCTTTAGATTCTTTAGATTTTTTAGATTCTTTAGATTCTTTAGATTATATAGATTTTTTAGATTCTTTAGATTATATAGATTTTTTAGATTCTTTACATTTTTTAGATTCTTTAGATTCCTTAGATTCTTTAGATTCTTTAGATTCTTTAGATTCTTTAGATTTTTTAGATTCTTTAGATTATTTAGATTCTTTAGATTCTTTAGATTCTTTAGATTCTTTAGATTCTTTAGATTCTTTAGATTCTTTAGATTCTTTAGATTCTTTAGATTCTTTAGATTCTTTAGATTCTTTAGATTCTTTAGATTCTTTAGATTCTTTAGATTCTTTAGATTCTTTAGATTCTTTAGATTCTTTAGATTCTTTAGTTTTTTTAGATTCTTTAGATCCTTTAGATTCTTTAGATTTTTTAGATTCTTTAGATTCTTTAGATTCCTTAGATTCTTTAGATTCTTTAGATTCTTTAGATTTTTTAGATTTTTTAGATTCTTTAGATTCTTTAGATTCTTTAGATTCTTTAGATTCTTTAGATTCTTTAGATTCTTTAGATTCTTTAGATACTTTGGATTCTTTAGATTCTTTAGATTCTTTAGATTCTTTAGATTCTTTAGATTCTTTAGATTATATAGATTTTTTAGATTCTTTACATTTTTTAGATTCTTTAGATTCCCTAGATTCTTTAGATACTTTAGATTCTTTAGATTCTTTAGATTCTTTAGATTCTTTAGATTCTTTAGATTCTTTAGATTCTTTAGATTCTTTAGATTCTTTATATTCTATAGATTATTTAGATACTTTGGATTCTTTAGATTCTTTAGATTCTTTAGATTCTTTAGATTCTTTCGATTCTTTAGATTATTTAGATTCTTTAGATTCTTTAGATTCTTTAGATTCTTTAGATTCTTTAGATTCTTTAGATTCTTTAGATTCTTTAGATTATTTAGATTCTTTAGATACTTTAGATTCTTTAGATTCTTTAGATTCTTTAGATTCTTTAGATTCTTTAGATTCTTTATATTCTTTAGATTCTTTAGATTCTTTAGATTCTTTAGATTCTTTAGATTCTTTAGAATCTTTAGATTCTTTCTTTAGATTTTTTAGATTCTTTTCTTTAGATTCATTGGTTTCTTTAGATTCTTTTTTTAGATTCTTTAGATTTTTTAGATTCTTTAGACTTTTTAGATACTTTACATTCATTAGATACTTTAGATTCTTTAGATTTTTTAGATTCTTTAGATTCTTTAGATTCTTTAGATTCTTTAGATTCTTTAGATTCTTTAGATTCTTTAGATTCTTTAGATTCTTTAGATTCTATAGATTCTTTAGATTCTTTAGATTCTTTAGATTCTTTAGATTCTTTAGATTCTTTAGATTCTTTAGATTCTTTAGATTCTTTAGATTCTTTAGATTCTTCAGATTCTTTAGATTCTTTAGATTCTTTAGATTCTTTAGATTCTTTAGATTTTTTAGATTCTTTAGATTCTTTAGATTCTTTAGATTTTTTAAATTTTTTAGATTCTTTAGATTTTTTAGATTCTTTAGATTCTTTAGATTCTTTAGATTCTTAATATTCTTTAGATTCTTTAGATTCTTTAGACTCTTTAGATTATTTAGATACTTTAGATTCTTTAGATTCTTTAGATTCTTTATATTCCATAGATTATTTAGATACTTTGGATTCTTTAGATTCTTTAGATTTTTTAGATTCTTTAGATACTTTAGATTTTTTAGATTCTTTAGATTCTTTAGATTTTTTAGATTCGTTAGATTCTTTAGATTCTTTAGATTCTTTAGATTCTTTAGATTCTTTAGATTCTTTAGATTCTTTAGATTCTTTAGATTCTTTAGATTCTTTAGATTCTTTAGATTCTTTAGATTCTTTAGATTCTTTAGATTCTTTAGATTCTTTAGATTCTTTAGATTCTTTAGATTCTTTAGATTTTTTAGATTCTTTAGATTCTTTAGATTCTTTAGATTCTTTAGATTCTTTAGATTCTTTAGATTATTTAGATTCTTTAGATTCTTTAGATACTTTAGATTCTTTAGATTCTTTAGATTCTTTGGATTCTTTAGATTCTTTAGATTCTTTAGATTCTTTAGATTCTTTAGATTCTTTAGATTCTTTAGATTCTTTAGATTCTTTAGATTCTTTAGATTCTTTAGATTCTTTAGATTCTTTAGATTCTTTAGATTCTTTAGATTCTTTAGATTCTTTAGATATTTTAGATTCTTTAGATTTTTTAGATTCTTTAGATTCTTTAGATTCTTTAGATTCTTTAGATTCTTTAGATTCTTTAGATTCTTTAGATTCTTTAGATTCTTTAGATTCTTTAGATTCTTTAGATTCTTTAGATTCTTTAGATTCTTTAGATTCTTTAGATTCTTTAGATTCTTTATATTCTTTAGATTCTTTAGATTCTTTATATTCTTTAGATAGTTTTGATTCTTTAGATTCTTTAGATTCTTTAGATTCTTTATATTATTTAGATTCTTTATATTCTTTAGATTTTTTAGACTCTTTAGATTCTTTAGATTCTTTAGATTCTTTAGATTCTTTAGATTTTTTAGATTCTTTAGATTTTTTAGATTCTTTAGATTCTTTAGATTCTTTAGATTCTTTAGATTCTTTAGATTCTTTAGATTCTTTAGATTCTTTAGATTCTTTAGATTCTTTAGATTCTTTAGATTCTTTAGATTCTTTAGATTCTTTAGATTCTTTATATTCTTTAGATTCTTTAGATTCTTTATATTCTTTAGATTCTTTTGATTCTTTAGATTCTTTAGATTCTTTAGATTCTTTATATTATTTAGATTCTTTAGATTCTTTAGATTCTTTAGATTCTTTAGATCCTTTAGATTCTTTAGATTCTTTAGATTCTTTAGATTCTTTAGATTTTTTAGATTCTTTAGATTCTTTAGATTCTTTAGATTCTTTAGATTCTTTAGATTCTTTAGATTCTTTAGATTCTTTAGATTCTTTAGATTCTTTAGATTCTTTAGATTCTTTAGATTCTTTAGATTCTTTAGATTCTTTAGATTCTTTAGATTCTTTAGATTCTTTAGATTCTTTAGATTCTTTAGATTCTTTAGATTCTTTAGATTCTTTAGATTCTTTAGATTCTTTAGATTCTTTAGATTCTTTAGATTCTTTAGATTCTTTAGTTTCTTTAGATTCTTTAGATTTTTTAGATTCTTTAGATTCTTTAGATTCTTTAGATTCTTTAGATTTTTTAGATTCTTTAGATTCTTTAGATTCTTTAGATTCTTTAGATTCTTTAGATTCTTTAGATTCTTTAGATTCTTTAGATTCTTTAGATTCTTTAGATTCTTTAGATTCTTTAGATTCTTTAGATTCTTTAGATTCTTTAGATACTTTAGATTCTTTAGATTCTTTAGATTCTTTAGATTCTTTAGATTCTTTAGATTCTTTAGATTCTTTAGATCCTTTAGATTCTTTAGATTCTTTCTTTAGATTCTTTAGATTCTTTTCTTTAGATTCTTTGGATTCTTTAAATTATTTTTTTAGATTCTTTAGATTTTTTAGATTCTTTAGATTCTTTAGATAATTTAGATTCTTTAGATTCTTTAGATTCTTTAGATTCTTTAGATTCTTTAGATTCTTTAGATTCTTTAGATTCTTTAGATTCTTTAGATTCTTTAGATTCTTTAGATTCTTTAGATTCTTTAGTTTCTTTAGATTCTTTAGATTCTTTAGATTCTTTAGATTCTTTAGATTCTTTAGATTCTTTAGATTCTTTAGATTCTTTAGATTCTTTAGATTCTTTAGATTCTTTAGATTCTTTAGTTTCTTTAGATACTTTAGATACTTTAGATTCTTTAGATTCTTTAGATTCTTTAGATTCTTTAGATTATTTAGATTCTTTAGATTCTTTAGATTCTTTAGATTCTTTATATTCTATAGATTATTTAGATACTTTGGATTCTTTAGATTCTTTAGATTCTTTAGATTCTTTAGATTCTTTAGATTCTTTAGATTCTTTAGATTCTTTAGATTCTTTAGATTCTTTAGATTCTTTAGATTCTTTAGATTCTTTAGATTCTTTAGATTCTTTAGATTCTTTAGATTCTTTAGATTCTTTAGATTCTTTAGATTCTTTAGATTCTTTAGATTCTTTAGATTCTTTAGATTCTTTAGATTCTTTAGATTCTTTAGATTCTTTAGATTCTTTAGATTCTTTAGATTCTTTAGATTCTTTAGATTCTTTAGATTCTTTAGATTCTTTAGATTATATAGATTTTTTAGATTCTTTAGATTATATAGATTTTTTAGATTCTTTACATTTTTTAGATTCTTTAGATTCCTTAGATTCTTTAGATTCTTTAGATTCTTTAGATTCTTTAGATTTTTTAGATTCTTTAGATTCTTTAGATTCTTTAGATTCTTTAGATTCTTTAGATTCTTTAGATTCTTTAGATTCTTTAGATTCTTTAGATTCTTTAGATTCTTTAGATTCTTTAGATTCTTTAGATTCTTTAGATTCTTTAGATTCTTTAGATTCTTTAGATTCTTTAGATTCTTTAGATTCTTTAGATTCTTTAGATTCTTTAGATTCTTTAGATTCTTTAGATTCTTTAGATTCTTTAGATTCTTTAGATTCTTTAGATTCTTTAGATTCTTTAGTTTTTTTAGATTCTTTAGATCCTTTAGATTCTTTAGATTTTTTAGATTCTTTAGATTCTTTAGATTCCTTAGATTCTTTAGATTCTTTAGATTCTTTAGATTTTTTAGATTTTTTAGATTCTTTAGATTCTTTAGATTCTTTAGATTCTTTAGATTCTTTAGATTCTTTAGATTCTTTAGATTCTTTAGATACTTTGGATTCTTTAGATTCTTTAGATTCTTTAGATTCTTTAGATTCTTTAGATTCTTTAGATTCTTTAGATTCTTTAGATTCTTTAGATACTTTAGATACTTTAGATTCTTTAGATTCTTTAGATTCTTTAGATTCTTTAGATTTTTTAGATTCTTTAGATTCTTTAGATTCTTCAGATTCTTTAGATTCTTTAGATTCTTTAGATTATTTAGATACTTTAGATTCTTTAGATACTTTAGATTCTTTAGATTCTTTAGATTCTTTAGATTCTTTAGATTCTTTAGATTCTTTAGATTCTTTCTTTAGATTCTTTAGATTTTTTTCTTTAGATTCTTTGGATTCTTTAAATTATTTTTTTAGATTCTTTAGATTTTTTAGATTCTTTAGATTCTTTAGATTCTTTAGATTCTTTAGATTCTTTAGATTCTTTAGATTCTTTAGATTCTTTAGATTCTTTAGATTCTTTAGATTCTTTAGATTCTTTAGATTCTTTAGATTCTTTAGATTCTTTAGATTCTTTAGATTCTTTAGATTCTTTAGATTCTTTAGATTCTTTAGATTCTTTATATTCTTTAGATTCTTTAGATTCTTTATATTCTTTAGATTCTTTTGATTCTTTAGATTCTTTAGATTCTTTATATTATTTAGATTCTTTAGATTCTTTAGATTCTTTAGATTCTTTAGATTCTTTAGATTCTTTAGATTCTTTAGATTCTTTAGATCCTTTAGATTCTTTAGATTCTTTAGATTCTTTAGATTCTTTAGATTCTTTAGATTTTTTAGATTCTTTAGATTCTTTAGATTCTTTAGATTCTTTAGATTCTTTAGATTCTTTAGATTCTTTAGATTCTTTAGATTCTTTAGATTCTTTAGATTCTTTAGATTCTTTAGATTCTTTAGATTCTTTAGATTCTTTAGATTCTTTAGATTCTTTAGATTCTTTAGATTCTTTAGATTCTTTAGATTCTTTAGATTTTTTAGATTCTTTAGATTCTTTAGATTCTTTAGATTCTTTAGATATTTTAGATTCTTTAGATTCTTTAGATTCTTTAGATTCTTTAGATTCTTTAGATTCTTTAGATTATTTAGATTCTTTAGATTCTTTAGATACTTTAGATTCTTTAGATTCTTTAGATTCTTTAGATTCTTTAGATTCTTTAGATTCTTTCTTTAGATTCTTTAGATTCTTTTCTTTAGATTCTTTGGATTCTTTAAATTATTTTTTTAGATTCTTTAGATTTTTTAGATTCTTTAGATTCTTTAGATAATTTAGATTCTTTAGATTCTTTAGATTCTTTAGATTCTTTAGATTCTTTAGATTCTTTAGATTCTTTAGATTCTTTAGATTCTTTAGATTCTTTAGATTCTTTAGATTCTTTAGATTCTTTAGATTCTTTAAATTCTTTAGTTTCTTTAGATTCTTTAGATTCTTTAGATTCTTTAGATTCTTTAGATTCTTTAGATTCTTTAGATTCTTTAGATTCTTTAGATTCTTTAGATTATTTAGATTCTTTAGATTCTTTAGATTCTTTAGATTCTTTAGATACTTTAGATACTTTAGATTCTTTAGATTTTTTAGATTTTTTAGATTCTTTAGATTCTTTAGATTCTTTAGATTCTTTAGATTTTTAGATTCTTTAGATTCTTTAGATACTTTGGATTCTTTAGATTCTTTAGATTCTTTAGATTCTTTAGATTCTTTAGATTCTTTAGATTCTTTAGATTCTTTAGATTCTTTAGATTCTTTAGTTTCTTTAGATTCTTTAGATTCTTTAGATTCTTTAGATTCTTTAGATTCTTTAGATTCTTTAGATTCTTTAGATTCTTTAGATTCTTTAGATTCTTTAGATTCTTTAGATTCTTTAGATTCTTTAGATACTTTAGATACTTTATATTCTTTAGATTCTTTAGATTCTTTAGATTCTTTAGATTCTTTAGATTCTTTAGATTCTTTCTTTAGATTCTTTAGATTCTTTAGTTTCTTTAGATTCTTTAGATTCTTTAGATTCTTTAGATAATTTAGATTCTTTAGATTCTTTAGATTCTTTAGATTCTTTAGATACTTTGGATTCTTTAGATTCTTTAGATTCTTTAGATACTTTAGATTCTTTAGATTCTTTAGATTCTTTAGATTCTTTAGATTCTTTAGATTCTTTAGATTCTTTAGATTCTTTCTTTAGATTCTTTAGATTCTTTTCTTTAGATTCTTTGGATTCTTTAAATTATTTTTTTAGATTCTTTAGATTTTTTAGATTCTTTAGATTCTTTAGATTCTTTAGATAATTTAGATTTTTTAGATTCTTTAGATTCTTTAGATTCTTTAGATTCTTTAGATTCTTTAGATTCTTTAGATTCTTTAGATTCTTTAGATTCTTTAGATTCTTTAGATTCTTTAGTTTCTTTAGATTCTTTAGATTCTTTAGATTCTTTAGATTCTTTAGATTCTTTAGATTCTTTAGATTCTTTAGATTCTTTAGATTCTTTAGATTCTTTAGATTCTTTAGATTCTTTAGATTCTTTAGATACTTTAGATACTTTATATTCTTTAGATTCTTTAGATTCTTTAGATTCTTTAGATTCTTTAGATTCTTTAGATTCTTTAGATTCTTTAGATTCTTTAGATTCTTTAGATTATTTAGATTCTTTAGATTCTTTAGATTCTTTAGATTCTTTATATTCTATAGATTATTTAGATACTTTGGATTCTTTAGATTCTTTAGATTCTTTAGATTCTTTAGATTCTTTAGATTCTTTAGATTCTTTAGATTCTTTAGATTCTTTAGATTCTTTAGATTCTTTAGATTCTTTAGATTCTTTAGATTCTTTAGATTCTTTAGATTCTTTAGATTCTTTAGATTCTTTAGATTATATAGATTTTTTAGATTCTTTAGATTATATAGATTTTTTAGATTCTTTACATTTTTTAGATTCTTTAGATTCCTTAGATTCTTTAGATTCTTTAGATTCTTTAGATTCTTTAGATTTTTTAGATTCTTTAGATTCTTTAGATTCTTTAGATTCTTTAGATTCTTTAGATTCTTTAGATTCTTTAGATTCTTTAGATTCTTTAGATTCTTTAGATTCTTTAGATTCTTTAGATTCTTTAGATTCTTTAGATTCTTTAGATTCTTTAGATTCTTTAGATTCTTTAGATTCTTAAGATTCTTTAGATTCTTTAGATTCTTTAGATTCTTTAGATTCTTTAGATTCTTTAGATTCTTTAGATTCTTTAGATTCTTTAGATTCTTTAGATTCTTTAGATTCTTTAGTTTTTTTAGATTCTTTAGATCCTTTAGATTCTTTAGATTTTTTAGATTCTTTAGAATCTTTAGATTCCTTAGATTCTTTAGATTCTTTAGATTCTTTAGATTTTTTAGATTTTTTAGATTCTTTAGATTCTTTAGATTCTTTAGATTCTTTAGATTCTTTAGATACTTTGGATTCTTTAGATTCTTTAGATTTTTAGATTCTTTAGATTCTTTAGATTCTTTAGATTCTTTAGATTCTTTAGATTCTTTAGATTCTTTAGATTCTTTAGATTCTTTAGATTCTTTAGATTCTTTAGATTATTTAGATTCTTTAGATACTTTAGATTCTTTAGATTCTTTAGATTCTTTAGATTCTTTAGATTCTTTAGATTCTTTAGATTCTTTAGATTCTTTAGATTCTTTAGATTCTTTAGATTCTTTAGATTCTTTAGATTCTTTAGATTCTTTAGATTTTTTAGATTCTTTAGATTCTTTAGATTCTTTAGATTATATAGATTTTTTAGATTCTTTACATTTTTTAGATTCTTTAGATTCCCTAGATTCTTTAGATTCTTTAGATTCTTTAGATTCTTTAGATTCATTAGATTCTTTAGATTCTTTAGATTCTTTATATTCTATAGATTATTTAGATACTTTGCATTCTTTAGATTCTTTAGATTCTTTAGATTCTTTAGATTCTTTAGATTTTTTAGATTCTTTAGATTCTTTAGATTCTTTAGATTCTTTAGATTCTTTAGATTCTTTAGATTCTTTAGATTCTTTAGATTCTTTAGATTATTTAGATTCTTTAGATACTTTAGATTCTTTAGATTCTTTAGATTCTTTAGATTCTTTAGATTCTTTAGATTCTTTAGATTCTTTAGATTCTTTAGATTCTTTAGATTCTTTAGATTCTTTAGATTCTTTAGATTCTTTAGATTCTTTAGATTCTTTAGATTCTTTAGATTCTTTCTTTAGATTTTTTAGATTCTTTTCTTTAGATTCATTGGATTCTTTAGATTCTTTTTTTAGATTCTTTAGAATTTTTAGATTCTTTAGATTTTTTAGATACTTTAGATTCATTAGATACTTTAGATTCTTTAGATTTTTTAGATTCTTTAGATTCTTTAGATTCTTTAGATTCTTTAGATTCTTTAGATTCTTTAGATTCTTTAGATTCTTTAGATTCTTTAGATTCTTTAGATTCTTTAGATTCTTTAGATTCTTTAGATTCTTTAGATTCTTTAGATTCTTTAGATTCTTTTGATTCTTTAGATTCTTTAGATTCTTCAGATTCTTTAGATTCTTTAGATTCTTTAGATTCTTTAGATTCTTTAGATTCTTTAGATTTTTTAGATTCTTTAGATTCTTTAGATTCTTTAGATTTTTTAAATTTTTTAGATTCTTTAGATTCTTTAGATTCTTTAGATTCTTTAGATTCTTTAGATTCTTAATATTATTTAGATTCTTTAGATTCTTTAGACTCTTTAGATTATTTAGATACTTTAGATTCTTTAGATTCTTTAGATTCTTTATATTCCATAGATTATTTAGATACTTTGGATTCTTTAGATTCTTTAGATTTTTTAGATTCTTTAGATACTTTAGATTTTTTAGATTCTTTAGATTCTTTAGATTTTTTAGATTCGTTAGATTCTTTAGATTCTTTAGATTCTTTAGATTCTTTAGATTCTTTAGATTCTTTAGATTCTTTAGATTCTTTAGATTTTTTAGATTCTTTAGATTCTTTAGATTCTTTAGATTCTTTAGATTCTTTAGATTATTTAGATTCTTTAGATTCTTTAGATACTTTAGATTCTTTAGATTCTTTAGATTCTTTAGATTCTTTAGATTCTTTAGATTCTTTAGATTCTTTAGATTCTTTAGATTCTTTAGATTCTTTAGATTCTTTAGATTCTTTAGATTCTTTAGATTCTTTAGATTCTTTAGATTCTTTAGATTCTTTAGATTCTTTAGATTCTTTAGATTCTTTAGATTCTTTATATACTTTAGATTTTTTAATTTTTTTAGATTTTTTAGATTTTTAGATCCTTTATATTCTTAGATTTTTTAGTTTTTATAGATTTTTTAGAAATTTTAGATTTTCTGGATTTTTTACATTCTTTAAATTTTTTAGATTCTTTAGATTCTTTATATTCTTTAGATTTTTTAGATTCTTTAGATTCTTTAGATTCTTTAGATTCTTTAGATTCTTTAGATTCTTTAGATTCTTTAGATTCTTTAGATTCTTTAGATTCTTTAGATTCTTTAGATTCTTTAGATTCTTTAGATTCTTTAGATTCTTTAGATTCTTTAGATTCTTTAGATTCTTTAGATTCTTTAGATTCTTTATATTCTTTAGATTCTTTAGATTCTTTATATTCTTTAGATTCTTTTGATTCTTTAGATTCTTTAGATTCTTTAGATTCTTTAGATTCTTTATATACTTTAGATTTTTTAATTTTTTTAGATTTTTTAGATTTTTAGATCCTTTATATTCTTAGATTTTTTAGTTTTTATAGATTTTTTAGAAATTTTAGATTTTCTGGATTTTTTACATTCTTTAAATTTTTTAGATTCTTTAGATTCTTTATATTCTTTAGATTTTTTAGATTCTTTAGATTCTTTAGATTCTTTAGATTCTTTAGATTCTTTAGATTCTTTAGATTCTTTAGATTCTTTAGATTCTTTAGATTCTTTAGATTCTTTAGATTCTTTAGATTCTTTAGATTCTTTAGATTCTTTAGATTCTTTAGATTCTTTAGATTTTTTAGATTCTTTAGATTCTTTAGATTCTTTAGATTCTTTAGATTCTTTAGATTCTTTAGATTCTTTAGATTCTTTAGATTCTTTAGTTTATTTAGATTCTTTAGATTCTTTAGATACTTTAGATTCTTTAGATTCTTTAGATTCTTTAGATTCTTTAGATCCTTTAGATTCTTTAGATTCTTTAGATTCTTTAGATTCTTTAGATTTTTTAGATTCTTTAGATTCTTTAGATTCTTTAGATTCTTTAGATTCTTTAGATTCTTTAGATTCTTTAGATTCTTTAGATTCTTTAGATTCTTTAGATTCTTTAGATTCTTTAGATTCTTTAGATTCTTTAGATTCTTTAGATTCTTTAGATTCTTTAGTTTCTTTAGATTCTTTAGATTCTTTAGATTCTTTAGATTCTTTAGATTCTTTAGATTCTTTAGATTCTTTAGATTCTTTAGATTCTTTAGATTCTTTAGATTCTTTAGATTCTTTAGATTCTTTAGATACTTTAGATACTTTAGATTCTTTAGATTCTTTAGATTCTTTAGATTCTTTAGATTCTTTAGATTCTTTAGATTCTTTAGATTATTTAGATTCTTTAGATTCTTTAGATTCTTTAGATTCTTTATATTCTATAGATTATTTAGATACTTTGGATTCTTTAGATTCTTTAGATCCTTTAGATTCTTTAGATTCTTTAGATTCTTTAGATTCTTTACATTCTTTAGATTCTTTAGATTCTTTAGATTCTTTAGATTCTTTAGATTCTTTAGATTCTTTAGATTCTTTAGATTCTTTAGATTCTTTAGATTCTTTAGATTCTTTAGATTCTTTAGATTCTTTAGATTCTTTAGATTCTTTAGATTCTTTAGATTCTTTAGATTCTTTAGATTCTTTAGATTCTTTAGATTCTTTAGATTCTTTAGATTCTTTAGATTCTTTAGATTCTTTAGATTCTTTAGATTCTTTAGATTCTTTAGATTCTTTAGATTAAATAGATTTTTTAGATTCTTTAGATTATATAGATTTTTTAGATTCTTTACATTTTTTAGATTCTTTAGATTCCTTAGATTTTTTAGATTCTTTAGATTCTTTAGATTCTTTAGATTTTTTAGATTCTTTAGATTCTTTAGATTCTTTAGATTCTTTAGATTCTTTAGATTCTTTAGATTCTTTAGATTCTTTAGATTCTTTAGATTCTTTAGATTCTTTAGATTCTTTAGATTCTTTAGATTCTTTAGATTCTTTAGATTCTTTAGATTCTTTAGATTCTTTAGATTCTTTAGATTCTTTAGATTCTTTAGATTCTTTAGATTCTTTAGATTCTTTAGATTCTTTAGATTCTTTAGATTCTTTAGATTCTTTAGATTCTTTAGATTCTTTAGATTCTTTAGATTCTTTAGATTCTTTAGATTCTTTAGATTCTTTAGATTCTTTAGATTAAATAGATTTTTTAGATTCTTTAGATTATATAGATTTTTTAGATTCTTTACATTTTTTAGATTCTTTAGATTCCTTAGATTTTTTAGATTCTTTAGATTCTTTAGATTCTTTAGATTTTTTAGATTCTTTAGATTCTTTAGATTCTTTAGATTCTTTAGATTCTTTAGATTCTTTAGATTCTTTAGATTCTTTAGATTCTTTAGATTCTTTAGATTCTTTAGATTCTTTAGATTCTTTAGATTCTTTAGATTCTTTAGATTCTTTAGATTCTTTAGATTCTTTAGATTCTTTAGATTCTTTAGATTCTTTAGATTCTTTAGTTTTTTTAGATTCTTTAGATCCTTTAGATTCTTTAGATTTTTTAGATTCTTTAGATTCTTTAGATTCCTTAGATTCTTTAGATTCTTTAGATTCTTTAGATTCTTTAGATTTTTTAGATTTTTTAGATTCTTCAGATTCTTTAGATTCTTTAGATTCTTTAGATTCTTTAGATTCTTTAGATTCTTTAGATACTTTGGATTCTTTAGATTCTTTAGATTCTTTAGATTCTTTAGATTCTTTAGATACTTTAGATTCTTTAGATTCTTTAGATACTTTAGATTCTTTAGATTATTTAGATTCTTTAGATACTTTAGATTCTTTAGATTCTTTAGATTCTTTAGATTCTATAGATTTTTTAGATTCTTTAGATTATTTAGATTCTTTAGATTCTTTAGATTCTTTAGATTCTTTAGATTTTTTAGATTCTTTAGATTCTTTAGATTCTTTAGATTATATAGATTTTTTAGATTCTTTACATTTTTTAGATTATTTAGATTCCCTAGATTTTTTAGATTCTTTAGATTCTTTAGATTCTTTAGATTCTTTAGATTCTTTAGATTCTTTAGATTCTTTAGATTCTTTATATTCTATAGATTATTTAGATACTTTGGATTCTTTAGATTCTTTAGATTCTTTAGATTCTTTAGATTCTTTAGATTCTTTAGATTCTTTAGATTCTTTAGATTCTTTAGATTCTTTAGATTATTTAGATTCTTTAGATACTTTAGATTCTTTAGATTCTTTAGATTCTTTAGATTCTTTAGATTCTTTAGATTCTTTAGATTCTTTAGATTCTTTAGATTCTTTAGATTCTTTAGATTCTTTAGATTCTTTAGATTCTTTAGATTCTTTAGATTCTTTAGATTCTTTAGATTCTTTAGATTCTTTATATTCTTTCTTTAGATTTTTTAGATTCTTTTCTTTAGATTCATTGGATTCTTTAGATTCTTTTTTTAGATTCTTTAGATTTTTTAGATTCTTTAGATTTTTTAGATACTTTAGATTCATTAGATACTTTAGATTCTTTAGATTTTTTAGATTTTTTAGATTCTTTAGATTCTTTAGATTCTTTAGATTCTTTAGATTCTTTAGATTCTTTAGATTCTTTAGATTCTTTAGATTCTTTAGATTCTTTAGATTCTTTAGATTCTTTAGATTCTTTAGATTCTTTAGATTCTTTAGATTCTTTAGATTCTTTAGATTCTTTAGATTCTTTAGATTCTTTAGATTTTTTAGATTCTTTAGATTCTTTAGATTCTTCAGATTCTTTAGATTCTTTAGATTCTTTAGATTCTTTAGATTCTTTAGATTTTTTAGATTCTTTAGATTCTTTAGATTCTTTAGATTTTTTAAATTTTTTAGATTCTTTAGATTCTTTAGATTCTTTAGATTCTTTAGATTCTTTAGATTCTTTAGATTCTTTAGATTCTTTAGATTCTTAATATTCTTTAGATTCTTTAGATTCTTTAGACTTTTTAGATTATTTAGATACTTTAGATTCTTTAGATTCTTTAGATTCTTTATATTCCATAGATTATTTAGATACTTTGGATTCTTTAGATTCTTTAGATTTTTTAGATTCTTTAGATACTTTAGATTTTTTAGATTCTTTAGATTCTTTAGATTTTTTAGATTCGTTAGATTCTTTAGATTCTTTAGATTTTTTAGATTCTTTAGATTCTTTAGATTCTTTAGATTCTTTAGATTCTTTAGATTCTTTAGATTCTTTAGATTCTTTAGATTCTTTAGATTTTTAGATTCTTTAGATCCTTTAGATTCTTTAGATTCTTTGGATTCTTTAGATTCTTTAGATTCTTTAGGTTCTTTATATTCTTTATATACTTTAGATATTTAGATTTTTTGGATTCTTTAGATCTTTTAGATTCCTTAGATTTTTTAGATCCTTTAGATTCTTTAGATTCTTTAGATTCTTTAGATTCTTTAGATTCTTTAGATTCTTTAGATTCTTTAGATTCTTTAGATTCTTTAGATTCTTTAGATTCTTTAGATTCTTTAGATTATTTAGATTCTTTAGATACTTTAGATTCTTTAGATTCTTTAGATTCTTTAGATTCTTTAGATTCTTTAGATTCTTTAGATTCTTTAGATTCTTTAGATTCTTTAGATTCTTTAGATTCTTTAGATTCTTTAGATTCTTTCTTTAGATTCTTTAGATTCTTTTCTTTAGATTCATTGGATTCTTTAGATTCTGTTTTTAGATTCTTTAGATTTTTTATATTCTTTAAATTTTTTAGATACTTTAGATTCATTAGATACTTTAGATTCTTTAGATTTTTTAGATTCTTTAGATTCTTTAGATTCTTTAGATTCTTTAGATTCTTTAGATTCTTTAGATTCTTTAGATTCTTTAGATTCTTTAGATTCTTTAGATTCTTTAGATTCTTTAGATTCTTTAGATTCTTTAGATTCTTTAGATTCTTTAGATTCTTTAGATTCTTTAGATTCTTTAGATTCTTTAGATTCTTTAGATTCTTTAGATTCTTCAGATTCTTTAGATTCTTTAGATTCTTTAGATTCTTTAGATTCTTTAGATTTTTTAGATTCTTTAGATTCTTTAGATTCTTTAGATTCTTTAGATTCTTTAGATTCTTTAAATTTTTTAGATTCTTTAGATTCTTTAGATTCTTTAGATTCTTTAGATTCTTTAGATTCTTTAGATTCTTTAGATTCTTTAGATTCTTTAGATTCTTAATATTCTTTAGATTCTTTAGATTCTTTAGACTCTTTAGATTATTTAGATACTTTAGATTCTTTAGATTCTTTAGATTCTTTATATTCCATAGATTATTTAGATAATTTGGATTCTTTAGATTCTTTAGATTTTTTAGATTCTTTAGATTTTTTAGATTCTTTAGATTTTTTAGATTCTTTAGATTCTTTAGATTCTTTAGATTCTTTAGATTCTTTAGATTCTTTAGATTCTTTAGATTCTTTAGATTCTTTAGATTCTTTAGATTCTTTAGATTCTTTAGATTCTTTAGATTCTTTAGATTCTTTAGATTCTTTAGATTCTTTAGATTCTTTGGATTCTTTAGATTCTTTAGGTTCTTTATATTCTTTATATACTTTAGATATTTAGATTTTTTGGATTCTTTAGATCTTTTAGATTCCTTAGATTCTTTAGATCCTTTAGATTCTTTAGATTCTTTAGATTCTTTAGATTCTTTAGATTCTTTAAATTCTTTAGATTCTTTAGATCCTTTAGATTCTTTAGATTTTTTAGATTCTTTAGATTCTTTAGATTCTTTAGATTCTTTAGATTCTTTAGATTCTTTAGATTCTTTAGATTCTTTAGATTCTTTAGATTCTTTAGATTCTTTAGATTCTTTAGATTATATAGATTTTTAGATTCTTTACATTTTTTAGATTCTTTAGATTCCTTAGATTCTTTAGATTCTTTAGATTCTTTAGATTCTTTAGATTCTTTATATTCTTTAGATTCTTTAGATTCTTTAGATTCTTTATATTCTATAGATTATTTAGATACTTTGGATTCTTTAGATTCTTTAGATTCTTTAGATTCTTTAGATTTTTTAGATTCTTTAGATTTTTTAGTTTCTTTAGATTCTTTAGTTTCTTTAGATTCTTTAGATTCTTTAGTTTCTTTAGATTCTTTTGATTCTTTAGATTCTTTAGATTCTTTAGATACTTTAGAGCCTTTAGATTCTTTAGATTCTTTAGATTCTTTAGATTTTTGAGATTCTTTAGAATCTTTAGATTCTTTAGATTCATTAGATACTTTAGATTTTTTAGATTCTTTAGATTCTTTAGATTTTTTAGATTCTTTAGATTCTTTAGATTCTTTAGATTCTTTAGATTCTTTAGATTTTTTAGATTCTTTAGATTCTTTAGATTCTTTAGTTTCTTTAGATTCTTTTGATTCTTTAGATTCTTTAGATTCTTTAGATACTTTAGAGTCTTTAGATTCTTTAGATTCTTTAGATTCTTTAGATTTTTGAGATTCTTTAGAATCTTTAGATTCTTTAGATTCATTAGATACTTTAGATTTTTTAGATTCTTTAGATTCTTTAGATTCTTTAGATTCTTTAGATTCTTTAGATTTTTTAGATTCTTTAGATTATTTAGATTCTTTAGATTCTTAATATTCTTTAGAATCTTTAGATTCTTTAGATTCTTTAGATTCTTTAGATTCTTTAGATTATTTAGATTCTTTAGATTCTTTAGATTCTTTAGATTCTTTAGATTCTTTAGATTATTTAGATTATTTAGATTCTTTAGATTCTTTAGATTCTTTAGATTCTTTAGATTCTTTAGATTCTTTAGATTCTTTAGATTCTTTAGATTCTTTAGATTCTTTAGTTTCTTTAGATTCATTAGATACTTTAGATTTTTGAGATTCTTTAATTCTTTAGATTCTTTAGATTCTTTAGATTCTTTAGATTTTTTAGATTCTTTAGATTCTTTAGATTCTTTAGATTCTTTAGATTCTTTAGACTCTTTAGATTATTTAGATACTTTGGATTCTTTAGAATCTTTATATTGTATAGATTATTTAGATACTTTGGATTCTTTAGATTCTTTAGATTCTTTAGATTATTTAGATACTTTAGATTCTTTAGATTCTTTAGATTCTTTAGATTCTTTAGATTCTTTAGATTCTTTAGATTCTTTAGATTCTTTAGATTCTTTAGATTCTTTAGATTCTTTAGATTCTTTAGATTCTTTAGATTATTTAGATACTTTAGATTCTTTAGAATCTTTATATTGTATAGATTATTTAGATACTTTGGATTCTTTAGATTCTTTAGATTCTTTAGATTCGTTAGATTCTTTAGATTCTTTAGATTCTTTAGATTCTTTAGATTCTTTAGATTCTTTAGATTCTTTAGATTCTTTAGATTCTTTAGATTCTTTAGATTCTTTAGATTCTTTAGATACTTTAGATTCTTTAGATTCTTTAGATTCTTTAGATTCTTTAGATTCTTTAGACTCTTTAGATTATTTAGATTTTTTAGATTCTTTGGATTCTTTAGATTCTTTAGATTCTTTAGATTCTTTAGATTATTTAGATACTTTAGATTCTTTAGAATCTTTATATTGTATAGATTATTTAGATACTTTGGATTCTTTAGATTTTTTAGATTCTTTAGATTCTTTAGATACTTTAGATTCTTTAGATTCTTTAGATTCATTAGATTCTTTAGATTCTTTAGATTCTTTAGATTCTTTAGATTCTTAATATTCTTTAGATCCTTTAGATTCTTTAGACTCTTTAGATTATTTAGATACTTTAGATTCTTTAGAATCTTTATATTGTATAGATTATTTAGATACTTTAGATTCTTTAGAATCTTTATATTGTATAGATTATTTAGATACTTTGGATTCTTTAGATTCTTTACATTCTTTAGATACTTTAGATTCTTTAGATTCTTTAGATTCTTTAGATTCTTTAGATTCTTTAGATTCTTTAGATTCTTTAGATTCTTTAGATTCTTTAGATTCTTTCTCTAGATTCTTTAGATTCTTTAGATTCTTTAGATTCTTTAGATTCTTTAGATTCTATAGATTTTTAGATTATTTAGATTCTTTAGATTCTTTAGATTCTTTAGATTCTTTAGATTCTTTAGATTCTTTAGATTCTTTAAATTCTTTAGATTCTTTAGATTCTTTAGATTCTTTAGATTCTTTAGATTCTTTAGATTCTTTAGATTCTTTAGATTCTTTAGATTCTTTAGATTCTTTAGATTCTTTAGATTCTTTAGATTCTTTAGATTCTTTAGATTCTTTAGATTCTATAGATTCTTTAGATTCTTTAGATTCTTTAGATTCTTTAGATTCTTTAGTTTCTTTAGATTCTTTAGATTCTTTAGATTCTTTATATTCTTAAGATTCTTTAGATTCTTTAGATTCTTTAGACTCTTTAGATTTTTTAGATACTTTAGATTCTTTAGATTCTTTAGATTCTTTATATTCTATAGATTATTTAGATACTTTGGATTCTTTAGATTCTTTAGATTTTTAGATTTTTTAGATTCTTTAGATTCTTTAGATTCTTTAGATTCTTTAGATTCTTTAGATTCTTTAGATTCTTTAGATTCTTTAGATTCTTTAGATTCTTTAGATTCTTTAGATTCTTTAGATTCTTTAGATTCTTTAGATTCTTTAGATTCTTTAGATTCTTTAGATTCTTTAGATTCTTTAGATTCTCTAGATTCTTTAGATTCTTTAGATTCTTTAGATTCTTTAGATTCTTTAGATTCTTTAGATTCTTTAGATTCTTTAGATTCTTTAGATTCTTTAGATTCTTTAGATTCTTTAGATTCTTTAGATTCTTTAGATTCTTTAGATTCTTTAGATTCTTTAGATTCTTTAGATTCTTTAGATTCTTTAGATTCTTTAGATTCTTTAGATTCTTTAGATTCTTTAGATTCTTTAGATTCTTTAGATTCTTTAGATTCTTTAGATTCTTTAGATTCTTTAGATTCTTTAGATTCTTTAGATTCTTTAGATTCTTTAGATTCTTTAGATTCTTTAGATTCTTTAGATTCGTTAGATTCTTTGGATTCTTTATATTCTTTAGATTCTTTAGACTCTTTAGATTATTTAGATACTTTAGATTCTTTAGATTCTTTAGATTCTTTAGATTCTTTATATTCTTTAGATTCTTTAGATTCTTTAGATTCTTTAGATTCTTTAGATTGTTTAGATTCTTATGATTCTTTAGATTCTTTAGATTCTTTGGATTCTTTAGATTTTTTAGATTCTTTAGTTTCTTTAGATTCTTTAGATTTTTTAGATTCTTTAGATTCTTTAGATTCTTTAGATTCTTTAGATTCTTTATATTCTTAAGATTCTTTAGATTTTTTAGATTCTTTAGACTCTTTAGATTATTTAGATACTTTAGATTCTTTAGATTCTTTAGATTCTTTATATTCTATAGATTATTTAGATACTTTGGACTCTTTAGATTCTTTAAATTTTTTAGATTCTTTAGATTCTTTAGATACTTTAGATTCTTTAGATTCTTTAGATTTTTTAGATTCTTTAGATTCGTTAGATTCTTTAGATTCTTTAGATTCTTTAGATTCTTTGGATTCTTTAGATTCTTTAGATTCTTTAGGTTCTTTATATTCTTTATATACTTTGGATAATTAGATTTTTTGGATTCTTTAGATCTTTTAGATTCCTTAGATTCTTTAGATTCTTTAGATTCTTTAGATTCTTTAGATTTTTTAGATTCTTTAGATTCTTTACATTCTTTAGATTCTTTAGATTCTTTAGATTTTTTAGATTCTTTAGATTCTTTAGATTCTTTAGATTCTTTAGATTCTTTAGATTCTTTAGATTCTTTAGATTCTTTAGATTCTTTAGATTCTTTAGATTCTTTAGATTCTTTAGATTCTTTAGATTCTTTAGATTCTTTAGATTTTTTAGATTCTTTAGATTCTTTAGATTCTTTAGATTCTTTAGATTCTTTAGATTCTTTAGATTCTTTAGATTCTTTAGATTCTTTTATTCTTTAGATTCTTTAGATTCTTTAGATTCTTTAGATTCTTTAGATTCTTTAGATTCATTAGATTCTTTAGATTCTTTAGATTCTTTAGATTCTTTAGTTTCTTTAGATTCTTTAGATTCTTTAGATTCTTTAGATTCTTTAGATTCTTTAGATTCTTTAGATTCTTTAGATTCTTTAGATTCTTTAGATTCTTTAGATTCTTTAGATTCTTTAGATTCTTTAGATTCTTTAGATTCTTTAGATTCTTTAGATTCTTTAGATTCTTTAGATTCTTTAGATTCTTCAGATTCTTTAGATTCTTTAGATTCTTTAGATTCTTTAGATTCTTTAGATTTTTTAGATTCTTTAGATTCTTTAGATTCTTTAGATTCTTTAGATTCTTTAGATTCTATAGATTCTTTAGATTCTTTAGATTCTTTATATTCTTAAGATTCTTTAGATTGTTTAGATTCTTTAGACTCTTTAGATTATTTAGATACTTTAGATTCTTTAGATTCTTTAGATTCTTTATATTCTATAGATTATTTAGATACTTTGGACTCTTTAGATTCTTTAAATTCTTTAGATTCTTTAGATTCTTTAGATACTTTAGATTCTTTAGATTCTTTAGATTTTTTAGATTCTTTAGATTCGTTAGATTCTTTAGATTCTTTAGATTCTTTAGATTCTTTGGATTCTTTAGATTCTTTAGATTCTTTAGGTTCTTTATATTCTTTATATACTTTGGATAATTAGATTTTTTGGATTCTTTAGATCTTTTAGATTCCTTAGATTCTTTAGATTCTTTAGATTCTTTAGATTTTTTAGATTCTTTAGATTCTTTACATTCTTTAGATTCTTTAGATTCTTTAGATTTTTTAGATTCTTTAGATTCTTTAGATTCTTTAGATTCTTTAGATTCTTTAGATTCTTTAGATTCTTTAGATTCTTTAGATTCTTTAGATTCTTTATATTCTTTAGATTCTTTAGATTCTTTAGATTCTTTAGATTCTTTAGATTCTTTAGATTCTTTAGATTCTTTAGATTCTTTAGATTCTTTAGATTCTTTAGATTCTTTAGATTCTTTAGATTCTTTAGATTCTTTAGATTCTTTAGATTCTTTAGATTCTTTATATTCTTAAGATTCTTTAGATTCTTTAGATTCTTTAGACTCTTTAGATTATTTAGATAATTTAGATACTTTAGAATCTTTAGATTCTTTATATTCTATAGATTATTTAGATACTTTGGATTCTTTAGATTCTTTAGATTTTTAGATTCTTTAGATTCTTTAGATTTTTTAGATTTTTTAGATTCTTTATATTCTTTAGATTCTTTAGATTCTTTAGATTCTTTAGATTCTTTAAATTCTTTAGATTCTTTAGATTCTTTAGATTCTTTAGATTCTTTAGATTCTTTAGATTCTTTAGATTCTTTAGATTCTTTAGATTCTTTAGATTCTTTAGATTCTTTAGATTCTTTAGATACTTTAGATTCTTTAGATTCTTTAGATTCTTTAGATTCTTTAGATTCTTTAGATTCTTTAGATTCTTTAGATTCTTTAGATTCTTCAGATTCTTTAGATTCTTTAGATTCTTTAGATTCTTTAGATTCTTTAGATTTTTTAGATTCTTTAGATTCTTTAGATTCTTTAGATTCTTTAGATTCTTTAGATTCTATAGATTCTTTAGATCCCTTAGATTCTTTAGATTTTTTAGATTCTATAGATACTTTAGATTCTTTAGATTCTTTAGATCCTTTAGATTCTTTAGATTCTTTAGATTCTTTAGACTCTTTAGATTCTTTAGATTCTTTAGATTCTTTAGATTCTTTAGATTCTTTAGATTCTTTAGATTCTTTAGATTCTTTAGATTCCTTAGATTCTTTAGATTCTTTAGATTCTTTAGATTCTTTAGATTCTTTAGATTCTTTAGATTCTTTAGATTCTTTAGATTCTTTAGATTATTTAGATAATTTAGATACTTTAGAATCTTTAGATTCTTTATATTCTATAGATTATTTAGATACTTTGGATTCTTTAGATTCTTTAGATTTTTAGATTCTTTAGATTCTTTAGATTTTTTAGATTTTTTAGATTCTTTATATTCTTTAGATTCTTTAGATTCTTTAGATTCTTTAGATTCTTTAAATTCTTTAGATTCTTTAGATTCTTTAGATTTTTTAGATTCTTTAGATTCTTTAGATTCTTTAGATTCTTTAGATTCTTTAGATTCTTTAGATTCTTTAGATTCTTTAGATTCTTTAGATTCTTTAGATTCTTTAGATTCTTTAGATTCTTTAGATTCTTTAGATTCTTTAGATTCTTTAGATTCTTTAGATTCTTTAGATTCTTTAGATTCTTTAGATTCTTTAGATTCTTTAGATTCTTTAGATTCTTTAGATTCTTTAGATTCTTTAGATTCTTTAGATTCTTTAGATTCTTTAGATTCTTTAGATTCTTTATATTCTTAAGATTCTTTAGATTTTTTAGATTCTTTAGACTCTTTAGATTATTTAGATACTTTAGATTCTTTAGATTCTTTAGATTCTTTATATTCTATAAATTATTTAGATACATTGGATTCTTTATATTCTTTAAATTCTTTAGATTCTTTAGATTCTTTAGATTTTTTAGATTCTTTAGATTCTTTATATACATTAGATTTGTTAGATCTTTTAGATTCTTTAGATACTTAGATTCTTTAGATTCTTTAGATTCTTTAGATTCTTTAGATTCTTTAGATTCTTTAGATTCTTTAGATTCTTTAGATTCTTTAGATTCTTTAGATTCTTTAGATTCTTTAGATTTTTTAGATTTTTTAGATTCTATAGATTCTTTGGATCCCTTAGATTCTTTAGATTTTTTAGATTCTTTAGATACTTTAGATTCTTTAGATTCTTTAGATTCTTTAGATACTTTAGATTCTTTAGACTCTTTAGATTATTTAGATTCTTTAGATTCTTTAGATTCTTTAGATTCTTTAGATTCTTTAGACTCTTTAGATTATTTAGATTTTTTAGATTCTTTAGATTCTTTAGATTCTTTAGATTCTTTAGATTCTTTAGATTATTTAGATACTTTAGATTCTTTAGAATCTTTATATTGTATAGATTATTTAGATACTTTGGATTCTTTAGATTTTTTAGATTCTTTAGATTCTTTAGATACTTTAGATTCTTTAGATTCTTTAGATTCATTAGATTCTTTAGATTCTTTAGATTCTTTAGATTCTTTAGATTCTTAATATTCTTTAGATCCTTTAGATTCTTTAGACTCTTTAGATTATTTAGATACTTTAGATTCTTTAGAATCTTTATATTGTATAGATTATTTAGATATTTTAGATTCTTTAGAATCTTTATATTGTATAGATTATTTAGATACTTTGGATTCTTTAGATTCTTTACATTCTTTAGATACTTTAGATTCTTTAGATTCTTTAGATTCTTTAGATTCTTTAGATTCTTTAGATTCTTTAGATTCTTTAGATTCTTTAGATTCTTTAGATTCTTTCTCTAGATTCTTTAGATTCTTTAGATTCTTTAGATTCTTTAGATTCTTTAGATTCTTTAGATTCTATAGATTTTTAGATTATTTAGATTCTTTAGATTCTTTAGATTCTTTAGATTCTTTAGATTCTTTATATTCTTAAGATTCTTTAGATTCTTTAGATTCTTTAGACTCTTTAGATTTTTTAGATACTTTAGATTCTTTAGATTCTTTAGATTCTTTATATTCTATAGATTATTTAGATACTTTGGATTCTTTAGATTCTTTAGATTTTTAGATTTTTTAGATTCTTTAGATTCTTTAGATTCTTTAGATTCTTTAGATTCTTTAGATTCTTTAGATTCTTTAGATTCTTTAGATTCTTTAGATTCTTTAGATTCTTTAGATTCTTTAGATTCTTTAGATTCTTTAGATTCTTTAGATTCTTTAGATTCTTTAGATTCTTTAGATTCTTTAGATTCTTTAGATTCTTTAGATTCTCTAGATTCTTTAGATTCTTTAGATTCTTTAGATTCTTTAGATTCTTTAGATTCTTTAGATTCTTTAGATTCTTTAGATTCTTTAGATTCTTTAGATTCTTTAGATTCTTTAGATTCTTTAGATTCTTTAGATTCTTTAGATTCTTTAGATTCTTTAGATTCTTTAGATTCTTTAGATTCTTTAGATTCTTTAGATTCTTTAGATTCTTTAGATTCTTTAGATTCTTTAGATTCTTTAGATTCGTTAGATTCTTTGGATTCTTTATATTCTTTAGATTCTTTAGACTCTTTAGATTATTTAGATACTTTAGATTCTTTAGATTCTTTAGATTCTTTAGATTCTTTATATTCTTTAGATTCTTTAGATTCTTTAGATTCTTTAGATTCTTTAGATTGTTTAGATTCTTATGATTCTTTAGATTCTTTAGATTCTTTGGATTCTTTAGATTTTTTAGATTCTTTAGTTTCTTTAGATTCTTTAGATTTTTTAGATTCTTTAGATTCTTTAGATTCTTTAGATTCTTTAGATTCTTTATATTCTTAAGATTCTTTAGATTTTTTAGATTCTTTAGACTATTTAGATTATTTAGATACTTTAGATTCTTTAGATTCTTTAGATTCTTTATATTCTATAGATTATTTAGATACTTTGGACTCTTTAGATTCTTTAAATTCTTTAGATTCTTTAGATTCTTTAGATACTTTAGATTCTTTAGATTCTTTAGATTTTTTAGATTCTTTAGATTCGTTAGATTCTTTAGATTCTTTAGATTCTTTAGATTCTTTGGATTCTTTAGATTCTTTAGATTCTTTAGGTTCTTTATATTCTTTATATACTTTGGATAATTAGATTTTTTGGATTCTTTAGATCTTTTAGATTCCTTAGATTCTTTAGATTCTTTAGATTCTTTAGATTTTTTAGATTCTTTAGATTCTTTACATTCTTTAGATTCTTTAGATTCTTTAGATTTTTTAGATTCTTTAGATTCTTTAGATTCTTTAGATTCTTTAGATTCTTTAGATTCTTTAGATTCTTTAGATTCTTTAGACTCTTTAGATTCTTTAGATTCTTTAGATTCTTTAGATTCTTTAGATTTTTTAGATTCTTTAGATTCTTTAGATTCTTTAGATTCTTTAGATTCTTTAGATTCTTTATATTCTTTAGATTCTTTAGATTCTTTAGATTCTTTAGATTCTTTAGATTCTTTAGATTATTTAGATTATTTAGATTCTTTAGATTCTTTAGTTTCTTTAGATTCTTTTATTCTTTAGATTCTTTAGTTTCTTTAGATTCTTTAGATTCTTTAGATTCTTTAGATTCTTTAGATTCTTTAGATTCTTTAGATTCTTTAGATTCTTTTATTCTTTAGATTCTTTAGATTCTTTAGATTCTTTAGATTCTTTAGATTCTTTAGATTCATTAGATTCTTTAGATTCTTTAGATTCTTTAGATTCTTTAGTTTCTTTAGATTCTTTAGATTCTTTAGATTCTTTAGATTCTTTAGATTCTTTAGATTCTTTAGATTCTTTAGATTCTTTAGATTCTTTAGATTCTTTAGATTCTTTAGATTCTTTAGATTCTTTAGATTCTTTAGATTCTTTAGATTCTTTAGATTCTTTAGATTCTTTAGATTCTTTAGATTCTTCAGATTCTTTAGATTCTTTAGATTCTTTAGATTCTTTAGATTCTTTAGATTTTTTAGATTCTTTAGATTCTTTAGATTCTTTAGATTCTTTAGATTCTTTAGATTCTATAGATTCTTTAGATTCTTTAGATTCTTTATATTCTTAAGATTCTTTAGATTGTTTAGATTCTTTAGACTCTTTAGATTATTTAGATACTTTAGATTCTTTAGATTCTTTAGATTCTTTATATTCTATAGATTATTTAGATACTTTGGACTCTTTAGATTCTTTAAATTCTTTAGATTCTTTAGATTCTTTAGATTCTTTAGATACTTTAGATTCTTTAGATTCTTTAGATTTTTTAGATTCTTTAGATTCGTTAGATTCTTTAGATTCTTTAGATTCTTTAGATTCTTTGGATTCTTTAGATTCTTTAGATTCTTTAGGTTCTTTATATTCTTTATATACTTTGGATAATTAGATTTTTTGGATTCTTTAGATCTTTTAGATTCCTTAGATTCTTTAGATTCTTTAGATTCTTTAGATTTTTTAGATTCTTTAGATTCTTTACATTCTTTAGATTCTTTAGATTCTTTAGATTTTTTAGATTCTTTAGATTCTTTAGATTCTTTAGATTCTTTAGATTCTTTAGATTCTTTAGATTCTTTAGATTCTTTAGATTCTTTAGATTCTTTATATTCTTTAGATTCTTTAGATTCTTTAGATTCTTTAGATTCTTTAGATTCTTTAGATTCTTTAGATTCTTTAGATTCTTTAGATTCTTTAGATTCTTTAGATTCTTTAGATTCTTTAGATTCTTTAGATTCTTTAGATTCTTTAGATTCTTTATATTCTTAAGATTCTTTAGATTCTTTAGATTCTTTAGACTCTTTAGATTATTTAGATAATTTAGATACTTTAGAATCTTTAGATTCTTTATATTCTATAGATTATTTAGATACTTTGGATTCTTTAGATTCTTTAGATTTTTAGATTCTTTAGATTCTTTAGATTTTTTAGATTTTTTAGATTCTTTATATTCTTTAGATTCTTTAGATTCTTTAGATTCTTTAGATTCTTTAGATTCTTTAGATTCTTTAGATTCTTTAGATTCTTTAGATTCTTTAGATTCTTTAGATTCTTTAGATTCTTTAGATTCTTTAGATTCTTTAGATTCTTTAGATTCTTTAGATTCTTTAGATTCTTTAGATTCTTTAGATTCTTTAGATTCTTTAGATTCTTTAGATTCTTTAGATTCTTTAGATTCTTCAGATTCTTTAGATTCTTTAGATTCTTTAGATTCTTTAGATTCTTTAGATTCTTTAGATTTTTTAGATTCTTTAGATTCTTTAGATTCTTTAGATTCTTTAGATTCTTTAGATTCTATAGATTCTTTAGATCCCTTAGATTCTTTAGATTTTTTAGATTCTATAGATACTTTAGATTATTTAGATTCTTTAGATCCTTTAGATTCTTTAGATTCTTTAGATTCTTTAGACTCTTTAGATTCTTTAGATTCTTTAGATTCTTTAGATTCTTTAGATTCTTTAGATTCTTTAGATTCTTTAGATTCTTTAGATTCCTTAGATTCTTTAGATTCTTTAGATTCTTTAGATTCTTTAGATTCTTTAGATTCTTTAGATTCTTTAGATTCTTTAGATTCTTTAGATTCTTTAGATTTTTTAGATTCTTTAGATTCTTTAGATTCTTTAGATTCTTTAGATTCTTTAGATTCTTTAGATTCTTTAGATTCTTTAGATTCTTTAGATTCTTTAGATTCTTTATATTCTTTAGATTCTTTAGATTCTTTAGATTCTTTAGATTCTTTAGATTCTTTAGATTCTTTAGATTCTTTAGATTCTTTAGATTCTTTAGATTCTTTAGATTCTTTAGATTCTTTAGATTCTTTAGATTCTTTAGATTCTTTAGATTCTTTATATTCTTAAGATTCTTTAGATTCTTTAGATTCTTTAGACTCTTTAGATTATTTAGATAATTTAGATACTTTAGAATCTTTAGATTCTTTATATTCTATAGATTATTTAGATACTTTGGATTCTTTAGATTCTTTAGATTTTTAGATTCTTTAGATTCTTTAGATTTTTTAGATTTTTTAGATTCTTTATATTCTTTAGATTCTTTAGATTCTTTAGATTCTTTAGATTCTTTAGATTCTTTAGATTCTTTAGATTCTTTAGATTCTTTAGATTCTTTAGATTCTTTAGATTCTTTGGATTCTTTAGATTCTTTAGATTCTTTAGATTCTTTAGATTCTTTAGATTCTTTAGATTCTTTAGATTCTTTAGATTTTTTAGATTCTTTAGATTCTTTAGATTCTTTAGATTCTTTAGATTCTTTAGATTCTTTAGATTCTTTAGATTCTTTAGATTCTTTAGATTCTTTAGATTCTTTAGATTCTTTATATTCTTAAGATTCTTTAGATTTTTTAGATTCTTTAGACTCTTTAGATTATTTAGATACTTTAGATTCTTTAGATTCTTTAGATTCTTTATATTCTATAAATTATTTAGATACATTGGATTCTTTAGATTCTTTAAATTCTTTAGATTCTTTAGATTCTTTAGATTTTTTAGATTCTTTAGATTCTTTATATACATTAGATTTGTTAGATCTTTTAGATTCTTTAGATACTTAGATTCTTTAGATTCTTTAGATTCTTTAGATTCTTTAGATTCTTTAGATTCTTTAGATTCTTTAGATTCTTTAGATTCTTTAGATTCTTTAGATTTTTTAGATTTTTTAGATTCTATAGATTCTTTGGATCCCTTAGATTCTTTAGATTTTTTAGATTCTTTAGATACTTTAGATTCTTTAGATCCTTTAGATCCTTTAGATTCTTTAGATTCTTTAGATTCTTTAGATTCTTTAGATTTATAGATTCTTTAGATTCTTTAGATTCTTTACATTCTTTAGATTCTTTAGATTCTTTAGATTCTTTAGATTCTTTAGTTACTTTAGATTCTTTAGATTCTTTAGATTCTTTAGATTTTTAGATTCTTTAGATTCTTTAGATTCTTTAGATTCTTTAGATTCTTTAGATTTTTTAGATTTTTTAGATTGTTTAGATTCTTTAGATTCTTTAGATTCTTTAGACTCTTTAGATTTTTTAGATTCTTTAGATTCTTTAGATTCTTTAGATTCTTTAGATTCTTTAGATTCTTTAGATTCTTTAGATTCTTTAGATTCTTTAGATTCTTTAGATTCTTTAGATTCTTTAGATTCTTTAGATTCTTTAGATTCTTTAGATTCTTTAGATTCTTTAGATTCTTTAGATTCTTTAGATTCTTTAGATTCTATAGATTCTTTAGATCATTTAGATTCTTTGGATTCTTTAGATTCTTTAGATTCTTTAGATTCTTTAGACCATTTAGATTCTTTAGATTCTTTAGATTTTTTGATCTTTTAGATTCTTTAGATTTTTTATATTCTTTAGATCCTTTATATTCATTAGATCATTTGGATTCTTTAGATTTTTTAGATTCTTTAGATTCTTTAGATTCATTAGATTCTTTAGATTCTTTAGATTCTTTAGATTATTTAGATTCTTTAGATTTTTTAGATTATTTAGATCCTTTAGATTCTTTAGATTGTTTAGTTTCTTTAGATTCTTTGGTTTCTTTAGATTCCTTAGATTCTTTAGATTCTTTAGATTTTTTAGATCCTTTAGATTCTTTAGATTCTTTATATTTTTTAGATTCATTAGATCCTTTAGATCATTTAGATTCTTTAGATTCTTTAGATTCTTTAGATTCTTTAGATTCTTTAGATCCTTTAGATCCTTTAGATTCTTTAGATTCTTTAGATTCTTTAGATTCTTTAGATTTATAGATTCTTTAGATTCTTTAGATTCTTTACATTCTTTAGATTCTTTAGATTCTTTAGATTCTTTAGATTCTTTAGATACTTTAGATTCTTTAGATTCTTTACATTCTTTAGATCCTTTAGATTCTTTAGATTATTTAGATCCTTTAGATTCTTTAGATTCTTTATATTCTTTAGATTCTTCATATTCTTTAGATCATTTGGATTCTTTAGTTTCTTTAGATTCTTTAGATTCTTTAGATTCTTTAGATTCTTTAGGTTCTTTAGATTCTTTTGACTTTTTAGATTCTTTAGATTCTTTAGATTCTTTAGATTCTTTAGATTCTTTAGATTCTTTAGATTTTTTAGATTCTTTAGATTCTTTAGATTCTTTAGATTCTTTAGATTCTTTAGATTCTATAGATTCTTTAGATCCCTTAGATTCTTTAGATTTTTTAGATTCTATAGATACTTTAGATTCTTTAGATTCTTTAGATCCTTTAGATTCTTTAGATTCTTTAGATTCTTTAGACTCTTTAGATTCTTTAGATTCTTTAGATTCTTTAGATTCTTTAGATTCTTTAGATTCTTTAGATTCTTTAGATTCTTTAGATTCCTTAGATTCTTTAGATTCTTTAGATTCTTTAGATTCTTTAGATTCTTTAGATTCTTTAGATTCTTTAGATTCTTTAGATTCTTTAGATTCTTTAGATTCTTTAGATTTTTTAGATTCTTTAGATTCTTTAGATTCTTTAGATTCTTTAGATTCTTTAGATTCTTTAGATTCTTTAGATTCTTTAGATTCTTTAGATTCTTTAGATTCTTTATATTCTTTAGATTCTTTAGATTCTTTAGATTCTTTAGATTCTTTAGATTCTTTAGATTCTTTAGATTCTTTAGATTCTTTAGATTCTTTAGATTCTTTAGATTCTTTAGATTCTTTAGATTCTTTAGATTCTTTAGATTCTTTAGATTCTTTAGATTCTTTAGATTCTTTAGATTCTTTATATTCTTAAGATTCTTTAGATTCTTTAGATTCTTTAGACTCTTTAGATTATTTAGATAATTTAGATACTTTAGAATCTTTAGATTCTTTATATTCTATAGATTATTTAGATACTTTGGATTCTTTAGATTCTTTAGATTTTTAGATTCTTTAGATTCTTTAGATTTTTTAGATTTTTTAGATTCTTTATATTCTTTAGATTCTTTAGATTCTTTAGATTCTTTAGATTCTTTAGATTCTTTAGATTCTTTAGATTCTTTAGATTCTTTAGATTCTTTAGATTCTTTAGATTCTTTAGATTCTTTAGATTCTTTAGATTCTTTAGATTCTTTAGATTCTTTAGATTCTTTAGATTCTTTAGATTCTTTAGATTCTTTAGATTCTTTAGATTCTTTAGATTCTTTAGATTCTTTAGATTCTTTAGATTCTTTAGATTCTTTAGATTCTTTAGATTCTTTAGATTCTTTAGATTCTTTAGATTCTTTATATTCTTAAGATTCTTTAGATTTTTTAGATTCTTTAGACTCTTTAGATTATTTAGATACTTTAGATTCTTTAGATTCTTTATATTCTATAAATTATTTAGATACATTGGATTCTTTAGATTCTTTAAATTCTTTAGATTCTTTAGATTCTTTAGATTTTTTAGATTCTTTAGATTCTTTATATACATTAGATTTGTTAGATCTTTTAGATTCTTTAGATACTTAGATTCTTTAGATTCTTTAGATTCTTTAGATTCTTTAGATTCTTTAGATTCTTTAGATTCTTTAGATTCTTTAGATTCTTTAGATTCTTTAGATTTTTTAGATTTTTTAGATTCTATAGATTCTTTGGATCCCTTAGATTCTTTAGATTTTTTAGATTCTTTAGATACTTTAGATTCTTTAGATCCTTTAGATCCTTTAGATTCTTTAGATTCTTTAGATTCTTTAGATTCTTTAGATTTATAGATTCTTTAGATTCTTTAGATTCTTTAGATTCTTTACATTCTTTAGATTCTTTAGATTCTTTAGATTCTTTAGATTCTTTAGATACTTTAGATTCTTTAGATTCTTTAGATTCTTTAGATTTTTAGATTCTTTAGATTCTTTAGATTCTTTAGATTCTTTAGATTCTTTAGATTCTTTAGATTTTTTAGATTTTTTAGATTGTTTAGATTCTTTAGATTCTTTAGATTCTTTAGATTCTTTAGATTTTTTAGATTCTTTAGATTCTTTAGATTCTTTAGATTCTTTAGATTCTTTAGATTCTTTAGATTCTTTAGATTCTTTAGATTCTTTAGATTCTTTAGATTCTTTAGATTCTTTAGATTCTTTAGATTCTTTAGATTCTTTAGATTCTTTAGATTCTTTAGCTTCTATAGATTCTTTAGATCATTTAGATTCTTTGGATTCTTTAGATTCTTTAGATTCTTTAGATTCTTTAGACCATTTAGATTCTTTAGATTCTTTAGATTTTTTGATCTTTTAGATTCTTTAGATTTTTTATATTCTTTAGATCCTTTATATTCATTAGATCATTTGGATTCTTTAGATTTTTTAGATTCTTTAGATTCTTTAGATTCATTAGATTCTTTAGATTCTTTAGATTCTTTAGATTATTTAGATTCTTTAGATTTTTTAGATTATTTAGATCCTTTAGATTCTTTAGATTGTTTAGTTTCTTTAGATTCTTTGGTTTCTTTAGATTCCTTAGATTCTTTAGATTCTTTAGATTTTTTAGATCCTTTAGATTCTTTAGATTCTTTATATTTTTTAGATTCATTAGATCCTTTAGATCATTTAGATTCTTTAGATTCTTTAGATTCTTTAGATTCTTTAGATTCTTTAGATCCTTTAGATCCTTTAGATTCTTTAGATTCTTTAGATTCTTTAGATTCTTTAGATTTATAGATTCTTTAGATTCTTTAGATTCTTTACATTCTTTAGATTCTTTAGATTCTTTAGATTCTTTAGATTCTTTAGATTCTTTAGATACTTTAGATTCTTTAGATTCTTTACATTCTTTAGATTCTTTAGATTCTTTAGATTATTTAGATCCTTTAGATTCTTTAGATTCTTTATATTCTTTAGATTCTTCATATTCTTTAGATCATTTGGATTCTTTAGTTTCTTTAGATTCTTTAGATTCTTTAGATTCTTTCGATTCTTCATATACTTTAGATTCTTTAAATTATTTATATTCTTTCAATTCCTTAGATTCTTTAGATTCTTTATATTTTTTAGATTCTTTAAATTCTTTAGATTCTTTAGATCATTTAGATTCTTTAGATTCTTTAGATTCTTTAGATTCTTTAGATACTTTAGATTCTTTAGATACTTTAGATTCTTTAGATTCTTTAGATTCTTTTGGTTCTTTAGTTTCTTTAGTTTCTTTAGATTCTTTAGATTCTTTAGATTCTTTAGATTCTTTAGATTCTCTAGATTCTTTGGATTCTTTAGATTCTTTAGATTATTTAGATTCTTTAGATTCTTTAGATTCTTTAGATTCTTTAGATTCTTTAGATTCTTTAGATTCTTTAGATTCTTTAGATTCTTTAGATTCTTTAGATTCTTTAGATTCTTTAGATTCTTTAGATACTTTAGATTCTTTAGATTCTTTAGACTCTTTAGATTCTTTAGATTCTTTAGATTCTTTTCATTAGATGCTTTAGATTCTTTAGATTTTTTAGATTCTTTAGATTATTTAGATTTTTTAGATTCTTTAGATTCTTTAGATTCTTTAGATTCTCTAGATTTTTTAGATTTTTTAGATTTTTTAGATTCTTTAGATTCTTTAAATTTTTTGATTCTTTAGATTCTTTAGATTCTTTAGATTCTTTAGATTCTTTAGATTCTTTATATTCTTTAGATTCTTTAGATTCTTTAGATACTTTAGATTCTTTAGATTCTCTAGATTCTTTGGATTCTTTAGATTTTTTAGATTCTTTAGATTCTCTAGATTCTTTGGATTATTTAGATTCTTTAGATTCTTTAGATTCTTTAGATACTTTAGATTATTTAGATTCTTTAGATCTTTTAGATTCTTTAGATTCTTTAGATTCTTTTAATTTTTTAGATACTTTAGATTCTTTAGATTCTTTATATTCTTTAGATTCTTTAGATTCTTTAGATTCTCTAGATTCTTTGGATTCTTTAGATTCTTTAGATTCTTTAGATTCTTTAGATTCTTTAGATTCTTTAGATTCTTTAGATACTTTAGATTATTTAGATTCTTTAGATCTTTTAGATTCTTTATATTCTTTAAATTCCTTAGATTCTTTAGATTCTTTACATTTTTTAGATTCTTTAAATTTTTTAGATTCTTTAGATCATTTAGATTCTTTAGATTCTTTAGATTCTTTAGATTCTTTAGATACTTTAGATTCTTTAGATTCTTTAGATTCTTTTGGTTCTTTAGTTTCTTTAGATTCTTTAGATTCTCTAGATTCTTTGGATTCTTTAGATTCTTTAGATTCTTTAGATTCTTTAGATTCTTTAGATTCTTTAGATACTTTAGATTATTTAGATTCTTTAGATCTTTTAGATTCTTTATATTCTTTAAATTCCTTAGATTCTTTAGATTCTTTAGATTCTTTAGATTCTTTTAATTTTTTAGATACTTTAGATTCTTTAGATTCTTTAGATTTTTTAGATTATTTAGATTCTTTAGATTCTTTAGATTCTTTCGATTCTTTAGATTCTTTAGATTCTTTAGATTCTTTAGATTCTTTAGATTCTTTAGATTCTCTAGATTCTTTAGATTCTTTAGATTCTTTACATTCTTTAGATTCTTTAGATTCTTTAGATTCTTTAGATTCTTTAGATTCTTTAGATTCTTTAGATTCTTTAGATTCTTTAGATTCTTTAGATTCTTTAGATTCTTTAGATTCATTAGATTCTTTAGATTCTTTAGATTCTTTAGATTCTTTAGATTCTTTAGATTCTTTAGATTCTTTAGATTCTTTAGATTCTCTAGATTCTTTGGATTCTTTAGATTCTTTAGATTCTTTACATTCTTTAGATTCTTTAGATTCTTTAGATTCTTTAGATTCTTTAGATTCTTTAGATTCTTTAGATTCTTTAGATTCTTTAGATTCTTTAGATTCTTTAGATTCTTTAGATTCTTTAGATTCTTTAGATTCTTTAGATACTTTAGATTATTTAGATTTTTTAGATCTTTTAGATTCTTTATATTCTTTAAATTCCTTAGATTCTTTAGATTCTTTAGATTCTTTAGATTCTTTTAATTTTTTAGATACTTTAGATTCTTTAGATTCTTTAGATTTTTTAGATTATTTAGATTCTTTAGATTCTTTAGATTCTTTAGATTCTTTAGATTCTTTCGATTCTTTAGATTCTTTAGATTCTTTAGATTCTTTAGATTCTTTAGATTCTCTAGATTTTTTGGATTCTTTAGATTCTTTAGATTCTTTACATTCTTTAGATTCTTTAGATTCTTTAGATTCTTTAGATTCTTTAGATTCTTTAGATTCTTTAGATTCTTTAGATTCTTTAGATTCTTTAGATTCTTTAGATTCTTTAGATTCTTTAGATTCTTTAGATTCTTTAGATTCTTTAGATTCTTTAGATTCTTTAGATTCTTTAGATTCATTAGATTCTTTAGATTCTTTAGATTCTTTAGATTCTTTAGATACTTTAGATTCTTTAGATTCTTTAGATTCTTTAGATTCTTTAGATTCTTTAGATTCTTTAGATTCTTTAGATTCTTTAGATTTTTTAGATTCTTTAGATTCTTTAGATTCTTTAGATTCTTTAGATTCTTTAGTTTCTTTAGATTCTTTAGATTCTTTAGATACTTTAGATTCTTTAGATTCTTTTGATTCTTTAGATTCTTTAGATTCATTAGATTCTTTAGATTCTTTACATTCTTTAGATTCTTTTCATTAGATGCTTTAGATTCTTTAGATTTTTTAGATTCTTTAGATTATTTAGATTTTTTAGATTCTTTAGATTCTTTAGATTCTTTAGATTCTTTAGATTCTTAAGATTCTTTAGATTCTTTAGATTCTTTAGATTCTTTAGATTTTTTAGATTCCTTAAATTCTTTAGATTCTTTAGATTCTTTAGATTTTTTAGATCCTTTAGATTCTTTAGATACTTTAGATCCTTTAGTTTCTTTATATAAATTAGATTTTTTAGATATTTTAGATTCTTTAGATTCTTTTGATTCTTTTCTTTAGATGCTTTAGATTCTTTAGATTCTGTAGATTTTTTAGATTCTTTAGATTCTTTAGATTCTTTAGATTTTTTAGATTCTTTAGATTCTTTATATTCTTTAGATTCTTTAGATTCTTTAGATTCTTTAGATTCTTTAAATTCTTTAGATTCTTTAGATTCTTTAGATTTTTTAGATCCTTTAGATTCTTTAGATACTTTAGATCCTTTAGTTTCTTTATATAAATTAGATTTTTTAGATATTTTAGATTCTTTAGATTCTTTAGTTTCTTTAGATATTCTAGTTTCTTTAGATTCTTTAGATTCTTTAGATTCTTTAGATTCTCTAGATTTTTTAGATTATTTAGATTCTTTGGATTCTTTAGATTCTTTAGATTCTTTAGATTCTTTAGATTCTTTAGATTCTTTAGATTTTTTAGTTCTTTGGATTCTTTAGAATCTTTAGATATTTTAGATTCTTTAGATTCTTAAGATGCTTTAGATTCTTTAGATTAATCAGATTCTTTAGATTAATCAGACTTTTTAGACTTTTTAGATTCTTTAGATTCGTTAGATACTTTAGATTCTTTAGATTCATTAGATTCTTTAGATTCATTAGATTCTTTAGATTCTTTACATTCTTTAGATTCTTTTCATTAGATGCTTTAGATTCTTTAGATTTTTTAGATTCTTTAGATTATTTAGATTTTTTAGATTCTTTAGATTCTTTAGATTCTTTAGATTCTAAAGATTCTTTAGATTCTTTAGATTCTTTAGATTCTTTAGATTCTTTAGATTTTTTAGATTCTTTATATTCTTTAGATTCTTTAGATTCTTTAGATTCTTTATATTCTTTATATTCTTTATATTCTTTATATATTTTAGATGATTTAGATCCTTTAGATTCTTTAGATTCTGTAGATTCTTTAGATTCTTTAGATTCTTTAGATTCTTTAGATTCTTTAGATTCTTCAGATTCTTTAGATTCTATAGATTCTTTAGATTCTTTAGATTCTTTAGATTCTTTAGATTTTTGAGATTTTTTAGATTCTTTACATTCTTTAGATTCTTTAGATTCTTTAGATTCTTTAGATTCCTTAGTTTCTTCAGATTCATTAGATTATTTAGATTCTTTAGATTCTTTAGATTCTTTAGACCATTTAGATTCTTTAGATTCTTTAGAATTTTTAGATCTTTTAGATTCTTTAGATTTTTTATATACTTTAGATTCTTTATATTCTTTAGATCATTTGGATTCTTTAGATTTTTTAGATTCTTTAGATTCTTTAGATTCTTTAGATTCTTTAGATTCTTTAGATTATTTAGATTCTTTAGATTTTTTAGATTATTTAGATCCTTTAGATTCTTTATATTCTTTAGTTACTTTAGATTTTTTGGTTTCTTTAGATTCTTTAGATTCTTTAGATACTTTAGATTTTTTAGATCCTTTAGATTCTTTAGATTCTTTATATTTTTTAGATTCTTTGGATTCTTTATATTCTTTAGATTCTTTAGATTCTTTAGATTCTTTAGATTCTTTAGATTCTTTAGATTCTTTAGATTCTTTAGATTCTTTAGATTCTTTAGATTCTTTAGATTCTTTAGATTCTTTAGATTCTATAGATTCTTTAGATCATTTAGATTCTTTGGATTCTTTAGATTCTTTAGATTCTTTAGATTCTTTAGACCATTTAGATTCTTTAGATTTTTTAGATTTTTTGATCTTTTAGATTCTTTAGATTTTTTATATTCTTTAGATCCTTTATATTCATTAGATCATTTGGATTCTTTAAATTTTTTAGATTCTTTAGATTCTTTAGATTCATTAGATTCTTTAGATTCTTTAGATTCTTTAGATTATTTAGATTCTTTAGATTTTTTAGATTATTTAGATCCTTTAGATTCTTTAGATTGTTTAGTTTCTTTAGATTCTTTGGTTTCTTTAGATTCTTTAGATTCTTTAGATATTTTAGATCCTTTAGATTCTTTAGATTCTTTATATTTTTTAGATTCTTTGGATTCTTTATATTCTTTAGATTCTTTAGATACTTTAGATTCTTTAGATTCTTTAGATCTTTTAGATTCTTTAGATACTTTTAATTTTTTAGATACTTTAGATTCTTTAGATTCTTTAGATTCTTTAGATTCTTTAGATTATTTAGATTCTTTAGATTCTTTAGATTCTTTAGATTCTTTAGATTCTTTAGATTCTTTAGATTCTTTAGATTATTTAGATTCTTTAGATTCTTTAGATTCTTTTGATTCTTTTCTTTAGATGCTTTAGATTCTTTAGATTCTGTAGATTTTTGAGATTCTTTAGATTCTTTAGATTCTTTAGATTTTTTAGATTCTTTAGATTCTTTATATTCTTTAGATTCTTTAGATTCTTTAGATTCTTTAGATTCTTTAGATTCTTTAAATTCTTTAGATTCTTTAGATTCTTTAGATTTTTTAGATCCTTTACATTCTTTAGATACTTTAGATCCTTTAGTTTCTTTATATAAATTAGATTTTTTAGATATTTTACATTCTTTAGATTCTTTAGTTTCTTTAGATATTCTAGTTTCTTTAGATTCTTTAGATTCTTTAGATTCTTTAGATTCTCTAGATTTTTTAGATTATTTAGATTCTTTAGATTCTTTAGATTCTTTAGATTCTTTAGATTCTTTAGATTCTTTAGATTTTATAGTTCTTTGGATTCTTTAGATTCTTTAGATATTTTAGATTCTTTAGATTCTTAAGATGCTTTAGATTCTTTAGATTAATCAGATTCTTTAGATTAATCAGACTTTTTAGACTTTTTAGATTCTTTAGATTCGTTAGATACTTTAGATTCTTTAGATTCATTAGATTCTTTAGATTCTTTACATTCTTTAGATTCTTTTCATTAGATGCTTTAGATTCTTTAGATTTTTTAGATTCTTTAGATTATTTAGATTTTTTAGATTCTTTAGATTCTTTAGATTCTTTAGATTCTAAAGATTCTTTAGATTCTTTAGATTCTTTAGATTCTTTAGATTCTTTAGATTCTTTAGATTCTTTAGATTCTTTAGATTCTTTAGATTCTTTAGATCCTTTAGATTCGTTAGATTCTTCAGATTCTTTAGATTATTTAGATCCTTTAGATTCTTTAGATTCTTTAGACCATTTAGATTCTTTAGATTTTTTAGATTCTTTAGATCCTTTAGATTCTTTAGATTTTTTATATTCTTTAGATTCTTTATATTCTTTAGATCATTTGGATTTTTTAGATATTTTAGATTCTTTAGATTCTTTAGATTCTTTAGATTTTTTAGATTCTTTAGATTCTTTAGAGTCTTTAGATTCTTTAGATTCTTTAGATTCTTTAGTTTCTTTAGATTCTTTGGATTCTTTCGATTTTCAGATTCTTTAGTTTCTTTAAATAATTTAGATTCTTTGAATTACTTAGATTCTTTAGATTCTTTATATTTTTTAGATTCTTTAGATTCTTTAGATTCTTTAGTTTCTTTAGGTTCTTTAGATTCTTTAGATTCTTTAGATTCTTTAGATTCTTTAGATTCTTTAGATTCTTTAGATTCTTTAGATTCTTTAGATTCTTTAGATTCTTTAGATTCATAAGATTCTTTAGATTCTTTAGATTCTTTAGATTCTTTAGATTCTTTAGATTCTTTAGATTCTTTAGGTTCTTTAGATTCTTTAGATTCTTTAGATTCTTTAGATTCTTTAGATTCTTTAGATTCTTTAGATTCTTTAGATTCTTTAGATTCTTTAGATTCTTTAGATTCTTTAGATTCTTTAGATTCTTTAGATTCTTTAGATTCTTTAGATTCTTTAGATTCTTTAGATTCTTTAGATTCTTTAGATTCTTTAGATTCTTTAGATACTTTAGATTTTTTAGATTATTTAGATCCTTTAGATTCTTTAGATTCTTTAGTTTCTTTAGATTCTTTGGTTTCTTTAGATTCCTTAGATTCTTTAGATTCTTTAGATTTTTTAGATCCTTTAGATTCTTTAGATTCTTTATATTTTTTAGATTCATTAGATCCTTTAGATCATTTAGATTCTTTAGATTCTTTAGATTCTTTAGATTCTTTAGATTCTTTAGATACTTTAGATTCTTTAGATTCTTTACATTCTTTAGATTCTTTAGATTCTTTAGATTCTTTAGATTCTTTAGATTATTTAGATCCTTTAGATTCTTTAGATTCTTTATATTCTTTAGATTCTTCATATTCTTTAGATCATTTGGATTCTTTAGTTTCTTTAGATTCTTCAGATTCTTTAGATTCTTTAGATTCTTTAGGTTCTTTAGATTCTTTTGACTTTTTAGATTCTTTAGATTCTTTAGATTCTTTAGATTCTTTAGATTCTTTAGATTCTTTAGATTCTTTAGATTCTTTAAATTCTTTAGATTCTTTAGATACTTTAGATTCTTTAGATTCTTTAGATTCTTTCGATTCTTCATATACTTTAGATTCTTTAAATTATTTATATTCTTTCAATTCCTTAGATTCTTTAGATTCTTTATATTTTTTAGATTCTTTAAATTCTTTAGATTCTTTAGATCATTTAGATTCTTTAGATTCTTTAGATTCTTTAGATAATTTAGATTCTTTAGATACTTTAGATTCTTTAGATTCTTTAGATTCTTTTGGTTCTTTAGTTTCTTTAGTTTCTTTAGATTCTTTAGATTCTTTAGATTCTTTAGATTCTTTAGATTCTCTAGATTCTTTGGATTCTTTAGATTCTTTAGATTCTTTAGATTCTTTAGATTCTTTAGATTCTTTAGATTCTTTAGATTCTTTAGATTCTTTAGATTCTTTAGATTCTTTAGATTCTTTGGATTCTTTAGATTCTTTAGATTCTTTAGATTCTCTAGATTCTTTGGATTCTTTAGATTCTTTAGATTCTTTAGATTCTTTAGATACTTTAGATTCTTTAGATTCTTTAGATTCTTTAGATTCTTTAGATTCTTTTGACTTTTTAGATTCTTTAGATTCTTTAGATTCTTTGGATCCTTTAGATCATTTAGATTCTTTAGATTCTTTAGATTCTTTAGATTCTTTAGATTCTTTAGATTCTTTAGATTCTTTAGATACTTTAGATTCTTTAGATTCTTTACATTCTTTAGATTCTTTAGATTCTTTAGATTATTTAGATCCTTTAGATTCTTTAGATTCTTTATATTCTTTAGATTCTTCATATTCTTTAGATCATTTGGATTCTTTAGTTTCTTTAGATTCTTTAGATTCTTTAGATTCTTTAGATTCTTTAGGTTCTTTAGATTCTTTTGACTTTTTAGATTCTTTAGATTCTTTAGATTCTTTAGATTCTTTAGATTCTTTAGATTCTTTAGATTCTTTGGATTCTTTAGATTCTTTAGATTCTTTAGATTCTCTAGATTCTTTGGATTCTTTAGATTCTTTAGATTCTTTAGATTCTTTAGATCCTTTAGATACTTTAGATTCTTTAGATTCTCTAGATTCTTTGGATTCTTTAGATTCTTTAGATTCTTTAGATTCTCTAGATTCTTTGGATTCTTTAGATTCTTTAGATTCTTTAGATTCTTTAGATACTTTAGATTCTTTAGATTCTTTAGATCTTTTAGATTCTTTAGATTCTTTAGATTCTTTTAATTTTTTAGATACTTTAGATTCTTTAGATTCTTTAGATTCTTTAGATTCTTTAGATTCTTTACATTCTTTAGATTCTCTAGATTCTTTGGATTCTTTAGATTCTTTAGATTCTTTAGATTCTTTAGATTCTTTAGATACTTTAGATTCTTTAGATTCTTTAGATCTTTTAGATTCTTTATATTCTTTAAATTCCTTAGATTCTTTAGATTCTTTACATTTTTTAGATTCTTTAAATTCTTTAGATTCTTTAGATCATTTAGATTCTTTAGATTCTTTAGATTCTTTAGATTCTTTGGATACTTTAGATTCTTTAGATTCTTTAGATTCTTTTGGTTCTTTAGTTTCTTTAGATTCTTTAGATTCTTTAGATTCTTTAGATTCTTTAGATTCTTTAGATTCTCTAGATTCTTTGGATTCTTTAGATTCTTTAGATTCTTTAGATTCTCTAGATTCTTTGGATTCTTTAGATTCTTTAGATTCTTTAGATTCTTTAGATACTTTAGATTCTTTAGATTCTTTAGATCTTTTAGATTCTTTAGATTCTTTAGATTCTTTAGATTCTTTTAATTTTTTAGATACTTTAGATTCTTTAGATTCTTTAGATCATTTAGATTCTTTAGATTCTTTAGATTCTTTAGATTCTTTAGATTCTTTAGATTCTTTAGATTCTTTAGATTCTTTAGATTCTCTAGATTCTTTGGATTCTTTAGATTCTTTAGATTCTTTAGATTCTTTAGATTCTTTAGATTCTTTAGATTCTTTAGATTCTTTAGATTCTTTAGATTCTTTAGATTCTTTAGATTCTTTAGATTCTTTAGATTCTTTAGATTCTTTAGATTCTTTAGATTCTTTAGATTCTTTAGATTCTTTAGATTCTTTAGATTCTTTAGATTCTTTAGATTCATTAGATTCTTTAGATTCTTTAGATTCTTTAGATTCTTTAGATTCTTTAGATTCTTTAGATTCTTTAGATTCTTTAGATTCTTTAGATTCTTTAGATTCTTTAGATTCTTTAGATTCTTTAGATTCTTTAGTTTCTTTAGATTCTTTAGATTCTTTAGATTCTTTAGATTCTTTAGATTCTTTTGATTCTTTAGATTCTTTAGATTCTTTATATTCTATAGATTATTTAGATACTTTGGATTCTTTAGATTCTTAAAATTCTTTAGATTCTTTAGATTCTTTAGATTCTTTAGATTCTTTAGATTCTTTAGATTCTTTAGATTCTTTAGATTCTTTAGATACTTTAGATTCTTTAGATTCGTTAGATTCTTTAGATTCTTTAGATTCTTTAGATTCTTTAGATTCTTTGGATTCTTTAGATTCTTTAGATTCTTTAGGTTCTTTATATTCTTTATATACTTTGGATAATTAGATTTTTTGGATTCTTTAGATCTTTTAGATTCCTTAGATTCTTTAGATTCTTTAGAATCTTTAGATTCTTTAGATTCTTTAGATTCTTTACATTCTTTAGATTCTTTACATTCTTTAGATTCTTTAGATTCTTTAGATTTTTTAGATTCTTTAGATTCTTTAGATTCTTTAGATTCTTTAGATTCTTTAGATTCTTTAGATTCTTTAGATTCTTTAGATTCTTTAGATTCTTTAGTTTCTTTAGATTCTTTAGATTCTTTAGATTCTTTAGATTCTTTAGATTCTTTAGATTCTTTAGATTCTTTAGAATCTTTATATTCTTAAGATTCTTTAGATACTTTAGATTCTTTAGATTCTTTATATTCTTTATATTCTTTAGATTTTTTAGATTCTTTAGATTCTTTAGATTCTTTAGATTCTTTAGATTCTTTAGATTATTTAGATTCTTTAGATTCTTTAGATTCTTTAGATTCTTTAGATTCTTTTATTATTTAGATTCTTTAGTTCCTTTGGATTCTTTAGATTCTTTAGATTCTTTAGATTCTTTAGTTTCTTTAGATTCTTTAGATTCTTTGGATTCTTTTATTCTTTAGATTCTTTAGATTCTTTAGATTCTTTAGATTCTTTAGATTCTTTAGATTCATTAGATTCTTTAGATTCTTTAGATTCTTTAGATTCTTTAGTTTCTTTAGATTCTTTAGATTCTTTAGATACTTTAGATTCTTTAGATTCTTTAGATTTTTTAGATTCTTTATATTCTTTAGATTCTTTAGATTCTTTAGATTCTTTAGATTCTTTAGATTCTTTAGATCCTTTAGATTCTTTAGATTCTTTAGATTCTTTAGATTCTTTAGATTCTTTAGATTCTTTAGATTCTTTAGATTCTTTAGATTCTTTAGATTCTTTAGATTCTTTAGATTCTTTAGATTCTTTAGATTCTTTAGATTCTTTAGATTCTTTAGATTCTTTAGATTCTTTAGATTCTTTAGATTCTTTAGATTCTTTAGATTCTTTAGATTCTTTAGATTCTTTAGATTCTTTAGATTCTTTAGATTCTTTAGATTCTTTAGATTCTTTAGATTCTTTAGATTCTTTAGATTCTTTAGATTCTTTAGATTCTTTAGATTCTTTAGATTCTTTAGATTCTTTAGATTCTTTAGATTCTTTAGATTCTTTAGATTCTTTATATTCTTAAGATTTTTTAGATTCTTTAGATTCTTTAGACTCTTTAGATTATTTAGATACTTTAGATTCTTTAGATTCTTTATATTCTATAGATCTTTTAGATTCTTTAGATTCTTTAGATTCGTTAGATTCTTTAGATTCTTTATATTCTATAGATTCTTTAGACTCTTTAGATTATTTAGATACTTTAGATTCTTTAGATTCTTTAGATTCTTTAGATTCTTTAGATTCTTTAGATTCTTTAGATTCTTTAGATTCTTTAGATTCTTTAGATTCTTTAGATTCTTTAGATTCTTTAGATTCTTTAGATTCTTTATATTCTTAAGATTCTTTAGATTTTTTAGATTCTTTAGACTCTTTAGATTATTTAGATACTTTAGATTCTTTAGATTCTTTAGATTCTTTATATTCTATAGATTATTTAGATACTTTGGATTCTTTAGATTCTTTAAATTCTTTAGATTCTTTAGATTCTTTAGATTCTTTAGATTCTTTAGATTCTTTAGATTCTTTAGATTCGTTAGATTCTTTAGATTCTTTAGATTCTTTAGATTCTTTAGATTCTTTGGATTCTTTAGATTCTTTAGATTCTTTATGTTCTTTATATTCTTTATATACTTTGGATAATTAGATTTTTTGGATTCTTTAGATCTTTTAGATTCCTTAGATTCTTTGGATTCTTTAGATTCTTTAGATTATTTAGATTCTTTAGATGCTTTACATTCTTTAGATTCTTTAGATTCTTTAGATTTTTTAGATTCTTTAGATTCTTTAGATTCTTTAGATTCTTTAGATTCTTTAGATTTTTTAGATTCTTTAGATTCTTTAGATTCTTTAGATTCTTTAGATTCTTTAGATTCTTTGGATTCTTTAGATTCTTTAGATTCTTTAGATTCTTTAGATTCTTTAGATTCTTTAGATTCTTTAGATTCTTTAGATTCTTTAGATTCTTTAGATTCTTTAGATTCTTTAGATTCTTTAGATTCTTTAGATTCTTTAGATTCTTTAGATTCTTTGGATTCTTTAGATTCTTTAGATTCTTTAGATTCTCTAGATTCTTTAGATTCTTTAGATTCTTTAGATTCTTTAGATTCTTTAGATTCCTTAGATTCTTTAGATTCTTTAGATTCTTTAGATTCTTTAGATTCTTTAGATTCTTTAGATTCTTTAGATTCTTTAGATTCTTTAGATTCTTTAGATTCTTTAGATTCTTTAGATTCATTAGATTATTTAGATTCTTTAGATTCTTTAGATTCTTTTCTTTTATTCTTTAGATTCTTTAGTTTCTTTAGATTCTTTAGATACTTTAGATTCTTTAGATCCTTTTATTCTTTAGATTCTTTAGATTCTTTAGATTCTTTAGATTCTTTAGATTCTTTAGATTCTTTAGATTCTTTAGATTCTTTAGATTCTTTAGATTCTTTAGATACTTTAGATTCTTTAGATTCTTTAGATTCTTTAGATTCTTTAGATTCTTTAGATTCTTTAGATTCTTGAGATTCTTTAGATTCTTTAGATTCTTTAGATTCTTTAGATTCTTTAGATTCTTTAGATTCTTTAGATTCTTTAGATTCATTAGATTCTTTAGATTCTTTAGATTCTTTAGATTCTTTAGATTCTTTAGATTCTTTAGATTCTTTAGATTTTTTAGATTCTATAGATTCTTTAGATCCCTTAGATTGTTTAGATTTTTTAGATTCTTTAGATACTTTAGATTCTTTAGATTCTTTAGATCCTTTAGTTTCTTTAGATTCTTTAGATTCTTTAGATTCTTTAGATTCTTTAGATTCTTTAGATTCTTTAGATTTTTTAGATTCTTTAGATTCCTTAGATTCTTTAGATTCTTTAGATTCTTTAGATTCTTTAGATTCTTTAGATTCTTTAGATTCTTTAGATTCTTTAGATTCTTTAGATTCATTAGATTCATTAGATTCTTTAGATTCTTTAGATTCTTTAGATTCTTTAGATTCTTTAGATTCTTTAGATTCTTTAGATTCTTTAGATTCTTTAGATTCTTTAGATTCTTTAGATTCTTTAGATTCTTTAGATTCTTTAGATTCTTTAGATTCTTGAGATTCTTTAGATTCTTTAGATTCTTTAGATTCTTTAGATTCTTTAGATTCTTTAGATTCTTTAGATTCTTTAGATTCTTTAGATTCTTTAGATTCTTTAGATTCTTTAGATTCTTTAGATTCTTTAGATTCTTTAGATTCTTTAGATTCTTTAGATTTTTTAGATTCTTTAGATTGTTAAGATACTTTAGATTCTTTAGATTCTTTAGATTCTTTAGATTCTTTAGATTTTTTAGATTCTTTAGATTCTTTAGATTCTTTAGATTCTTTAGATTCTTTAGATTCTTTAGATTCTTTAGATTCTTTAGATTCTTTAGATTCTTTAGATTCTTTAGATTCTTTAGATTCTTTAGATTCTTTAGATTCTTTAGATTCTTTAGATTCTTTAGATTCTTTAGATTATTAGATTCTTTATATTCTTTAGAATCTTTAGAATCTATAGATTATTAGATTCATTATATTCTTTAGAATCTTTAGAATCTTTAGATTCTTTAGATTCTTTAAATTCTTTAGATTCTTTAGATTCTTTAGATTCTTTAGATTCTTTAGATTCTTTAGATTCTTTATATTCTTTATATTCTTTATATTCTTTAGATTCTTTAGATTCTTTAGATTCTTTAGATTCTTTAGATTCTTTCGATTCTTCATATACTTTAGATTCTTTAAATTATTTATATTCTTTCAATTCCTTAGATTCTTTAGATTCTTTATATTTTTTAGATTCTTTAAATTCTTTAGATTCTTTAGATCATTTAGTTTCTTTAGATTCTTTAGATTCTTTAGATAATTTAGATTCTTTAGATACTTTAGATTCTTTAGATTCTTTAGATTCTTTTGGTTCTTTAGTTTCTTTAGTTTCTTTAGATTCTTTAGATTCTTTAGATTCTTTAGATTCTTTAGATTCTCTAGATTCTTTGGATTCTTTAGATTCTTTAGATTCTTTAGATTCTTTAGATTCTTTAGATTCTTTAGATTCTTTAGATTCTTTAGATTCTTTAGATTCTTTGGATTCTTTAGATTCTTTAGATTCTTTAGATTCTCTAGATTCTTTGGATTCTTTAGATTCTTTAGATTCTTTAGATTCTTTAGATACTTTAGATTCTTTAGATTCTTTAGATTCTTTAGATTCTTTTGACTTTTTAGATTCTTTAGATTCTTTAGATTCTTTGGATCCTTTAGATCATTTAGATTCTTTAGATTCTTTAGATTCTTTAGATTCTTTAGATTCTTTAGATTCTTTAGATTCTTTAGATTCTTTAGATACTTTAGATTCTTTAGATTCTTTACATTCTTTAGATTCTTTAGATTCTTTAGATTATTTAGATCCTTTAGATTCTTTAGATTCTTTATATTCTTTAGATTCTTCATATTCTTTAGATCATTTGGATTCTTTAGTTTCTTTAGATTCTTTAGATTCTTTAGATTCTTTAGATTCTTTAGGTTCTTTAGATTCTTTTGACTTTTTAGATTCTTTAGATTCTTTAGATTCTTTAGATTCTTTAGATTCTTTAGATTCTTTAGATTCTTTGGATTCTTTAGATTCTTTAGATTCTTTAGATTCTCTAGATTCTTTGGATTCTTTAGATTCTTTAGATTCTTTAGATTCTTTAGATCCTTTAGATACTTTAGATTCTTTAGATTCTCTAGATTCTTTGGATTCTTTAGATTCTTTAGATTCTTTAGATTCTCTAGATTCTTTGGATTCTTTAGATTCTTTAGATTCTTTAGATTCTTTAGATACTTTAGATTCTTTAGATTCTTTAGATCTTTTAGATTCTTTAGATTCTTTAGATTCTTTTAATTTTTTAGATACTTTAGATTCTTTAGATTCTTTAGATTCTTTAGATTCTTTAGATTCTTTAGATTCTTTAGATTCTTTAGATTCTCTAGATTCTTTGGATTCTTTAGATTCTTTAGATTCTTTAGATTCTTTAGATTCTTTAGATTCTTTAGATACTTTAGATTCTTTAGATTCTTTAGATCTTTTAGATTCTTTATATTCTTTAAATTCCTTAGATTCTTTAGATTCTTTACATTTTTTAGATTCTTTAAATTCTTTAGATTCTTTAGATCATTTAGATTCTTTAGATTCTTTAGATTCTTTAGATTCTTTGGATACTTTAGATTCTTTAGATTCTTTAGATTCTTTTGGTTCTTTAGTTTCTTTAGATTCTTTAGATTCTTTAGATTCTTTAGATTCTTTAGATTCTCTAGATTCTTTGGATTCTTTAGATTCTTTAGATTCTTTAGATTCTCTAGATTCTTTGGATTCTTTAGATTCTTTAGATTCTTTAGATTCTTTAGATACTTTAGATTCTTTAGATTCTTTAGATCTTTTAGATTCTTTAGATTCTTTAGATTCTTTTAATTTTTTAGATACTTTAGATTCTTTAGATTCTTTAGATTCTTTAGATCATTTAGATTCTTTAGATTCTTTAGATTCTTTAGATTCTTTAGATTCTTTAGATTCTTTAGATTCTTTAGATTCTTTAGATTCTTTAGATTCTCTAGATTCTTTGGATTCTTTAGATTCTTTAGATTCTTTAGATTCTTTAGATTCTTTAGATTCTTTAGATTCTTTAGATTCTTTAGATTCTTTAGATTCTTTAGATTCTTTAGATTCTTTAGATTCTTTAGATTCTTTAGATTCTTTAGATTCTTTAGATTCTTTAGATTCTTTAGATTCTTTAGATTCTTTAGATTCTTTAGATTCTTTAGATTCTTTAGATTCTTTAGATTCTTTAGATTCATTAGATTCTTTAGATTCTTTAGATTCTTTAGATTCTTTAGATTCTTTAGATTCTTTAGATTCTTTAGATTCTTTAGATTCTTTAGATTCTTTAGATTCTTTAGATTTTTTAGATTCTTTAGATTCTTTAGATTCTTTAGATTCTTTAGTTTCTTTAGATTCTTTAGATTCTTTAGATTCTTTAGATTCTTTAGATTCTTTTGATTCTTTAGATTCTTTAGATTCTTTATATTCTATAGATTATTTAGATACTTTGGATTCTTTAGATTCTTAAAATTCTTTAGATTCTTTAGATTCTTTAGATTCTTTAGATTCTTTAGATTCTTTAGATTCTTTAGATTCTTTAGATTCTTTAGATACTTTAGATTCTTTAGATTCGTTAGATTCTTTAGATTCTTTAGATTCTTTAGATTCTTTAGATTCTTTAGATTCTTTGGATTCTTTAGATTCTTTAGATTCTTTAGGTTCTTTATATTCTTTATATACTTTGGATAATTAGATTTTTTGGATTCTTTAGATCTTTTAGATTCCTTAGATTCTTTAGATTCTTTAGAATCTTTAGATTCTTTAGATTCTTTAGATTCTTTACATTCTTTAGATTCTTTACATTCTTTAGATTCTTTAGATTCTTTAGATTTTTTAGATTCTTTAGATTCTTTAGATTCTTTAGATTCTTTAGATTCTTTAGATTCTTTAGATTCTTTAGATTCTTTAGATTCTTTAGATTCTTTAGATTCTTTAGATTCTTTAGATTCTTTAGATTCTTTAGATTCTTTAGATTCTTTAGATTCTTTAGATTCTTTAGATTCTTTAGATTCTTTAGATTCTTTAGATTCTTTAGATTCTTTAGATTCTTTAGATTCTTTAGATTCTTTAGATTCTTTAGATTCTTTAGATTCTTTAGATTCTTTAGATTCTTTAGATTCTTTAGATTCTTTATATTCTTAAGATTTTTTAGATTCTTTAGATTCTTTAGACTCTTTAGATTATTTAGATACTTTAGATTCTTTAGATTCTTTATATTCTATAGATCTTTTAGATTCTTTAGATTCTTTAGATTCGTTAGATTCTTTAGATTCTTTATTTTCTATAGATTCTTTAGACTCTTTAGATTATTTAGATACTTTAGATTCTTTAGATTCTTTAGATTCTTTAGATTCTTTAGATTCTTTAGATTCTTTAGATTCTTTAGATTCTTTAGATTCTTTAGATTCTTTAGATTCTTTAGATTCTTTAGATTCTTTAGATTCTTTATATTCTTAAGATTCTTTAGATTTTTTAGATTCTTTAGACTCTTTAGATTATTTAGATACTTTAGATTCTTTAGATTCTTTAGATTCTTTATATTCTATAGATTATTTAGATACTTTGGATTCTTTAGATTCTTTAAATTCTTTAGATTCTTTAGATTCTTTAGATTCTTTAGATTCTTTAGATTCTTTAGATTCTTTAGATTCTTTAGATTCGTTAGATTCTTTAGATTCTTTAGATTCTTTAGATTCTTTAGATTCTTTGGATTCTTTAGATTCTTTAGATTCTTTATGTTCTTTATATTCTTTATATACTTTGGATAATTAGATTTTTTGGATTCTTTAGATCTTTTAGATTCCTTAGATTCTTTGGATTCTTTAGATTCTTTAGATTATTTAGATTCTTTAGATGCTTTACATTCTTTAGATTCTTTAGATTCTTTAGATTTTTTAGATTCTTTAGATTCTTTAGATTCTTTAGATTCTTTAGATTCTTTAGATTTTTTAGATTCTTTAGATTCTTTAGATTCTTTAGTTTCTTTAGATTCTTTAGATTCTTTGGATTCTTTAGATTCTTTAGATTCTTTAGATTCTTTAGATTCTTTAGATTCTTTAGATTCTTTAGATTCTTTAGATTCTTTAGATTCTTTAGATTCTTTAGATTCTTTAGATTCTTTAGATTCTTTAGATTCTTTAGATTCTTTAGATTCTTTAGATTCTTTAGATTCTTTAGATTCTTTAGATTCTTTAGATTCTTTGGATTCTTTAGATTCTTTAGATTCTTTAGATTCTCTAGATTCTTTAGATTCTTTAGATTCTTTAGATTCTTTAGATTCTTTAGATTCTTTAGATTCTTTAGATTCTTTAGATTCTTTAGATTCTTTAGATTCTTTAGATTCTTTAGATTCTTTAGATTCTTTAGATTCTTTAGATTCTTTAGATTCTTTAGATTCTTTAGATTCTTTAGATTCTTTAGATTCTTTAGATTCATTAGATTATTTAGATTCTTTAGATTCTTTAGATTCTTTTCTTTTATTCTTTAGATTCTTTAGTTTCTTTAGATTCTTTAGATACTTTAGATTCTTTAGATCCTTTTATTCTTTAGATTCTTTAGATTCTTTAGATTCTTTAGATTCTTTAGATTCTTTAGATTCTTTAGATTCTTTAGATTCTTTAGATTCTTTAGATTCTTTAGATTCTTTAGATTCTTTAGATTCTTTAGATTCTTTAGATTCTTTAGATTCTTTAGATTCTTTAGATTCTTGAGATTCTTTAGATTCTTTAGATTCTTTAGATTCTTTAGATTCTTTAGATTCTTTAGATTCATTAGATTCTTTAGATTCTTTAGATTCTTTAGATTCTTTAGATTCTTTAGATTCTTTAGATTTTTTAGATTCTATAGATTCTTTAGATCCCTTAGATTGTTTAGATTTTTTAGATTCTTTAGATACTTTAGATTCTTTAGATTCTTTAGATCCTTTAGTTTCTTTAGATTCTTTAGATTCTTTAGATTCTTTAGATTCTTTAGATTCTTTAGATTCTTTAGATTTTTTAGATTCTTTAGATTCTTTAGATTCTTTAGATTCTTTATATTCTTTAGATTCTTTAGATTCTTTAGATTCTTTAGATTCTTTAGATTCTTTAGATTCATTAGATTCTTTAGATTCTTTAGATTCTTTAGATTCTTTAGATTCTTTAGATTCTTTAGATTCTTTAGATTCTTTAGATTCTTTAGATTCTTTAGATTCTTTAGATTCTTGAGATTCTTTAGATTCTTTAGATTCTTTAGATTCTTTAGATTCTTTAGATTCTTTAGATTCTTTAGATTCTTTAGATTCTTTAGATTCTTTAGATTCTTTAGATTCTTTAGATTCTTTAGATTCTTTAGATTCTTTAGATTCTTTAGATTCTTTAGATTCTTTAGATTTTTTAGATTCTTTAGATTGTTAAGATACTTTAGATTCTTTAGATTCTTTAGATTCTTTAGATTCTTTAGATTTTTTAGATTCTTTAGATTCTTTAGATTCTTTAGATTCTTTAGATTCTTTAGATTCTTTAGATTCTTTAGATTCTTTAGATTCTTTAGATTCTTTAGATTCTTTATATTCTTTAGAATCTTTAGAATCTATAGATTATTAGATTCATTATATTCTTTAGAATCTTTAGAATCTTTAGATTCTTTAGATTCTTTAGATTCTTTAGATTCTTTAGATTCTTTAGATTCTTTAGATTCTTTAGATTCTTTAGATTCTTTAGATTCTTTAGATTCTTTAGATTCTTTAGATTCTTTAGATTCTTTAGATTTTTTAGATTTTTTAGATTCTTTAGATTCTTTAGATTTTTTAGATTCTTTAGATTTTTTAGATTCTTTAGATTCTTTAGATTTTTTAGGTTCTTTAAATTCTTTGGATTCTTTAGATTTTTTAGATTTTATTAAATTATTTAGATTCTTTATATTCTTTAGATTCTTTAGATTCTTTAGATTCTTTAGATTTTTTAGATTCTTTAGATTCTTTAGATTCTTTAGATTCTTTAGATTCTTTAGATTCTTTAGATTCTTTAGATTCTTTAGATTCTTTAGATTCTTTAGATTCTTTAGATTCTTTAGATTCTTTAGATACTTTAGAATCTTTAGATTTTTTAGGTTCATTAAATTCTTTGGATTCTTTAGATTTTTTGGATTTTATTAAATTATTTAGATTCTTTATATACTTTAGATTCTTTAGATTCCTTAGATTCTTTAGATTCTTTAGATTCTTTAGATTCTTTACATTCTTTAGATTTTTTAGATTCTTTAGATTCTTTAGATTCTTTAGATTCTTTAGTTTCTTTAGATTCTTTAGATTCTTTAGATTCTTTAGATTCTTTAGATTCTTTAGATTCTTTAGATTCTTTAGATTCTTTAGATTCTTTAGATTCTTTAGATTCTTTAGATTCTTTAGATTCTTTAGATTCTTTAGATTCTTTAGATTCTTTAGATTCTTTAGATTCTTTAGATTCTTTAGATTCTTTAGATTCTTTAGATTCTTTAGATTCTTTAGATTCTTTTCTTTAGATTCTTTAGATTATTTAGATTCTTTAGATTCTTTAGATTCTTTAGATTCTTTAGATTCTTTAGATTCTTTAGATTCTTTAGATTCTTTAGATTCTTTAGATTCTTTAGATTCTTTAGATTCTTTAGATTCTTTAGATTCTTTAGATTCTTTAGATTCTTTAGATTCTTTAGATTATTAGATTCTTTATATTCTTTAGAATCTTTAGATTCTTTAGATTCTTTAGATTCTTTAGATTCTTTAGATTCTTTAGATTCTTTAGATTCTTTAGATTCTTTAGATTCTTTAGATTCTTTAGATTCTTTAGATTCTTTAGATTCTTTAGATTCTTTAGATTCTTTAGATTCTTTAGATTCTTTAGATTCTTTAGATTCTTTAGATTCTTTAGATTCTCAAGATTCTTTAGATTCTTTAGATTCTTTAGATTCTTTAGATTCTTTAGATTCTTTAGATTCTTTAGATTCTTTAGATTCTTTAGATTCTTTAGATTCTTTAGATTCTTTAGATTCTTTAGATTCTTTAGATTCTTTAGATTCTTTAGATTCTTTAGATTCTTTAGATTCTTAAGATTCTTTAGATTCTTTAGATTCTTTAGATTCTTTAGATTCTTTAGATTCTTTAGATTCTTTAGATTCTTTAGATTCTTTAGATTCTTTAGATTCTTTAGATTCTTTAGATTCTTTAGATTATTAGATTCTTTATATTCTTTAGAATCTTTAGAATCTTTAGATTATTAGATTCTTTAGAATCTTTAGAATCTTTAGATTCTTTAGATTCTTTAGATTCTTTAGATTCTTTAGATTCTTTAGATTCTTTAGATTCTTTAGATTCTTTAGATTCTTTAGATTTTTTAGATTCTTTAGATTCTTTAGATTCTTTAGATTCTTTAGATTCTTTAGATTCTTTAGATCCTTTAGATTCTTTAGATTCTTTAGATTCTTTAGATTCTTTAGATTCTTTAGATTCTTTAGATTCTTTAGATTCTTTAGATTCTTTAGATTCTTTAGATTCTTTAGATTCTTTAGATTCTTTAGATTCTTTAGATTCTTTAGATTCTTTAGATTCTTTAGATTCTTTAGATTCTTTAGATTCTTTTCTTTAGATTCTTTAGATTCTTTAGATTCTTTAGATTCTTTAGATTCTTTAGATTCTTTAGATTCTTTAGATTCTTTAGATTCTTTAGATTCTTTAGATTCTTTAGATTCTTTAGATTCTTTAGATTCTTTAGATTCTTTAGATTCTTTAGATTCTTTAGATTCTTTAGATTCTTTAGATTCTTTAGATTCTTTAGATTCTTTAGATTCTTTAGATTCTTTAGATTCTTTAGATTCTTTAGATTCTTTAGATTCTTTAGATTCTTTAGATTATTAGATTCTTTATATTCTTTAGAATCTTTAGAATCTTTAGATTATTAGATTCTTTATATTCTTTAGAATCTTTAGAATCTTTAGATTCTTTAGATTCTTTAGATTCTTTAGATTCTTTAGATTCTTTAGATTCTTTAGATTCTTTAGATTCTTTAGATTCTTTAGATTCTTTAGATTCTTTAGATTCTTTAGATTCTTTAGATTCTTTAGATTCTTTAGATTCTTTAGATTCTTTAGATTCTTTAGATTCTTTATATTCTTTAGACTCTTTAGATTCTTTAGATTCTTTAGATTCTTTTGATTCTTTAGATTCTTTAGATTCTTTAGATTCTTTAGATTCTTTAGATTTTTAGATTCTTTAGATTCTTTAGATTCTTTAGATTTTTTAGATTCTTTAGACTCTTTAGATTCTTTAGATTCTTTAGATTCTTTAGATTCTTTAGATTCTTTAGATTCTTTAGATTCTTTAGATTCTTTAGATTCTTAAGATTCTTTAGATTCTTTAGATTCTTTAGATTCTTTAGATTCTTTAGATTCTTTAGATTCTTTAGATTCTTTAGATTCTTTAGATTCTTTAGATTCTTTAGATTCTTTAGATTCTTTAGATTCTTTAGATTTTTTAGATTCTTTAGATTCTTTAGATTCTTTAGATTCTTTAGATTCTTTAGATTCTTTAGATTCTTTAGATTCTTTAGATTCTTTAGATTCTTTAGATTCTTTAGATTCTTTAGATTCTTTAGATTCTTTAGATTCTTTAGATTCTTTAGATTCTTTAGATTCTTTAGATTCTTTAAATTCTTTAGATTCTTTAGATTCTTTAGATTCTTTAGATTCTTTAGATTTTTTAGATTCTTTAGATTCTTTAGATTCTTTAGATTCTTTAGATTCTTTAGATTCTTTAGATTCTTTAGATTTTTTAGATTCTTTAGATTCTTTAGATTCTTTAGATTCTTTAGATTCTTTAGATTCTTTAGATTCTTTAGATTCTTTAGATTCTTTAGATTCTTTAGATTCTTTAGATTCTTTAGATTCTTTAGATTCTTTAGATTCTTTAGATTCTTTAGATTCTTTAGATTATTAGATTCTTTATATTCTTTAGAATCTTTAGATTCTTTAGATTCTTTAGATTCTTTAGATTCTTTAGATTCTTTAGATTCTTTAGATTCTTTAGATTCTTTAGATTCTTTAGATTTTTTAGATTCTTTAGATTCTTTAGATTCTTTAGATTCTTTAGATTCTTTAGATTCTTTAGATTCTTTAGATTCTTTAGATTCTTTAGATTCTTTAGATTCCTTAGATTCTTTAGATTCTTTAGATTCTTTAGATTCTTTAGATTCTTTAGATTCTTTAGATTCTTTAGATTCTTTAGATTCTTTAGATTCTTTAGATTCTTTAGATTCTTTAGATTCTTTAGATTCTTTAGATTCTTTAGATTCTTTAGATTCTTTAGATTCTTTAGATTCTTTAGATTCTTTAGATTCTTTAGATTCTTTAGATTCTTTAGATTCTTTAGATTCTTTAGATTCTTTAGATTCTTTAGATTCTTTAGATTCTTTAGATTCTTTAGATTCTTTAGATTCTTTAGATTCTTTAGATTCTTTATATTCTTTAGATTCTTTAGATTCTTTAGATTCTTTAGATTCTTTAGATTCTTTAGATTTTTTAGATTCTTTAGATTCTTTATATACTTTAGATTCTTTAGATTTTTTAGGTTCTTTAAATTCTTTGGATTCTTTAGATTTTTTAGATTTTATTAAATTATTTAGATTCTTTATATTCTTTAGATTCTTTAGATTCCTTAGATTCTTTAGATTCTTTAGATTCTTTAGATTCTTTAGATTCTTTACATTCTTTAGATTTTTTAGATTCTTTAGATTCTTTAGATTCTTTAGATTCTTTAGTTTCTTTAGATTCTTTAGATTCTTTAGATTCTTTAGATTCTTTAGATTATTTAGATTATTTAGATTCTTTAGATTCTTTAGATTCTTTAGATTCTTTAGATTCTTTAGATTCTTTAGATTCTTTAGATTCTTTAGATTCTTTAGATTCTTTAGATTCTTTAGATTCTTTAGATTCTTTAGATTCTTTATATTCTTTAGATTCTTTAGATTCTTTAGATTCTTTAGATTCTTTAGATTCTTTAGATTCTTTAGATTCTTTAGATTCTTTAGATTCTTTAGATTCTTTAGATTCTTTAGATTCTTTAGATTCTTTAGATTCTTTAGATTCTTTAGATTCTTTAGATTCTTTAGATTCTTTAGATTCTTTAGATTCTTTAGATTCTTTAGATTCTTTAGATTCTTTAGATTCTTTAGATTCTTTAGATTCTTTAGATTCTTTAGATTCTTTAGATTCTTTAGATTCTTTAGATTCTTTAGATTCTTTAGATTCTTTAGATTCTTTAGATTCTTTAGATTCTTTAGATTCTTTAGATTCTTTAGATTCTTTAGATTCTTTAGATTCTTTAGATTCTTTAGATTCTTTAGATTCTTTAGATTCTTTAGATTCTTTAGATTCTTTAGATTCTTTAGATTCTTTAGATTCTTTAGATTCTTTAGATTCTTTAGATTCTTTAGATTCTTTTGATTCTTTAGATTCTTTTCTTTAGATTCTTTAGATTCTTTATATTGTTTAGATTCTTTAGATTTTTTAGATTCTTTAGATTCTTTAGATTCTTTGGATTCTTTAGATTCTTTAGATTCTTTAGATTCTTTAGATTTTTTAGATTCTTTAGATTCTTTAGATTCTTTAGATTCTTTAGATTCTTTAGATTCTTTAGATTTTTTAGATTCTTTCGATTCTTTAGATTCTTTAGATTCTTTAGATTCTTTAGATTCTTTAGATTCTTTAGATTTTTTAGATTCTTTAGATTCTTTAGATTCTTTAGATTCTTTAGATTCTTTAGATTCTTTAGATTCTTTAGATTCTTTAGATTCTTTAGATTCTTTAGATTCTTTAGATTCTTTAGATTCTTTAGACTCTTTAGATTCTTTAGATTATTTAGATTCTTTAGATTCTTTAGATTCTTTAGATTCTTTAGATTTTTTAGATTCTTTAGATTCTTTAGATTCTTTAGATTCTTTAGATTCTTTAGATTCTTTAGATTCTTTAGATTCTTTAGATTCTTTAGATTCTTTAGACTCTTTAGATTCTTTAGATTCTTTCAATTCTTTAGATTCTTTAGATTATTTAGATTCTTTAGATTCTTTAGATTCTTTAGATTCTTTAGATTCTTTAGATTTTTTAGATTCTTTAGATTCTTTAGATTCTTTAGATTCTTTAGATTCTTTAGATTCTTTAGATTCTTTAGATTCTTTAGATTCTTTAGATTCTTTAGATTCTTTAGATTCTTTAGATTCTTTAGAATCTTTAGATTCTTTAGATTCTTTAGATTCTTTAGATTCTTTAGATTCTTTAGATTCTTTAGATTCTTTAGATTCTTTACATTCTTTAGATTCTTTAGATTCTTTAGATTCTTTAGATTCTTTAGATTCTTTAGATTCTTTAGATTCTTTAGATTCTTTAGATTCTTTAGATTCTTTAGATTCTTTAGATTCTTTAGATTCTTTAGATTCTTTAGATTCTTTAGATTCTTTAGATTCTTTAGATTCTTTAGATTCTTTAGATTCTTTAGATTCTTTAGATTCTTTAGATTCTTTAGATTCTTTAGATTCTTTAGATTCTTTAGATTCTTTAGATTCTTTAGATTATTAGATTCTTTATATTCTTTAGAATCTTTAGATTCTTTAGATTCTTTAGATTCTTTAGATTCTTTAGATTCTTTAGATTCTTTAGATTCTTTAGATTCTTTAGATTCTTTAGATTCTTTAGATTCTTTAGATTCTTTAGATTCTTTAGATTCTCTAGATTCTTTAGATTCTTTAGATTCTTTAGATTCTTTAGATTCTTTAGATTCTTTAGATTCTTTAGATTCTTTAGATTCTTTAGATTCTTTAGATTCTTTAGATTCTTTAGATTCTTTAGATTCTTTAGATTCTTTAGATTCTTTAGATTCTTTAGATTCTTTAGATTCTTTAGATTCTTTAGATTCTTTAGATTCTTTAGATTCTTTAGATTCTTTAGATTCTTTAGATTCTTTAGATTCTTTAGATTATTAGATTCTTTATATTCTTTAGAATCTTTAGAATCTTTAGATTATTAGATTCTTTATATTCTTTAGAATCTTTAGAATCTTTAGATTCTTTAGATTCTTTAGATTCTTTAGATTCTTTAGATTCTTTAGATTCTTTAGATTCTTTAGATTCTTTAGATTCTTTAGATTCTTTAGATTCTTTAGATTCTTTAGATTCTTTAGATTCTTTAGATTCTTTAGATTCTTTAGATTCTTTAGATTCTTTAGATTCTTTAGATTCTTTAGATTCTTTAGATTCTTTAGATTCTTTAGATTCTTTAGATTCTTTAGATTCTTTAGATTCTTTAGATTCTTTAGATTCTTTAGATTCTTTAGATTCTTTAGATTCTTTAGATTCTTTAGATTCTTTAGATTCTTTAGATTCTTTAGATTCTTTAGATTCTTTAGATTCTTTAGATTCTTTAGATTCTTTAGATTCTTTAGATTCTTTAGATTCTTTAGATTCTTTAGATTCTTTAGATTTTTTAGATTCTTTAGATTCTTTAGATTCTTTAGATTCTTTAGATTCTTTAGATTCTTTAGATTCTTTAGATTCTTTATATTCTTTAGAATCTTTAGAATCTCTAGATTATTAGATTCTTTATATTCTTTAGAATCTTTAGAATCTTTAGATTCTTTAGATTCTTTAGATTCTTTAGATTCTTTAGATTCTTTAGATTCTTAAGATTCTTTAGATTCTTTAGATTCTTTAGATTCTTTAGATTCTTTAGATTCTTTAGATTCTTTAGATTCTTTAGATTCTTTAGATTCTTTAGATTCTTTATATTCTTTAGATTCTTTAGATTCTTTAGATTCTTTAGATTCTTTAGATTCTTTAGATTCTTTAGATTCTTTAGATTCTTTAGATTCTTTAGATTCTTTAGATTCTTTAGATTTTTAGATTCTTTGGATTCTTTAGATTCTTTAGATTTTTTAGATTCTTTATATTCTTTAGATTCTTTAGATTCTTTAGATTCTTTAGATTCTTTAGATTCTTTAGATTCTTTAGATTCTTTAGATTCTTTAGATTCTTTAGATTCTTTAGATTCTTTAGATTCTTTATATTCTTTAGATTCTTTAGATTCTTTAGATTCTTTAGATTCTTTAGATTCTTTAGATTCTTTAGATTCTTTAGATTCTTTAGATTCTTTAGATTCTTTAGATTCTTTAGATTCTTTAGATTCTTTATATTCTTTAGATTCTTTAGATTCTTTAGATTCTTTAGATTCTTTAGATTCTTTAGATTCTTTAGATTCTTTAGATTCTTTAGATTCTTTAGATTCTTTAGATTCTTTAGATTCTTTAGATTCTTTAGATTCTTTAGATTTTTTAGATTCTTTAGATTGTTAAGATACTTTAGATTCTTTAGATTCTTTAGATTCTTTAGATTCTTTAGATTCTTTAGATTCTTTAGATTCTTTGGATTCTTTAGATTCTTTAGATTCTTTAGATTCTTTAGATTCTTTAGATTCTTTAGATTCTTTAGATTCTTTAGATTCTTTAGATTCTTTAGATTCTTTAGATTCTTTAGATTCTTTAGATTCTTTAGATTCTTTAGATTCTTTAGATTCTTTAGATTCTTTAGATTCTTTAGATTCTTTAGATTCTTTATATTCTTTAGATTCTTTAGATTCTTTAGATTCTTTAGATTATTAGATTCTTTATATTCTTTAGAATCTTTAGGATCTATAGATTATTAGATTCTTTATTTTCTTTAGAATCTTTAGATTCTTTAGATTCTTTAGATTCTTTAGATTCTTTAGATTCTTTAGATTCTTTAGATTCTTTAGATTCTTTAGATTCTTTAGATTTTTTAGATTCTTTATATTCTTTAGATTCTTTAGATTCTTTAGATTCTTTAGATTCTTTAGATTCTTTAGATTCTTTAGATTCTTTAGATTCTTTAGATTCTTTAGATTCTTTATATTCTTTAGATTCTTTAGATTCTTTAGATTCTTTAGATTCTTTAGATTCTTTAGATTCTTTAGATTCTTTAGATTCTTTAGATTCTTTAGATATTTAGATTCTTTAGATTCTTTAGGTTCTTTAGATTCTTTAGATTCTTTAGATTCTTTAGACTCTTTAGATTCTTTGGATTCTTTAGATTCTTTAGATTCTTTAGATTCTTTAGATTCTTTAGATTCTTTAGATTCTTTAGATTCTTTAGATTCTTTAGATTCTTTAGATTCTTTAGATTCTTTAGATTCTTTAGATTCTTTAGATTCTTTAGATTCTTTAGATTCTTTAGATTCTTTAGATTCTTTAGATTCTTTAGATTCTTTAGATTCTTTAGATTCTTTAGATTCTTTAGATTCTTTAGATTCTTTAGATTCTTTAGATTCTTTAGATTCTTTAGATTCTTTAGATTCTTTAGATTCTTTAGATTCTTTAGATTCTTTAGATTATTTAGACTCTTTAGATTCTTTAGATTATTTAGATTCTTTAGATTCTTTAGATTCTTTAGATTCTTTATATTCTTTAGATTCTTTAGATACTTTAGATTCTTTAGATTCTTTAGATTCTTTAGATTCTTTAGATTCTTTAGATTTTTAGATTCTTTAGATTCTTTAGATTCTTTAGATTCTTTAGATTCTTTAGATTCTTTAGATTCTTTAGATTCCTTAGATTCATTAGATTCTTTAGATTCTTTAGATTCTTTAGATTCTTTAGATTCTTTAGATTCTTTAGATTCTTTAGATTCTTTAGATTCTTTAGATTCTTTAGATTCTTTAGATTCTTTAGATTCTTTAGATTCTTTAGATTCTTTAGATTCCTTAGATTCATTAGATTCTTTAGATTCTTTAGATTCTTTAAATTCTTTAGATTCTTTAGATTCTTTAGATTCTTTAGATTTTTTAGATTCTATAGATTCTTTAGATCCCTTAGATTCTTTAGATTTTTTAGATTCTTTAGATACTTTAGATTCTTTAGATTCTTTAGATTCTTTAGATCCTTTTCTTTAGATTCTTTAGATTCTTTAGATTCTTTAGATTCTTTAGATTCTTTAGATTCTTTAGATTCTTTAGATTCTTTAGATTCTTTAGATTCTTTAGATTCTTTAGATTCTTTAGATTCTTTAGATTCTTTAGATTCTTTAGATTCTTTAGATTCTTTAGATTCTTTAGATTCTTTAGATTCTTTATATTCTTTAGATTCTTTAGATTCTTTAGATTCTTTAGATTATTAGATTCTTTATATTCTTTAGAATCTTTAGGATCTATAGATTATTAGATTCTTTATTTTCTTTAGAATCTTTAGATTCTTTAGATTCTTTAGATTCTTTAGATTCTTTAGATTCTTTAGATTCTTTAGATTCTTTAGATTCTTTAGATTCTTTAGATTTTTTAGATTCTTTATATTCTTTAGATTCTTTAGATTCTTTAGATTCTTTAGATTCTTTAGATTCTTTAGATTCTTTAGATTCTTTAGATTCTTTAGATTCTTTAGATTCTTTATATTCTTTAGATTCTTTAGATTCTTTAGATTCTTTAGATTCTTTAGATTCTTTAGATTCTTTAGATTCTTTAGATTCTTTAGATTCTTTAGATATTTAGATTCTTTAGATTCTTTAGGTTCTTTAGATTCTTTAGATTCTTTAGATTCTTTAGACTCTTTAGATTCTTTGGATTCTTTAGATTCTTTAGATTCTTTAGATTCTTTAGATTCTTTAGATTCTTTAGATTCTTTAGATTCTTTAGATTCTTTAGATTCTTTAGATTCTTTAGATTCTTTAGATTCTTTAGATTCTTTAGATTCTTTAGATTCTTTAGATTCTTTAGATTCTTTAGATTCTTTAGATTCTTTAGATTCTTTAGATTCTTTAGATTCTTTAGATTCTTTAGATTCTTTAGATTCTTTAGATTCTTTAGATTCTTTAGATTCTTTAGATTCTTTAGATTCTTTAGATTATTTAGACTCTTTAGATTCTTTAGATTATTCAGATTCTTTAGATTCTTTAGATTCTTTAGATTCTTTATATTCTTTAGATTCTTTAGATACTTTAGATTCTTTAGATTCTTTAGATTCTTTAGATTCTTTAGATTCTTTAGATTTTTAGATTCTTTAGATTCTTTAGATTCTTTAGATTCTTGAGATTCTTTAGATTCTTTAGATTCTTTAGATTCTTTAGATTCTTTAGATTCCTTAGATTCATTAGATTCTTTAGATTCTTTAGATTCTTTAGATTCTTTAGATTCTTTAGATTCTTTAGATTCTTTAGATTCTTTAGATTCTTTAGATTCTTTAGATTCTTTAGATTCTTTAGATTCTTTAGATTCTTTAGATTCTTTAGATTCCTTAGATTCATTAGATTCTTTAGATTCTTTAGATTCTTTAAATTCTTTAGATTCTTTAGATTCTTTAGATTCTTTAGATTTTTTAGATTCTATAGATTCTTTAGATCCCTTAGATTCTTTAGATTTTTTAGATTCTTTAGATACTTTAGATTCTTTAGATTCTTTAGATTCTTTAGATCCTTTTCTTTAGATTCTTTAGATTCTTTAGATTCTTTAGATTCTTTAGATTCTTTAGATTCTTTAGATTCTTTAGATTCTTTAGATTCTTTATATTCTTTAGATTCTTTAGATACTTTAGATTCTTTAGATTCTTTAGATTCTTTGGATTCTTTAGATTCTTTAGATTTTTTAGATTCTTTAGATTCTTTAGATTCTTTAGATTCTTTAGATTCTTTATATTCTTTAGATTCTTTAGATTTTTTAGATTCTTTAGATTCTTTAGATTCTTTAGATTCTTTAGATTCTTTAGATTCTTTAGATTCTTTAGATTCTTTAGATTCTTTAGATTCTTTAGATTCTTTAGATTCTTTAGATTCTTTAGATTCTTTAGATTCTTTAGATTCTTTAGATTCTTTGGATTCTTTAGATTCTTTAGATTCTTTAGATTCTTTAGATTCTTTAGATTCTTTAGATTCTTTAGATTCTTTATATTCTTTAGATTCTTTAGATACTTTAGATTCTTTAGATTCTTTAGATTCTTTAGATTCTTTAGATTTTTAGATTCTTTAGATTCTTTAGATTCTTTAGATTCTTTAGACTCTTTAGATTCTTTAGATTCTTTAGATTCTTTAGATTCTTTAGATTCTTTAGATTCTTTAGATTCTTTAGATTCTTTAGATTCTTTAGATTCTTTGGATTCTTTAGATTCTTTAGATTCTTTAGATTCTTTAGATTCTTTAGATTCTTTAGATTCTTTATATTCTTTAGATTCTTTAGATACTTTAGATTCTTTAGATTCTTTAGATTCTTTAGATTCTTTAGATTTTTAGATTCTTTAGATTCTTTAGATTCTTTAGATTCTTTAGACTCTTTAGATTCTTTAGATTCTTTAGATTCTTTAGATTCTTTAGATTCTTTAGATTCTTTAGATTCTTTAGATTCTTTAGATTCTTTAGATTCTTTAGATTCTTTAGATTCTTTAGATTCTTTAGATTCTTTAGATTCTTTAGATTCTTTAGATTCTTTAGATTCTTTAGATTCTTTAGATTCTTTAGATTTTTTAGATTCTTTAGATTTTTTAGATTCTTTAGATTCTTTAGATTTTTTAGATTCTTTAGATTCTTTAGATTCTTTAGATTCTTTAGATTCTTTAGATTCTTTAGATTCTTTAGATTCTTTAGATTCTTTAGATTCTTTAGATTCTTTAGACTCTTTAGATTCTTTAGATTCTTTAGATTCTTTAGATTCTTTAGATTCTTTAGATTCTTTAGATTCTTTAGATTCTTTAGATTCTTTAGATTCTTTAGATTCTTTAGATTCTTTAGATTCTTTAGATTCTTTAGATTCTTTAGATTCTTTAGATTCTTTAGATTCTTTAGATTCTTTAGATTCTTTAGATTCTTTAGATTTTTTAGATTCTTTAGATTCTTTAGATTCTTTAGATTCTTTAGATTCTTTAGATTCTTTAGATTCTTTAGATTCTTTAGATTCTTTAGATTCTTTAGATTCTTTAGATTCTTTAGATTCTTTAGATTCTTTAGATTCTTTAGATTCTTTAGATTCTTTAGATTCTTTAGATTCTTTAGATTCTTTAGATTCTTTAGATTCTTTAGATTCTTTAGATTCTTTAGATTCTTTAGATTCTTTAGATTCTTTAGATTCTTTAGATTCTTTAGATTCTTTAGATTCTTTAGATTCTTTAGATTCATTAGATTATTTAGATTCTTTAGATTCTTTAGATTCTTTTCTTTTATTCTTTAGAATCTTTAGTTTCTTTAGATTCTTTAGATACTTTAGATTCTTTAGATTCTTTTATTCTTTAGATTCTTTAGATTCTTTAGATTCTTTAGATTCTTTAGATTCTTTAGATTCTTTAGATTCTTTAGATTCTTTAGATTCTTTAGATTCTTTAGATTCTTTAGATTCTTTAGATTCTTTAGATTCTTTAGATTCTTTAGATTCTTTAGATTCTTTAGATTCTTTAGATTCTTTAGATTCTTTAGATTCTTTAGATTCTTTAGATTCTTTAGATTCTTTAGATTCTTTAGATTCTTTAGATTCTTGAGATTCTTTAGATTCTTTAGATTCTTTAGATTCTTTAGATTCCTTAGATTCATTAGATTCTTTAGATTCTTTAGATTCTTTAGATTCTTTAGATTCTTTAGATTCTTTAGATTCTTTAGATTCTTTAGAATCTTTAGATTCTTTAGATTTTTTAGATTCTTTAGATTGTTAAGATACTTTAGATTCTTTAGATTCTTTAGATTCTTTAGATTCTTTAGATTCTTTAGATTCTTTGGATTCTTTAGATTCTTTAGATTCTTTAGATTCTTTAGATTCTTTAGATTCTTTAGATTCTTTAGATTCTTTAGATTCTTTAGATTCTTTAGATTATTAGATTCTTTATATTCTTTAGAATCTTTAGAATCTATAGATTATTAGATTCTTTATTTTCTTTAGAATCTTTAGAATCTTTAGATTCTTTAGATTCTTTAGATTCTTTAGATTCTTTAGATTCTTTAGATTCTTTAGATTCTTTAGATTCTTTAGATTCTTTAGATTTTTTAGATTCTTTATATTCTTTAGATTCTTTAGATTCTTTAGATTCTTTAGATTCTTTAGATTCTTTAGATTCTTTAGATTCTTTAGATTCTTTAGATTCTTTATATTCTTTAGATTCTTTAGATTCTTTAGATTCTTTAGATTTTTAGATTCTTTAGATTCTTTAGATTCTTTAGATTCTTTAGATTCTTTAGACTCTTTAGATTCTTTGGATTCTTTAGATTCTTTAGATTCTTTAGATTCTTTAGATTATTTAGATTCTTTAGATTCTTTAGATTCTTTAGATTCTTTAGATTCTTTAGATTCTTTAGATTCTTTAGATTCTTTAGATTCTTTAGATTCTTTAGATTCTTTAGATTCTTTAGATTCTTTAGATTCTTTAGATTCTTTAGATTCTTTAGATTCTTTAGATTCTTTAGATTCTTTAGATTTTTTAGATTCTTTAGATTCTTTAGATTTTTTAGATTCTTTAGATTCTTTAGATTCTTTAGATTCTTTAGATTCTTTAGATTTTTTAGGTTCTTTAAATTCTTTGGATTCTTTAGATTTTTTAGATTTTATTAAATTATTTAGATTCTTTATATTCTTTAGATTCTTTAGATTCCTTAGATTCTTTAGATTCTTTAGATTCTTTAGATTCTTTAGATTCTTTAGATACTTTAGATTCTTTAGATTTTTTAGGTTCTTTAAATTCTTTGGATTCTTTAGATTTTTTAGATTTTATTAAATTATTTAGATTCTTTATATTCTTTAGATTCTTTAGATTCCTTAGATTCTTTAGATTCTTTAGATTCTTTAGATTCTTTACATTCTTTAGATTTTTTAGATTCTTTAGATTCTTTAGATTCTTTAGATTCTTTAGATTCTTTGGTTTCTTTAGATTCTTTAGATTCTTTAGATTCTTTAGATTCTTTAGATTCTTTAGATTCTTTAGATTCTTTAGATTCTTTAGATTCTTTGGATTCTTTAGATTCTTTAGATTCTTTAGATTCTTTAGATTCTTTAGATTTTTTAGATTCTTTAGATTCTTTAGATTCTTTAGATTCTTTAGATTCTTTAGATTCTTTAGATTCTTTAGATTCTTTAGATTCTTTAGATTCTTTAGATTTTTTAGATTCTTTAGATTCTTTAGATTCTTTAGATTCTTTAGATTCTTTAGATTCTTTAGATTCTTTAGATTCTTTAGATTCTTTAGATTCTTTAGATTCTTTAGATTCTTTAGATTCTTTAGATTCTTTAGATTCTTTAGATTCTTTAGATTTTTTAGATTCTTTAGATTCTTTAGATTCTTTAGTTTCTTTAGATTCTTTAGATTCTTTAGATTCTTTAGATTCTTTAGATTCTTTAGATTCTTTAGATTCTTTAGATTCTTTAGATTCTTTAGATTCTTTAGATTCTTTAGATTCTTTAGACTCTTTAGATTCTTTAGATACTTTCAATTCTTTAGATTCTTTAGATTCTTTAGATTCTTTAGATTATTTAGATTCTTTAGATTCTTTAGATTCTTTAGATTCTTTAGATTCTTTAGATTCTTTAGATTCTTTAGTTTCTTTAGATTCTTTAGATTCTTTAGATTCTTTAGATTCTTTAGATTCTTTAGATTCTTTAGATTCTTTAGATTCTTTAGATTCTTTAGATTCTTTAGATTCTTTACATTCTTTAGATTCTTTAGATTCTTTAGATTTTTTAGATTCTTTAGATTCTTTAGATTCTTTAGATTCTTTAGATTCTTTAGATTCTTTAGATTCTTTAGATTTTTTAGATTCTTTAGATTCTTTAGATTCTTTAGATTCTTTAGATTCTTTAGATTCTTTAGATTCTTTAGATTCTTTAGATTATTAGATTCTTTATATTCTTTAGAATCTTTAGAATCTTTAGATTCTTTAGATTCTTTAGATTCTTTAGATTCTTTAGATTCTTTAGATTCTTTAGATTCTTTAGATTCTTTAGATTCTTTAGATTCTTTAGATTCTTTAGATTCTTTAGATTCTTTAGATTCTTTAGATTCTTTAGATTCTTTAGATTCTTTAGATTCTTTAGATTCTTTAGATTCTTTAGATTTTTTAGATTCTTTAGATTCTTTAGATTCTTTAGATTCTTTGGATTCTTTAGATTCTTTAGATTCATTAGATTCTTTAGATTCTTTAGATTCTTTAGATTCTTTAGATTCTTTAGATTCATTAGATTCTTTAGATTCTTTAGATTCTTTAGATTCTTTAGATTCTTTAGATTCTTTAGACTCTTTAGATTCTTTAGATTCTTTAGATTCTTTAGATTCTTTAGATTCTTTAGATTCTTTAGATTCTTTAGATTCTTTAGATTCTTTAGATTCTTTAGATTCTTTAGATTCTTTAGATTCTTTAGATTCTTTAGATTCTTTAGATTCTTTAGATTCTTTAGATTCTTTAGATTTTTTAGATTCATTAGATTCTTTAGATTCTTTAGATTCTTTAGATTCTTTAGATTCTTTAGATTCTTTAGATTCTTTAGATTCATTAGATTATTTAGATTCATTAGATTCTTTAGATTCTTTTCTTTTATTCTTTAGATTCTTTAGTTTCTTTAGATTCTTTAGATTCTTTAGATTCTTTAGATTCTTTAGATTCTTTCATTCTTTAGATTCTTTAGATTCTTTAGATTCATTAGATTCTTTAGATTCTTTAGATTCTTTAGATTCATTAGATTCTTTAGATTCTTTAGATTCTTTAGATTCTTTAGATTCTTTAGATTCTTTAGATTCTTTAGATTCTTTAGATTCTTTAGATTCTTTAGATTCTTTAGATTCTTTAGATTCTTTAGATTCTTTAGATTCTTTAGATTCTTTAGATTCTTTAGATTCTTTAGATTCTTTAGATTCTTTAGATTCTTTAGATTCTTTAGATTCTTTAGATTCTTTAGATTCTTTAGATTCTTTAGATTCTTTAGATTCTTTAGATTCTTTAGATTCTTTAGATTCTTTAGATTCTTTAGATTCTTTAGATTCTTTAGATTCTTTAGATTCTTTAGATTCTTTAGATTCTTTAGATTCTTTAGATTCTTTAGATTCTTTAGATTCTTTAGATTCTTTAGATTCTTTAGATTCTTTAGATTCTTTAGATTCTTTAGATTCTTTAGATTCTTTATATACTTTAGATTCTTTAGATTTTTTAGGTTCTTTAAATTCTTTGGATTCTTTAGATTTTTTAGATTTTATTAAATTATTTAGATTCTTTATATTCTTTAGATTCTTTAGATTCCTTAGATTCTTTAGATTCTTTAGATTCTTTAGATTCTTTAGATTCTTTAGATTCTTTAGATTCTTTACATTCTTTAGATTTTTTAGATTCTTTAGATTCTTTAGATTCTTTAGTTTCTTTAGATTCTTTAGATTCTTTAGATTCTTTAGATTCTTTAGATTCTTTAGATTCTTTAGATTCTTTAGATTCTTTAGATTCTTTAGATTCTTTAGATTCTTTAGATTCTTTAGATTCTTTAGATTCTTTAGATTCTTTAGATTCTTTAGATTCTTTAGATTCTTTAGATTCTTTAGATTCTTTAGATTCTTTAGATTCTTTAGATTCTTTAGATTCTTTAGATTCTTTAGATTCTTTAGATTCTTTAGATTCTTTAGATTCTTTAGATTCTTTAGATTCTTTAGATTCTTTAGATTCTATAGATTCTTTAGATTCTTTAGATTCTTTAGATTCTTGAGATTCTTTAGATTCTTTAGATTCTTTAGATTCTTTAGATTCTTTAGATTCTTTAGATTCTTTAGATTATTAGATTCTTTATATTCTTTAGAATCTTTAGAATCTTTAGATTATTGGATTCTTTATATTCTTTAGAATCTTTAGAATCTTTAGATTCTTTAGATTCTTTAGATTCTTTAGATTCTTTAGATTCTTTAGATTCTTTAGATTCTTTAGATTCTTTAGATTCTTTAGATTCTTTAGATTCTTTAGATTCTTTAGATTCTTTAGATTCTTTAGATTCTTTAGATTCTTTAGATTCTTTAGATTCTTTAGATTCTTTAGATTCTTTAGATTCTTTATATTCTTTAGATTCTTTAGATTCTTTAGATTCTTTAGATTCTTTAGATTCTTTAGATTCTTTAGATTCTTTAGATTTTTAGATTCTTTAGATTCTTTAGATTCTTTAGTCTCTTTAGATTCTTTAGATTCTTTAGATTCTTTAGATTCTTTAGATTCTTTAGATTCTTTAGATTCTTTAGATTCTTTAGATTCTTTAGATTCTTTAGATTCTTTAGATTCTTTAGATTTTTTAGATACTTTAGATTCTTTAGATTCTTTAGATTCTTTAGATTCTTTAGATTCTTTAGATTCTTTAGATTCTTTAGATTCTTTAGATTCTTTAGATTCTTTAGATTCTTTAGATTCTTTAGATTCTTTAGATTCTTTAGATTCTTTAGATTCTTTAGATTCTTTAGATTCTTTAGATTCTTTAGATTCTTTAGATTCTTTAGATTCTTTAGATTCTTTAGATTCTTTAGATTCTTTAGATTCTTTAGATTCTTTAGATTCTTTAGATTCTTTAGATTCTTTAGATTCTTTAGATTCTTTAGATTCTTTAGATTCTTTAGATTCTTTAGATTCTTTAGATTCTTTAGATTCTTTAGATTCTTTAGATTCTTTAGATTCTTTAGATTTTTTAGATTCTTTAGATTCTTTAGATTCTTTAGATTCTTTAGATTCTTTAGATTCTTTAGATTCTTTAGATTCTTTAGATTCTTTAGATTCTTTAGATTCTTTAGATTCTTTAGATTCTTTAGATTCTTTAGATTCTTTAGATTCTTTAGATTCTTTAGATTCTTTAGATTCATTAGATTCTTTAGATTCTTTAGATTCTTTAGATTCTTTAGATTCTTTAGACTCTTTAGATTCTTTAGATTCTTTAGATTCTTTAGATTCTTTAGATTCTTTAGATTCTTTAGATTCTTTAGATTCTTTAGATTCTTTAGATTCTTTAGATTCTTTAGATTCTTTAGATTCTTTAGATTCTTTAGATTCTTTAGATTCTTTAGATTCTTTAGATTCTTTAGATTCTTTAGATTCTTTAGATTCTTTAGATTCTTTAGATTCTTTAGATTCTTTAGATTCTTTAGATTCTTTAGATTCATTAGATTATTTAGATTCATTAGATTCTTTAGATTCTTTTCTTTTATTCTTTAGATTTTTTAGTTTCTTTAGATTCTTTAGATTCTTTAGATTCTTTAGATTCTTTAGATTCTTTAGATTCTTTCATTCTTTAGATTCTTTAGATTCTTTAGATTCATTAGATTCTTTAGATTCTTTAGATTCTTTAGATTCATTAGATTCTTTAGATTCTTTAGATTCTTTAGATTCTTTAGATTCTTTAGATTCTTTAGATTCTTTAGATTCTTTAGATTCTTTAGATTCTTTAGATTCTTTAGATTCTTTAGATTCTTTAGATTCTTTAGATTCTTTAGATTCTTTAGATTCTTTAGATTCTTTAGATTCTTTATATACTTTAGATTCTTTAGATTTTTTAGGTTCTTTAAATTCTTTGGATTCTTTAGATTTTTTAGATTTTATTAAATTATTTAGATTCTTTATATTCTTTAGATTCTTTAGATTCCTTAGATTCTTTAGATTCTTTAGATTCTTTAGATTCTTTACATTCTTTAGATTTTTTAGATTCTTTAGATTCTTTAGATTCTTTAGATTCTTTAGATTCTTTAGTTTCTTTAGATTCTTTAGATTCTTTAGATTCTTTAGATTCTTTAGATTCTTTAGATTCTTTGGATTCTTTAGATTCTTTAGATTCTTTAGATTCTTTAGATTCTTTAGATTCTTTAGATTCTTTAGATTCTTTAGATTCTTTAGATTCTTTAGATTCTTTAGATTCTTTAGATTCTTTAGATTCTTTAGATTCTTTAGATTCTTTAGATTCTTTAGATTCTTTAGATTCTTTAGATTCTTTAGATTCTTTAGATTCTTTAGATTCTTTAGATTCTTTAGATCCTTTAGATTCTTTAGATTCTTGAGATTCTTTAGATTCTTTAGATTTTTAGATTCTTTAGATTCTTTAGATTCTTTAGATTCTTTAGATTATTAGATTCTTTATATTCTTTAGAATCTTTAGAATCTTTAGATTATTGGATTCTTTATATTCTTTAGAATCTTTAGATTCTTTAGATTCTTTAGATTCTTTAGATTCTTTAGATTCTTTAGATTCTTTAGATTCTTTAGATTCTTTAGATTCTTTAGATTCTTTAGATTCTTTAGATTCTTTAGATTCTTTAGATTCTTTAGATTCTTTAGATTCTTTATATTCTTTAGATTTTTTAGATTCTTTAGATTCTTTAGATTCTTTAGATTCTTTAGATTCTTTAGATTCTTTAGATTCTTTAGATTTTTAGATTCTTTAGATTCTTTAGATTCTTTAGATTCTTTAGTCTCTTTAGATTCTTTAGATTCTTTAGATTCTTTAGATTCTTTAGATTCTTTAGATTCTTTAGATTCTTTAGATTCTTTAGATTCTTTAGATTCTTTAGATTCTTTAGATTCTTTAGATTCTTTAGATTCTTTAGATTCTTTAGATTCTTTAGATTCTTTAGATTCTTTAGATTCTTTAGATTCTTTAGATTCTTTAGATTCTTTAGATTCTTTATATTCTTTAGATTCTTTAGATTCTTTAGATTCTTTAGATTCTTTAGATTCTTTAGATTCTTTAGATTCTTTAGATTCTTTAGATTCTTTAGATTCTTTAGATTTTTAGATTCTTCAGATTCTTTAGATTCTTTAGATTCTTTAGACTCTTTAGATTCTTTAGATTCTTTAGATTCTTTAGATTCTTTAGATTCTTTAGATTCTTTAGATTCTTTAGATTCTTTAGATTCTTTAGATTCTTTAGATTCTTTAGATTTTTTAGATTCTTTAGATTCTTTAGATTCTTTAGATTCTTTAGATTCTTTAGATTCTTTAGATTTTTTAGATACTTTAGATTCTTTAGATTCTTTAGATTCTTTAGATTCTTTAGATTCTTTAGATTCTTTAGATTCTTTAGATTCTTTAGATTCTTTAGATTCTTTAGATTCTTTAGATTCTTTAGATTCTTTAGATTCTTTAGATTCTTTAGATTCTTTAGATTCTTTAGATTCTTTACATTCATTAGATTCTTTAGATTCTTTAGATTCTTTAGATTCTTTAGATTCTTTAGATTCTTTAGATTCTTTAGATTCTTTAGATTCTTTAGATTCTTTAGATTCTTTAGATTCTCTAGATTCTTTAGATTCTTTAGATTCTTTAGATTCTTTAGATTCTTTAGATTCTTTAGATTCTTTAGATTCTTTAGATTTTTTAGATTCTTTAGATTTTTTAGATTCTTTAGATTCTTTAGATTCTTTAGATTCTTTAGATTCTTTAGATTCTTTAGATTCTTTAGATTCTTTAGATTTTTTAGATTCTTTAGATTTTTTAGATTCTTTAGATTCTTTATATATTTTAGATTCTTTAGATTTTTTAGGTTCTTTAAATTCTTTGGATTCTTTAGATTTTTTAGATTTTATTAATTTATTTAGATTCTTTATATTCTTTAGATTCTTTAGATTCCTTAGATTCTTTAGATTCTTTAGATTCTTTAGATTCTTTAGATTCTTTAGATTCTTTACATTCTTTAGATTTTTTAGATCCTTTAGATTCTTTAGATTCTTTAGATTCTTTAGTTTCTTTAGATTCTTTAGATTCTTTAGATTCTGTAGATTCTTTAGATTCTTTAGATTATTTAGATTCTTTAGATTCTTTAGATTCTTTAGATTCTTTAGATTATTTAGATTCTTTAGATTCTTTAGATTCTTTAGATTCTTTAGATTCTTTAGATTCTTTAGATACTTTAGATTCTTTAGATTCTTTAGATTCTTTAGATTCTTTAGATTCTTTAGATTCTTTAGATTCTTTGGATACTTTAGATTCTTTAGATTCTTTAGATTCTTTAGATTCTTTAGATTCTTTAGATTCTTTAGATTCTTTAGATTCTTTAGATTCTTTAGATTCTTTAGATTCTTTAGATTCTTTAGATTCTTTAGATTCTTTAGATTCTTTAGATTCTTTAGATTCTTTAGATTCTTTAGATTCTTTAGATTCTTTAGATTCTTTAGATTCTTTAGATTCTTTAGATTCTTTAGATTCTTTTGATTCTTTAGATTCTTTAGATTCTTTGGATTCTTTAGATTCTTTAGATTCTTTAGATTCTTTAGATTCTTTAGATTCTTTAGATTCTTTTCTTTAGATTCTTTAGATTCTTTAGATTGTTTAGATTCTTTAGATTTTTTAGATTCTTTAGATTCTTTAGATTCTTTAGATTCTTTAGATTCTTTAGATTCTTTAGATTCTTTAGATTCTTTAGATTTTTTAGATTCTTTAGATTCTTTAGATTCTTTAGATTCTTTATATTCTTTATATTCTTTAGATTCTTTAGTTTCTTTAGATTCTTTAGATTCTTTAGATTCTTTAGATTCTTTAGATTCTTTAGATTCTTTAGATTCTTTAGATTCTTTAGATTCTTTAGATTTTTTAGATTCTTTCGATTCTTTAGATTCTTTAGATTCTTTAGATTCTTTAGATTCTTTAGATTTTTTAGATTCTTTAGATTCTTTAGATTCTTTAGATTTTTTAGATTCTTTAGTTTCTTTAGATTCTTTAGATTCTTTAGATTCTTTAGATTCTTTAGACTCTTTAGATTCTTTAGATTATTTAGATTCTTTAGATTCTTTAGATTCTTTATATTCTTTAGATTCTTTAGATACTTTAGATTCTTTAGATTCTTTAGATTCTTTAGATTCTTTAGATTTTTAGATTTTTAGATTCTTTAGATTCTTTAGATTCTTTAGATTCTTTAGATTCTTTAGACTCTTTAGATTCTTTAGATTCTTTAGATTCTTTAGATTCTTTAGATTCTTTAGATTCTTTAGATTCTTTAGATTCTTTAGATTCTTTAGATTCTTTAGATTCTTTAGATTCTTTAGATTCTTTAGATTCTTTAGATTCTTTAGATTCTTTAGATTCTTTAGATTCTTTAGATTCTTTAGATTCTTTAGATTCTTTAGATTCTTTAGATTCTTTAGATTCTTTAGATTCTTTAGATTTTTTAGATTCTTTAGATTTTTTAGATTCTTTAGATTCTTTAGATTCTTTAGATTCTTTAGATTCTTTAGATTCTTTAGATTCTTTAGATTCTTTAGATTCTTTAGATTCTTTAGATTCTTTAGATTCTTTAGATTCTTTAGATTCTTTAGATTCTTTAGATTCTTTAGATTCTTTAGATTCTTTAGATTCTTTAGATTCTTTAGATTCTTTAGATTCTTTAGATTCTTTAGATTCTTTAGATTCTTTAGATTCTTTAGATTCTTTAGATTCTTTAGATTCTTTAGATTCTTTAGATTCTTTAGATTCTTTAGAGTCTTTAGATTCTTTAGATTCTTTAGATTCTTTAGATTCTTTAGATTCTTTAGATTCTTTAGATTCTTTAGATTCTTTAGATTCTTTAGATTCTTTAGATTCTTTAGATTCTTTAGATTCTTTAGATTCTTTAGATTCTTTAGATTCTTTAGATTCTTTAGATTCTTTAGATTCTTTAGATTCTATAGATTCTTTAGATTCTTTAGATTCTTTAGATATTTTAGATTCTTTAGATTCTTTAGATTCTTTAGATACTTTAGATTCTTTAGATTCTTTAGATTCTTTAGATTCTTTAGATTCTTTTCTTTAGATTCTTTTCTTTAGATTCTTTAGATTCTTTAGATTCTTTAGATTCTTTAGATTTTTTAGATTCTTTAGATTCTTTAGATTCTTTAGATTCTTTAGATTCTTTAGATTCTTTAGATTCTTTAGATTTTTTAGATTCTTTAGATTCTTTAGATTCTTTAGATTCTTTATATTCTTTATATTCATTAGATTCTTTAGTTTCTTTAGATTCTTTAGATTCTTTAGATTCTTTAGATTCTTTAGATTTTTTAGATTCTTTAGATTCTTTAGATTCTTTAGATTTTTTAGATTCTTTAGATTCTTTAGATTCTTTAGATTCTTTAGATTCTTTAGATTCTTTAGATTCTTTAGATTTTTTAGATTCTTTAGATTCTTTAGATTCTTTAGATTCTTTAGATTCTTTAGATTCTTTAGATTCTTTAGATTCTTTAGATTCTTTAGATTCTTTAGATTCTTTAGATTCTTTAGATTCTTTAGATTCTTTAGATTCTTTAGATTCTTTAGATTCTTTAGATTCTTTATATTCTTTAGATTCTTTAGATTCTTTAGATTCTTTAGATTCTTTAGATTCTTTAGATTCTTTAGATTCTTTAGATTCTTTAGACTCTTTAGATTCTTTAGATACTTTAGATACTTTAGATTCTTTAGATTCTTTAGATTCTTTAGATTCTTTAGATTTTTAGATTCTTTAGATTCTTTAGATTCTTTAGATTCTTTAGATTCTTTAAATTCTTTAGATTCTTTCTTTAGATTCTTTAGATTCTTTAGATTCTTTAGATTTTTTAGATTTTTTAGATTCTTTAGATTCTTTAGATTCTTTAGATTCTTTAGATTTTTTAGATTCTTTAGATTCTTTAGATTCTTTAGATTCTTTAGATTCTTTAGATTCTTTAGATTCTTTAGATTCTTTAGATTCTTTAGATTCTTTAGATTCTTTAGATTCTTTAGATTCTTTAGATTCTTTAGATTCTTTAGATTCTTTAGATTCTTTAGATTCTTTAGATTCTTTCTTTAGATTCTTTAGATTCTTTTCTTTAGATTCTTTAGATTCTTTTTTTAGATTCTTTAGATTTTTTAGATTCTTTAGATTCTTTAGATTCTTTAGATTTTTAGATTTTATAGATTCTTTAGATTCTTTAGATTCTTTAGATTCTTTAGATTCTATAAATTCTTTAGATTCATTAGATTCTTTAGATTCTTTAGATTCTTTAGATTCTTTAGATTCTTTAGATTCTTTAGATTCTTTAGATTCTTTAGATTCTTTAGATTCTTTAGATTCTTTAGATTCTTTAGATTCTTTAGATTCTTTAGATTCTTTAGATTCTTTAAATTATTTAGATTCGTTAGATTCTTTAGATTCTTTAGATTCTTTAGATTCTTTAGATTCTTTAGATTCTTTAGATTCTTTAGATTCTTTAGATTCTTTAGATTCTTTAGATTCTTTAGATTCTTTAGATTCTTTAGATTTTTTAGATTCTTTAGATCCTTTAGATTCTTTAGATTCTTTAGATTCTTTAGATTCTTTAGATTCTTTAGATTCTTTAGATTCTTTAGATTCTTTAGATTCTTTAGATTCTTTTGATTCTTTAGATTCTTTAGATTCTTTATATTCTTTAGATTCTTTATATTCTTTAGATACTTTAGATTCTTTAGATTCTTTCTTTAGATTCTTTAGATTCTTTATATTCTTTAGATTCTATAGATTCTTTAGATTCTTTAGATTCTTTAGATTCTTTAGATTCTTTAGATTCTTTAGATTCTTTAGATTCTTTAGATTCTTTAGATTCTTTAGATTCTTTAGACTCTTTAGATTCTTTAGATTCTTTAGATTCTTTAGATTCTTTAGATTCTTTAGATTCTTTAGATTCTTTAGATTCTTTAGATTCTTTAGATTCTTTAGATACATTAGATACTTTAGATTCTTTAGATACATTAGATACTTTAGATTCTTTAGATACTTTAGATTCTTTAGATTCTTTAGATTTTTAGATTCTTTAGATTCTTTAGATTCTTTAGATTCTTTAGATTCTTTAGATTCTTTAGATTCTTTAGATTCTTTAGATCCTTTAGATTCTTTAGATTCTTTAGATTCTTTAGATTCTTTAGATTCTTTAGATTCTTTAGATTCTTTAGATTCTTTAGATTCTTTAGATTCTTTAGATTCTTTAGATTCTTTAGATTCTTTGGATTCTTTAAATTCTTTAGATTCTTTCTTTAGATTCTTTAGATTCTTTAGATTCTTTAGATTTTTTAGATTTTTTAGATTCTTTAGATTCTTTAGATTCTTTAGATACTTTAGATACTTTAGATTCTTTAGATACTTTAGATTCTTTAGATTCTTTAGATTTTTAGATTCTTTAGATTCTTTAGATTTTTTAGATTCTTTAGATTCTTTAGATTCTTTAGATTCTTTAGATTCTTTAGATTCTTTAGATTCTTTAGATTCTTTAGATTCTTTAGATTCTTTAGATTCTTTAAATTCTTTAGATTCTTTCTTTAGATTCTTTAGATTCTTTAGATTCTTTAGATTTTTTAGATTTTTTAGATTCTTTAGATTCTTTAGAATCTTTAGATTCTTTAGATTCTTTAGATTCTTTAGATTCTTTAGATTCTTTAGATTCTTTAGATTCTTTAGATTCTTTAGATTCTTTAGATTCTTTAGATTCTTTAGATTTTTTAGATTTTTTAGATTCTTTAGATTCTTTAGATTCTTTAGATTCTTTAGATTCTTTAGATTCTTTAGATTCTTTAGAATTTTAGATTTTATAGATTCTTTAGATTCTTTAGATTCTTTAGATTCTTTAGATTCTATAAATTCTTTAGATTCATTAGATTCTTTAGATTCTTTAGATTCTTTAGATTCTTTAGATTCTTTAGATTCTTTAGATTCTTTAGATTCTTTAGATTCTTTAGATTCTTTAGATTCTTTAGATTCTTTAGATTCTTTAGATTCTATAAATTCTTTAGATTCATTAGATTCTTTAGATTCTTTAGATTCTTTAGATTCTTTAGATTCTTTAGATTCTTTTCTTTAGATTCTTTTCTTTAGATTCTTTAGATTCTTTAGATTCTTTAGATTCTTTTCTTTAGATTCTTTAGATTCTTTTTTTAGATTCTTTAGATTTTTTAGATTCTTTAGATTCTTTAGATTCTTTAGATTTTTAGATTTTATAGATTCTTTAGATTCTTTAGATTCTTTAGATTCTTTAGATTCTTTAGATTCTATAAATTCTTTAGATTCATTAGATTCTTTAGATTCTTTAGATTCTTTAGATTCTTTAGATTCTTTAGATTCTTTAGATTCTTTAGATTCTTTAGATTCTTTAGATTCTTTAGATTCTTTAGATTCTTTAGATTCTTTAGATTCTTTAGATTCTTTAGATTCTTTAGATTCTTTAGATTCTTTAGATTCTTTAGATTCTTTAGATTCTTTAGATTCTTTAGATTCTTTTCTTTAGATTCTTTTCTTTAGATTCTTTAGATTCTTTAGATTCTTTAGATTCTTTTCTTTAGATTCTTTTCTTTAGATTCTTTAGATTCTTTAGATTCTTTAGATTCTTTAGATTTTTTAGATTCTTTAGATTCTTTAGATTCTTTAGATTCTTTAGATTCTTTAGATTCTTTAGATTCTTTAGATTTTTTAGATTCTTTAGATTCTTTAGATTCTTTAGATTCTTTATATTCTTTATATTCATTAGATTCTTTAGTTTCTTTAGATTCTTTAGATTCTTTAGATTCTTTAGATTCTTTAGATTCTTTAGATTTTTTAGATTCTTTAGATTCTTTAGATTCTTTAGATTTTTTAGATTCTTTAGATTCTTTAGATTCTTTAGATTCTTTAGATTCTTTAGATTCTTTAGATTCTTTAGATTCTTTAGATTTTTTAGATTCTTTAGATTCTTTAGATTCTTTAGATTCTTTAGATTCTTTAGATTCTTTAGATTCTTTAGATTCTTTAGATTCTTTAGATTCTTTAGATTCTTTAGATTCTTTAGATTCTTTAGATTCTTTAGATTCTTTAGATTCTTTAGATTCTTTATATTCTTTAGATTCTTTAGATTCTTTAGATTCTTTAGATTCTTTAGATTCTTTAGATTCTTTAGATTCTTTAGATTCTTTAGACTCTTTAGATTCTTTAGATACTTTAGATACTTTAGATTCTTTAGATTCTTTAGATTCTTTAGATTCTTTAGATTTTTAGATTCTTTAGATTCTTTAGATTCTTTAGATTCTTTAGATTCTTTAAATTCTTTAGATTCTTTCTTTAGATTCTTTAGATTCTTTAGATTCTTTAGATTTTTTAGATTTTTTAGATTCTTTAGATTCTTTAGATTCTTTAGATTCTTTAGATTTTTTAGATTCTTTAGATTCTTTAGATTCTTTAGATTCTTTAGATTCTTTAGATTCTTTAGATTCTTTAGATTCTTTAGATTCTTTAGATTCTTTAGATTCTTTAGATTCTTTAGATTCTTTAGATTCTTTAGATTCTTTAGATTCTTTAGATTCTTTAGATTCTTTAGATTCTTTAGATTCTTTCTTTAGATTCTTTAGATTCTTTTCTTTAGATTCTTTAGATTCTTTTTTTAGATTCTTTAGATTTTTTAGATTCTTTAGATTCTTTAGATTCTTTAGATTTTTAGATTTTATAGATTCTTTAGATTCTTTAGATTCTTTAGATTCTTTAGATTCTATAAATTCTTTAGATTCATTAGATTCTTTAGATTCTTTAGATTCTTTAGATTCTTTAGATTCTTTAGATTCTTTAGATTCTTTAGATTCTTTAGATTCTTTAGATTCTTTAGATTCTTTAGATTCTTTAGATTCTTTAGATTCTTTAGATTCTTTAGATTCTTTAGATTCTTTAGATTCTTTAAATTCTTTAGATTCGTTAGATTCTTTAGATTCTTTAGATTCTTTAGATTCTTTAGATTCTTTAGATTCTTTAGATTCTTTAGATTCTTTAGATTCTTTAGATTCTTTAGATTCTTTAGATTCTTTAGATTCTTTAGATTCTTTAGATTCTTTAGATTTTTTAGATTCTTTAGATCCTTTAGATTCTTTAGATTCTTTAGATTCTTTAGATTCTTTAGATTCTTTAGATTCTTTAGATTCTTTAGATTCTTTAGATTCTTTTGATTCTTTAGATTCTTTAGATTCTTTATATTCTTTAGATTCTTTATATTCTTTAGATACTTTAGATTCTTTAGATTCTTTCTTTAGATTCTTTAGATTCTTTATATTCTTTAGATTCTATAGATTCTTTAGATTCTTTAGATTCTTTAGATTCTTTAGATTCTTTAGATTCTTTAGATTCTTTAGATTCTTTAGATTCTTTAGATTCTTTAGACTCTTTAGATTCTTTAGATTCTTTAGATTCTTTAGATTCTTTAGATTCTTTAGATTCTTTAGATTCTTTAGATTCTTTAGATTCTTTAGATTCTTTAGATTCTTTAGATACATTAGATACTTTAGATTCTTTAGATACATTAGATACTTTAGATTCTTTAGATACTTTAGATTCTTTAGATTCTTTAGATTTTTAGATTCTTTAGATTCTTTAGATTCTTTAGATTCTTTAGATTCTTTAGATTCTTTAGATTCTTTAGATCCTTTAGATTCTTTAGATTCTTTAGATTCTTTAGATTCTTTAGATTCTTTAGATTCTTTAGATTCTTTAGATTCTTTAGATTCTTTAGATTCTTTAGATTCTTTAGATTCTTTAGATTCTTTAGATTCTTTAGATTCTTTAAATTCTTTAGATTCTTTCTTTAGATTCTTTAGATTCTTTAGATTCTTTAGATTTTTTAGATTTTTTAGATTCTTTAGATTCTTTAGATTCTTTAGATTCTTTAGATACTTTAGATTCTTTAGATACTTTAGATTCTTTAGATTCTTTAGATTTTTAGATTCTTTAGATTCTTTAGATTTTTTAGATTCTTTAGATTCTTTAGATTCTTTAGATTCTTTAGATTCTTTAGATTCTTTAGATTCTTTAGATTCTTTAGATTCTTTAGATTCTTTAGATTCTTTAGATTCTTTAAATTCTTTAGATTCTTTCTTTAGATTCTTTAGATTCTTTAGATTCTTTAGATTTTTTAGATTTTTTAGATTCTTTAGATTCTTTAGAATCTTTAGATTCTTTAGATTCTTTAGATTCTTTAGATTCTTTAGATTCTTTAGATTCTTTAGATTCTTTAGATTCTTTAGATTCTTTAGATTCTTTAGATTTTTTAGATTTTTTAGATTCTTTAGATTCTTTAGATTCTTTAGATTCTTTAGATTCTTTAGATTCTTTAGATTCTTTAGAATTTTAGATTTTATAGATTCTTTAGATTCTTTAGATTCTTTAGATTCTTTAGATTCTATAAATTCTTTAGATTCATTAGATTCTTTAGATTCTTTAGATTCTTTAGATTCTTTAGATTCTTTAGATTCTTTAGATTCTTTAGATTCTTTAGATTCTTTAGATTCTTTAGATTCTTTAGATTCTTTAGATTCTTTAGATTCTTTAGATTCTTTAGATTCTTTAGATTCTTTAGATTCTTTAGATTCTTTAGATTCTTTAGATTCTTTAGATTCTTTAGATTCTTTAGATTCTTTAGATTCTTTAGATTCTTTAGATTCTTTAGATTCTTTAGATTCTTTAGATTCTTTAGATTCTTTAGATTCTTTAGATTCTTTAGATTCTTTAGATTCTTTAGATTCTTTAGATTCTTTAAATTCTTTAGATTCTTTAGATTCTTTAGATTCTTTAGATACTTTAGATTCTTTAGATTCTTTAGATTCTTTAGATTCTTTAGATTCTTTAGATTCTTAAGATTCTTTAGATTCTTTAGATTCTTTAGATTCTTTAGATTCTTTAGATTCTTTAGATTCTTTAGATTCTTTAGATTCTTTAGATTCTTTAGATTCTTTAGATTCTTTAGATTCTTTAGATTCTTTAGATTCTTTAGATTCTTTAGATTCTTTAGATTCTTTAGATTCTTTAGATTCTTTAGATTCTTTAGATTCTTTAGATTCTTTAGATTCTTTAGATTCTTTAGATTCTTTAGATTCTTTAGATTCTTTAGATTCTTTAGATTCTTTAGATTCTTTAGATTCTTTAGATTCTTTAGATTCTTTAGATTCTTTAGATTCTTTAGATTCTTTAGATTCTTTAGATTCTTTAGATTCTTTAGATTCTTTAGATTCTTTAGATTCTTTAGATTCTTTAGATTCTTTCTTTAGATTCTTTAGATTCTTTTCTTTAGATTCTTTAGATTCTTTTTTTAGATTCTTTAGATTTTTTAGATTCTTTAGATTCTTTAGATTCTTTAGATTTTTAGATTTTATAGATTCTTTAGATTCTTTAGATTCTTTAGATTCTTTAGATTCTTTAGATTCTATAAATTCTTTAGATTCATTAGATTCTTTAGATTCTTTAGATTCTTTAGATTCTTTAGATTCTTTAGATTCTTTAGATTCTTTAGATTCTTTAGATTCTTTAGATTCTTTAGATTCTTTAGATTCTTTAGATTCTTTAGATTCTTTAGATTCTTTAGATTCTTTAGATTCTTTAGATTCTTTAAATTCTTTAGATTCTTTAGATTCTTTAGATTCTTTAGATTTTTTAGATTCTTTAGATTCTTTAGATTCTTTAGATTCTTTAGATTCTTTAGATTCTTTAGATTCTTTAGATTCGTTAGATTCTTTAGATTCTTTAGATTCTTTAGATTCTTTAGATTCTTTAGATTCTTTAGATTCTTTAGATTCTTTAGATTCTTTAGATTCTTTAGATTCTTTAGATTCTTTAGATTCTTTAGATTTTTTAGATTCTATAGATTCTTTAGATCCTTTAGATTCTTTAGATTCTTTAGATTCTTTAGATTCTTTAGATTCTTTAGATTCTTTAGATTCTTTAGATTCTTTAGATTCTTTTGATTCTTTAGATTCTTTAGATTCTTTATATTCTTTAGATTCTTTATATTCTTTAGATACTTTAGATTCTTTAGATCCTTTCTTTAGATTCTTTAGATTCTTTAGATTCTTTATATTCTTTAGATTCTATAGATTCTTTAGATTCTTTAGATTCTTTAGATTCTTTAGATTCTTTAGATTCTTTAGATTCTTTAGATTCTTTAGATTCTTTAGATTCTTTAGATTCTTTAGATTCTTTAGATTCTTTAGACTCTTTAGATTCTTTAGATTCTTTAGATTCTTTAGATTCTTTAGATTCTTTAGATTCTTTAGATTCTTTAGATTCTTTAGATTCTTTAGATTCTTTAGATTCTTTAGATTCTTTAGATTCTTTAGATTCTTTAGATTCTTTAGATTCTTTAGATTCTTTAGATTTTTAGATTCTTTAGATTCTTTAGATTCTTTAGATTCTTTATATTCTTTAGATTCTATAGATTCTTTAGATTCTTTATATTCTTTAGATTCTTTATATTCTTTAGATACTTTAGATTCTTTAGATTCTTTCTTTAGATTCTTTAGATTCTTTAGATTCTTTATATTCTTTAGATTCTATAGATTCTTTAGATTCTTTAGATTCTTTAGATTTTTAGATTCTTTAGATTCTTTAGATTCTTTAGATTCTTTAGATTCTTTAGATTCTTTAGATTCTTTAGATCCTTTAGATTCTTTAGATTCTTTAGATTCTTTAGATTCTTTAGATTCTTTAGATTCTTTAGATTCTTTAGATTCTTTAGATTCTTTAGATTCTTTAGATTCTTTAGATTCTTTAGATTCTTTAGATTCTTTAGATTTTTAGATTCTTTAGATTCTTTAGATTCTTTAGATTCTTTAGATTCTTTAGATTCTTTAGATTCTTTAGATTCTTTAGATACATTAGATACTTTAGATTCTTTAGATACTTTAGATTCTTTAGATTCTTTAGATTTTTAGATTCTTTAGATTCTTTAGATTCTTTAGATTCTTTAGATTCTTTAGATTCTTTAGATTCTTTAGATTCTTTAGATCCTTTAGATTCTTTAGATTCTTTAGATTCTTTAGATTCTTTAGATTCTTTAGATTCTTTAGATTCTTTAGATTCTTTAGATTCTTTAGATTCTTTAGATTCTTTAGATTCTTTAGATTCTTTAGATTCTTTAGATTCTTTAGATTCTTTAGATTCTTTAGATTCTTTAGATTCTTTAGATTCTTTAGATTCTTTAAATTCTTTAGATTCTTTCTTTAGATTCTTTAGATTCTTTAGATTCTTTAGATTTTTTAGATTTTTTAGATTCTTTAGATTTTTAGATTCTTTAGATTCTTTAGATTTTTTAGATTTTTTAGATTCTTTAGATTCTTTAGATTCTTTAGATTCTTTAGATTCTTTAGATTCTTTAGATTCTTTAGATTCTTTAGATTCTTTAGATTCTTTAGATTCTTTAGATTCTTTAAATTCTTTAGATTCTTTCTTTAGATTCTTTAGATTCTTTAGATTCTTTAGATTTTTTAGATTTTTTAGATTCTTTAGATTCTTTAGAATCTTTAGATTCTTTAGATTCTTTAGATTCTTTAGATTCTTTAGATTCTTTAGATTCTTTAGATTCTTTAGATTCTTTAGATTCTTTAGATTCTTTAGATTCTTTAGATTCTTTAGATTCTTTAGATTCTTTAGATTCTTTAGATTCTTTAGATTCTTTAGATTCTTTAGATTCTTTAGAATTTTAGATTTTATAGATTCTTTAGATTCTTTAGATTCTTTAGATTCTTTAGATTCTTTAGATTCTATAAATTCTTTAGATTCATTAGATTGTTTAGATTCTTTAGATTCTTTAGATTCTTTAGATTCTTTAGATTCTTTAGATTCTTTAGATTTTTTAGATTCTTTAGATTCTTTAGATTCTTTAGATTCTTTAGATTCTTTAGATTCTTTAGATTCTTTAGATTCTTTAGATTCTTTAGATTCTTTAGATTCTTTAGATTCTTTAGATTCTTTAGATTCTTTAGATTCTTTAGATTCTTTAGATTCTTTAGATTCTTTAGATTCTTTAGATTCTTTAGATTCTTTAGATTCTTTAGATTCTTTAGATTCTTTAGATTCTTTAGATTCTTTAGATTCTTTAGATTCTTTAGATTCTTTAGATTCTTTAGATTCTTTAGATTCTTTCTTTAGATTCTTTAGATTCTTTAGATTCTTTAGGATCTTTAGATCCTTTAGATTCTTTAGATTCTTTAGATTCTTTTATTTTTTAGATTCTTTAGATTGTTTAGATTCTTTAGATTCTTTAGATTCTTTGGAATCTTTAGATTCTTTAGATTCTTTAGATTCTTTAGATTCTTTAGATTCTTTAGACTCTTTAGATTCTTTAGATACTTTAGATTCTTTAGATTCTTTAGATTCTTTAGATTCTTTAGATTCTTTAGATTCTTTAGATTCTTTAGATTCTTTAGATTCTTTAGATTCTTTAGATTCTTTAGATTCTTTAGATTCTTTAGATTCTTTAGATTCTTTAGATTCTTTAGATTCTTTAGATTCTTTAGATTCTTTAGATTCTTTAGATTCTTTAGATTCTTTAGATTCTTTAGATTCTTTAGATTCTTTAGATTCTTTAGATTCTTTAGATTCTTTAGATTCTTTAGATTCTTTAGATTATTTAGATTCTTTAGATTCTTTAGATTCTTTAGATTCTTTAGATTCTTTAGATTCTTTAGATTCTTTAGATTCTTTAGATTCTTTAGATTCTTTAGATTCTTTAGATTCTTTAGATTCTTTAGATTCTTTAGATTCTTTAGATTCTTTAGATTCTTTAGATTCTTTAGATTCTTTAGATTCTTTAGATTCTTTAGATTCTTTAGATTCTTTAGATTCTTTAGATTCTTTAGATTCTTTAGATTCTTTAGATTCTTTCTTTAGATTCTTTAGATTCTTTAGATTCTTTAGATTTTTTAGATTTTTTAGATTCTTTAGATTCTTTAGATTCTTTAGATTCTTTAGATTCTTTAGATTCTTTAGATTCTTTAGATTCTTTAGATTCTTTAGATTCTTTAGATTCTTTAGATTCTTTAGATTCTTTAGATTCTTTGGATTCTTTAGATTCTTTAGATTCTTTAGATTCTTTAGATTCTTTAGATTCTTTAGATTCTTTAGATTCTTTAGATTCTTTAGATTCTTTAGATTCTTTAGATTCTTTAGATTCTTTCTTTAGATTCTTTAGATTCTTTTCTTTAGATTCTTTAGATTCTTTTTTTAGATTCTTTAGATTTTTTAGATTCTTTAGATTCTTTAGATTTTTAGATTTTATAGATTCTTTAGATTCTTTAGATTCTTTAGATTCTTTAGATTCTTTAGATTCTATAAATTCTTTAGATTTATTAGATTCTTTAGATTCTTTAGATTCTTTAGATTCTTTAGATTCATTAGATTCTTTAGATTCTTTAGATTCTTTAGATTCTTTAGATTCTTTAGATTCTTTAGATTCTTTAGATTCTTTAAATTCTTTAGATTCTTTAGATTCTTTAGATTCTTTAGATTTTTTAGATTCTTTAGATTCTTTAGATTCTTTAGATTCTTTAAATTCTTTAGATTCTTTAGATTCTTTAGATTCTTTAGATTTTTTAGATTCTTTAGATTCTTTAGATTCTTTAGATTCTTTAGATTCTTTAGATTCTTTAGATTCTTTAGATTCTTTAAATTCTTTAGATTCTTTAGATTCTTTAGATTCTTTAGATTTTTTAGATTCTTTAGATTCTTTAGATTCTTTAGATTCTTTAGATTCTTTAGATTCTTTAGATTCTTTAGATTCTTTAGATTCTTTAGATTCTTTAGATTCTTTAGATTCTTTAGATTCTTTAGATTCTTTAGATTCTTTAGATTCTTTAGATTCTTTAGATTCTTTAGATTCTTTAGATTCTTTGGATTCTTTAGATTTTTTAGATTCTTTAGATTCTTTAGATTCTTTAGATTCTTTAGATTCTTTAGATTCTTTAGATTCTTTAGATTCTTTAGATTCTTTAGATTCTTTAGATTCTTTAGATTCTTTAGATTCTTTAGATTCTTTTGATTCTTTAGATTCTTTATATTCTTTAGATTCTTTAGATTCTTTAGATACTTTAGATTCTTTAGATTCTTTCTTTAGATTCTTTAGATTCTTTATATTCTTTAGATTCTATTGATTCTTTAGATTCTTTAGATTCTTTAGATTCTTTAGATTCTTTAGATTCTTTAGATTCTTTAGATTCTTTAGATTCTTTAGATTCTTTAGATTCTTTAGATTCTTTAGATTCTTTGGATTCTTTAGATTCTTTAGATTCTTTAGATTCTTTAGATTCTTTAGATTCTTTAGATTTTTTAGATACTTTAGATTCTTTAGATTCTTTAGATTCTTTAGATTCTTTAGATTCTTTAGATTCTTTAGATTCTTTAGATTTTTTTAGATTCTTTAGATTCTTTAGATTCTTTAGATTCTTTAGATCCTTTAGATTCTTTAGATTCTTTAGATTATATATATTCTTTAGATTCTTTAGATTCTTTAAATCTTTTAGATACTTTAGATTCTTTAGATTCTTTAGATTCTTTAGATTCTTTAGATTCTTTAGATTCTTTAGATTCTTTAGATTCTTTAGATTCTTTAGATTCTTTAGATTCTTTAGATTCTTTAGATTCTTTAGATTCTTTAGATTCTTTCTTTAGATTCTTTAGATTCTTTAGATTTTTTAGATTTTTTAGATTCTTTAGATTTTTTAGATTCTTTAGATTCCTTAGATTCTTTATATTCTTTCTTTAGATTCTTTAGATTCTTTTCTTTAGATTCTTTAGATTCTTTTTTAGATTCTTTAGATTTTTTAGATTCTTTAGATTGTTTAGATTTTATAGATTCTTTTGATTCTTTACATTCTTTAGATTCTTTAGATTCTCTTGATTCTTTAGATTCTTTAGATTCTTTAGATTCTTTAGATTCTTTAGATTCTTTAGATTCTTTAGATTCTTTAGATTCTTTAGATTCTTTAGATTCTTTAGATTCTTTAGATTCTTTAGATTCTTTATATTCTTTAGATTCTTTAAATTCTTTAGATTCTTTAGATTCTTTAGATTCTTTAGATTCTTTAGATTCTTTAGATTCTTTATATTCGTTAGATTCTTTAGATTTTTTAGATTCTTTAGACTCTTTAGATTATTTAGATACTTTAGATTCTTTAGATTCTTTAGATTCTTTATATTCTATAGATTATTTAGATACTTTGGATTCTTTAGATTCTTTAGATTCTTTAGATTCTTTAGATTTTTTAGATTCTTTAGATTCTTTAGATTCTTTAGATTCTTTGGATTCTTTAGATTCTTTAGATTCTTTAGATTCTTTAGATTCTCTAGATTCTTTATATTCTTTAGATTGTTTAGATTCTTTAAATTCTTAAGATTCTTTAGATTCTTTAGATTCTTTAGACTCTTTAGATTATTTTAGATACTTTAGATTCTTTAGATTCTTTAGATTCTTTAGATTCTTTATATTCTATAGATTATTTAGATACTTTGGATTCTTTAGATTCTTTAGATTCTTTAGATTCTTTAGATTCTTTAGATTCTTTAGATTCTTTAGATTCTTTAGATTCTTTAGATTCTTTAGATTCTCTAGATTCTTTAGATTCTTTAGATTCTTTGGATTCTTTAGATTCTTTAGATTCTTTAGATTCTTTAGATTCTTTAGATTCTTTAGATTCTTTAGATTTTTAGATTCTTTAGATTCTTTAGATTCTTTAGATTCTTTAGATTCTTTAGATTCTTTAGATTCTTTAGATTCTTTAGATTCTTTAGATTCTTTAGATTCTTTAGATTCTTTAGATCCTTTAGATTCTTTAGATTCTTTAGTTTCGTTAGATAATTTAGATTCGTTAGATTCTTTAGATTCTTTAGATTCTTTAGATTCTTTAGATTCTTTAGTTTCTTTAGATTCTTTAGATTCTTTAGATTCTTTAGATTCTTTAGATTCTTTAGATTCTTTAGATTCTTTAGATTCTTTAGATTCTTTAGATTCTTTAGATTCTTTAGATTCTTTAGATTCTTTAGATTCTTTAGATTCTTTAGATTCTTTAGATTCTTTAGATTCTTTAGATTCTTTAGATTCTTTAGATTCTTTAGATTCTTTAGATTCTTTAGATTCTTTAGATTCTTTAAATTCTTTAGATTCTTTCTTTAGATTCTATAGATTCTTTAGATTCTTTAGATTTTTTAGATTTTTTAGATTCTTTAGATTCTTTAGATTCTTTAGATTCTTTAGATTCTTTAGATTCTTTAGATTCTTTAGATTCTTTAGATTCTTTAGATTCTTTAGATTCTTTAGATTCTTTAGATTCTTTAGATTCTTTAGATTCTTTAGATTCTTTAGATTCTTTAGATTCTTTAGATTCTTTAGATTCTTTAGATTCTTTAGATTCTTTAGATTCTTTAGATTCTTTAGATTCTTTGGATTCTTTAGATTCTTTAGATTCTTTAGATTCTTTAGATTCTTTAGATTCTTTAGATTCTTTAGATTCTTTAGATTCTTTAGATTCTTTAGATTCTTTAGATTCTTTAGATTCTTTAGATTCTTTAGATTCTTTAAATTCTTTAAATTCTTTCTTTAGATTCTTTAGATTCTTTAGATTCTTTAGATTTTTTAGATTTTTTAGATTCTTTAGATTCTTTAGACTCTTTAGATTCTTTAGATTCTTTAGATTCTTTAGATTCTTTAGATTCTTTAGATTCTTTAGATTCTTTAGATTCTTTAGATTCTTTAGATTCTTTAGATTCTTTAGATTCTTTAGATTCTTTAGATTCTTTAGATTCTTTAGATTCTTTAGATTCTTTAGATTCTTTAGATTCTTTAGATTCTTTGGATTCTTTAGATTCTTTAGATTCTTTAGATTCTTTAGATTCTTTAGATTCTTTAGATTCTTTAGATTCTTTAGATTCTTTAGATTCTTTAGATTCTTTAGATTCTTTAGATTCTTTAGATTCTTTAGATTCTTTAGATTCTTTAGATTCTTTAGATTCTTTAGATTTTTTAGATTCTTTAGATTCTTTAGATTCTTTAGATTCTTTAGATTCTTTAGATTCTTTAGATTCTTTATATTCCTTAGATTCTATAGATTCTTTAGATTCTTTAGATTCTTTAAATTCTTTAGATTCTTTAGATTCTTTAGATTCTTTAGATTCTTTAGATTCTTTAGATTCTTTAGATACTATAGATTCTTTAGATTTTTTAGATTCTTTAGATACTTTAGATTCTTTAGATTCTTTAGATTCTTTAGATTTTTTAGATTCTTTAGATTCTTTAGATTCTTTTGATTCTTTAGATTCTTTAGATTCTTTATATTCTTTAGATTCTTTAGATTCTTTAGATACTTTAGATTCTTTAGATTCTTTCTTTAGATTATTTAGATTCTTTATATTCTTTAGATTCTATAGATTCTTTAGATTCTTTAGATTCTTTAGATTCTTTAGATTCTTTAGATTCTTTAGATTCTTTAGATTCTTTAGATTCTTTAGATTTTTTAGATTCTTTAGATTCTTTAGATTCTTTAGATTCTTTAGATTCTTTAGATTCTTTAGATTCTTTTGATTATTTAGATTCTTTAGATTCTTTAGATTCTTTAGATTCTTTAGATTCTTTAGATTTTTTAGATTCTTTAGATACTTTAGAATCTTTAGATTCTTTAGATTCTTTAGACTCTTTAGATTATTTGGATTCTTTAGATTCTTTAGATTCTTTAGATTCTTTAGATTCTTTAGATTCTTTAGATTCTTTGGATTCTTTAGATTCTTTAGATTCTTTAGATTCTTTAGATTCTTTAGATTCATTAGATTCTTTAGATTCTTTAGATTCTTTAGATTCTTTAGATTCTTTAGATTCTTTAGATTCTTTAGATTCTTTAGATTCTTTAGATTTTTTAGATTCTTTAGATTCTTTTGATTCTTTAGATTCTTTAGATTCTTTATATTCTTTAGATTCATTAGATTCTTTAGATTCTTTAGATACTTTAGATTCTTTAGATTCTTTATTTAGATTCTTTATATTCTTTATATTCTTTAGATTCTATAGATTCTTTAGATTCTTTAGATTCTTTAGATTCTTTAGATTCTTTAGATTCTTTAGATTCTTTAGATTCTTTAGATTCTTTAGATTCTTTAGATTCTTTAGATTCTTTAGATTCTTTAGATTCTTTAGATTCTTTAGATACTTTAGATTCTTTAGATTTTTTAGATTCTTTAGATACTTTAGATTCTTTAGATTCTTTAGATTCTTTAGATTCTTTAGATTCTTTAGATCCTTTAGATTCGTTAGATACTTTAGATTCGTTAGATTCTTTAGATTCTTTAGATTCTTTAGATTCTTTAGTTTCTTTAGATTCTTTAGATTCTTTAGATTCTTTAGATTCTTTAGATTCTTTAGATTCTTTAGATTCTTTAGATTCTTTAGATTCTTTAGATTCTTTAGATTCTTTAGATTCTTTAGATTCTTTAGATTCTTTAGATTCTTTAGATTCTTTAGATTCTTTAGATTCTTTAGATTCTTTAAATTCTTTAGATTCTTTCTTTAGATTCTTTAGATTCTTTAGATTCTTTAGATTTTTTAGATTTTTTAGATTCTTTAGATTCTTTAGATTCTTTAGATTCTTTAGATTCTTTAGATTCTTTAGATTCTTTAGATTCTTTAGATTCTTTAGATTCTTTAGATTCTTTAGATTCTTTAGATTCTTTAGATTCTTTAGATTCTTTAGATTCTTTAGATTCTTTAGATTCTTTAGATTCTTTAGATTCTTTAGATTCTTTAGATTCTTTGGATTCTTTAGATTCTTTAGATTCTTTAGATTCTTTAGATTCTTTAGATTCTTTAGATTCTTTAGATTCTTTAGATTCTTTAGATTCTTTAGATTCTTTAGATTCTTTAGATTCTTTAGATTCTTTAGATTCTTTAGATTCTTTAGATTCTTTCTTTAGATTCTTTAGATTCTTTTCTTTAGATTCTTTAGATTCTTTTTTTAGATTCTTTAGATTTTTTAGATTCTTTAGATTCTTTAGATTCTTTAGATTTTTAGATTTTATAGATTCTTTAGATTCTTTAGATTCTTTAGATTCTTTGGATTCTATAAATTCTTTAGATTCATTAGATTCTTTAAATTCTTTAGATTCTTTAGATTCTTTAGATTCTTTAGATTCTTTAGATTCTTTAGATTCTTTAGATTTTTTAGATTCTTTAGATTCTTTAGATTCTTTAGATTCTTTAGATTCTTTAGATTCTTTAGATTCTTTAAATTCTTTAGATTCTTTAGATTCTTTAGATTTTTTAGATTCTTTAGATTCTTTAGATTCCTTAGATTCTTTAGATTCTTTAGATTCTTTAGATTCTTTAGATTCTTTAGATTCTTTAGATTCTTTTGATTCTTTAGATTCTTTAGGTTTTTTAGATTCGTTAGATTCTTTAGATTCTTTAGATTCTTTAGATTCTTTAGATTCTTTAGATTCTTTAGATTCTTTAGATTCTTTAGATTCTTTAGATTCTTTAGATTCTTTAGATTCTTTAGATTCTTTAGATTCTTTAGATTTTTTAGATTCTTTAGATTCTTTAGATTCTTTAGATTCTTTAGATTTTTTAGATTCTTTAGATTCTTTAGATTCTTTAGATTCTTTAGATTCTTTAGATTCTTTAGATTCTTTAGATTCTTTAGATTCTTTTGATTCTTTAGATTCTTTAGGTTTTTTAGATTCGTTAGATTTTTTAGATTCTTTAGATTCTTTAGATTCTTTAGATTCTTTAGATTCTTTAGATTCTTTAGATTCTTTAGATTCTTTAGATTCTTTAGATTCTTTAGATTTTTTAGATTCTTTAGATTCTTTAGATTCTTTAGATTCTTTAGATTCTTTAGATTCTTTAGATTCTTTTGATTCTTTAGATTCTTTAGATTCTTTAGATTCTTTATATTCTTTAGATTCTTTAGATACTTTAGATTCTTTAGATTCTTTCTTTAGATTCTTTAGATTCTTTATATTCTTTAGATTCTATAGATTCTTTAGATTCTTTAGATTCTTTAGATTCTTTAGATTCTTTAGATTCTTTAGATTCTTTAGATTCTTTGGATTCTTTAGATTCTTTAGATTCTTTAGATTCTTTAGATTTTTTAGATTCTTTAGATACTTTAGAATCTTTAGATTCTTTAGATTCTTTAGATTTTTTAGATTCTTTAGATTCTTTAGATTCTTTAGATTCTTTAGATTCTTTAGATTCTTTAGATTCTTTAGATTCTTTAGATTCTTTTGATTCTTTAGATTCTTTAGGTTTTTTAGATTCGTTAGATTTTTTAGATTCTTTAGATTCTTTAGATTCTTTAGATTCTTTAGATTCTTTAGATTCTTTAGATTCTTTAGATTCTTTAGATTCTTTAGATTTTTTAGATTCTTTAGATTCTTTAGATTCTTTAGATTCTTTAGATTCTTTAGATTCTTTTGATTCTTTAGATTCTTTAGATTCTTTATATTCTTTAGATTCTTTAGATTCTTTAGATACTTTAGATTCTTTAGATTCTTTCTTTAGATTCTTTAGATTCTTTATATTCTTTAGATTCTATAGATTCTTTAGATTCTTTAGATTCTTTAGATTCTTTAGATTCTTTAGATTCTTTAGATTCTTTAGATTCTTTAGATTCTTTAGATTCTTTAGATTTTTTAGATTTTTTAGATTCTTTAGATACTTTAGAATCTTTAGATTCTTTAGATTCTTTAGATTCTTTAGATTCTTTGGATTCTTTAGATTCTTTAGATTCTTTAGATTCTTTAGATTCTTTAGATTCTTTAGATTCTTTAGATTCTTTAGATTCTTTAGATTCTTTAGATTCTTTAGATTCTTTAGATTCTTTAGATTCTTTAGATTCTTTAGATTCTTTAGATTCTTTAGATTCTTTAGATTCTTTAGATTCTTTAGATTCTTTAGATTTTTTAGATTCTTTAGATTCTTTTGATTCTTTAGATTCTTTAGATTCTTTATATTCTTTAGATTCATTAGATTCTTTAGATTCTTTAGATACTTTAGATTCTTTAGATTCTTTCTTTAGATTCTTTATATTCTTTATATTCTTTAGATTCTATAGATTCTTTAGATTCTTTAGATTCTTTAGATTCTTTAGATTCTTTAGATTCTTTAGATTCTTTAGATTCTTTAGATTCTTTAGATTCTTTAGATTCTTTAGATTCTTTAGATTCTTTAAATTCTTTAGATTCTTTAGATTCTTTAGATTCTTTAGATTCTTTAGATTCTTTAGATTCTTTAGATTCTTTAGATTTTTTAGATTCTTTGGTTTCTTTAGATTCTTTAGATTCTTTAGATTCTTTAGATTCTTTAGATTCTTTAGATTCTTTAGATTCTTTAGATTCTTTAGATTCTTTAGATTCTTTAGATTCTTTAGATTCTTTAGATTCTTTAGATTCTTTAGATTATTTAGATTCTTTAGATTCTTTAGATTCTTTAGATTCTTTAGATTCTTTAGATTCTTTAGATTCTTTAGATTCTTTAGATTTTTTAGATTCTTTAGATTTTTAGATTCTTTAGATTCTTTAGATTATTTATATTCTTTAGATTCTTTAGATTCTTTAAATTTTTTAGATATTTTAGATTCTTTAGATTCTTTAGATTCTTTAGATTCTTTAGATTCTTTAGATTCTTTAGATTCTTTAGATTATTTAGATTCTTTAGATTTTATAGATTCTTTAGATTCTTTAGATTCTTTAGATTCTTTAGATTCTTTAGATTCTTTAGATTCTCTTGATTCTTTAGATTCTTTAGATTCTTTAGAATCTTTAGATTCTTTAGATTCTTTAGATTCTTTGGATTCTTTAGATTCTTTAGATTCTTTAGATTCTTTAGATTCTTTAGATTCTTTAGTTTCTTTAGATTCTTTAGATTCTTTAGATTCTTTAGATTCTTTAGATTCTTTAGATTCTTTAGATTCTTTAGATTCTTTAGATTCTTTAGATTCTTTAGATTCTTTAGATTCTTTAGATTCTTTATATTCTTTAGATTCTTTAGATTCTTTAAATTCTTTAGATTCTTTAGATTCTTTAGATTCTTTAGATTCTTTAGATTCTTTAGATTCTTTAGATTCTTTAGATTCTTTATATTCTTTAGATTCTTTAGATTCTTTAGATTCTTTAGACTCTTTAGATTATTTAGATACTTTAGATTCTTTAGATTCTTTATATTCTATAGATTATTTAGATACTTTGGATTCTTTAGATTCTTTAGATTCTTTAGATTCTTTAGATTCTTTAGATTCTTTGGATTCTTTAGATTCTTTAGATTCTTTAGATTCTTTAGATTCTTTAGATTCTTTAGATTCTTTAGATTCTTTAGATTCTTTAGATTCTTTAGATTTTTTAGATTCTTTAGATACTTTAGAATCTTTAGATTCTTTAGATTCTTTAGATTCTTTAGATTCTTTAGATTCTTTAGATTCTTTAGATTCTTTAGATTCTTTAGATTCTTTAGATTCTATAGATTCTTTAGATTTTTTAGATTCTTTAGATTCTTTAGATTCTTTAGATTCTTTAGATTCTTTTGATTCTTTAGATTCTTTAGATTCTTTATATTCTTTAGATTCTTTAGATTCTTTAGATACTTTAGATTCTTTAGATTCTTTCTTTGGATTCTTTAGATTCTTTATATTCTTTAGATTCTATAGATTCTTTAGATTCTTTAGATTCTTTAGATTCTTTAGATTCTTTAGATTCTTTAGATTCTTTAGATTCTTTAGATTCTTTAGATTCTTTAGATTCTTTAGATTCTTTAGATTCTTTAGATTCTTTAGATTCTTTAGATTCTTTAGATTCTTTAGATTCTTTAGATTCTTTTCTTTAGATTCTTTAGATTCTTTAGATTCTTTAGATTCTTTAGATTCTTTAAATTCTTTAGATTCTTTAGATTCTTTAGATTCTTTAGATTCTTTAGATTCTTTAGATTCTTTAGATTCTTTAGATTCTTTAGATTCTTTAGATTCTTTAGATTCTTTAGATTCTTTAGATTCTTTAGATTCTTTAGATTCTTTAGATTCTTTAGATTCTTTAGATTCTTTAGATTCTTTAGATTCTTTAGATTCTTTAGATTCTTTAGATTCTTTAGATTCTTTAAATTCTTTAGATTCTTTAGATTCTTTAGATTCTTTAGATTCTTTAGGTTTTTTAGATTCGTTAGATTCTTTAGATTCTTTAGATTCTTTAGATTCTTTAGATTCTTTAGATTCTTTAGATTCTTTAGATTCTTTAGATTCTTTAGATTCTTTAGATTCTTTAGATTCTTTAGATTCTTTAGATTCTTTATATTCTTTAGATTCTTTAGATTCCTTAGATTCTTTAGACTCTTTAGATTATTTAGATACTTTAGATTCTTTAGATTCTTTATATTCTTTAGATTCTTTAGATTCTTTAGATACTTTAGATTCTTTAGATTCTTTCTTTAGATTCTTTAGATTCTTTATATTCTTTAGATTCTATAGATTCTTTAGATTCTTTAGATTCTTTAGATTCTTTAGATTCTTTAGATTCTTTAGATTCTTTAGATTCTTTAGATTCTTTAGATTCTTTAGATTCTTTAGATTCTTTAGATTCTTTAGATTCTTTAGATTTTTTAGATTCTTTAGATACTTTAGAATCTTTAGATTCTTTAGATTCTTTAGATTCTTTAGATTCTTTAGATTCTTTAGATTCTTTAGATTCTTTAGATTCTTTAGATTCTTTAGATTCTTTAGATTCTTTAGATTCTTTAGATTCTTTAGATTCTTTAGATTCTTTAGATTCTTTAGATTCTTTAGATTCTTTAGATTCTTTAGATTCTTTAGATTCTTTAGATTCTTTAGATTCTTTAGATTCTTTAGATTCTTTAGATTCTTTAGATTCTTTAGATTCTTTAGATTCTTTAGATTCTTTGGATTCTTTAGATTCTTTAGATTCTTTAGATTTTTTAGATTCTTTAGATTCTTTAGATTCTTTAGATTCTTTAGATTCTTTAGATTCTTTAGATTCTTTAGATTCTTTAGATTCTTTAGATTCTTTAGATTCTTTAGATTCTTTAAATTCTTTAGATTCTTTCTTTAGATTCTTTAGATTTTTTAGATTCTTTAGATTTTTTAGATTTTTTAGATTCTTTAGATTCTTTAGATTCTTTAGATTCTTTAGATTCTTTAGATTCTTTAGATTCTTTAGATTCTTTAGATTCTTTAGATACTTTAGATTCTTTAGATTCTTTAGATTCTTTAGATTCTTTAGATTCTTTAGATTCTTTAGATTCTTTAGATTCTTTAGATTCTTTAGATTCTTTAGATTCTTTAGATTCTTTAGATTCTTTGGATTCTTTAGATTCTTTAGATTCTTTAGATTCTTTAGATTCTTTAGATTCTTTAGATTCTTTAGATTCTTTAGATTCTTTAGATTCTTTAGATTCTTTAGATTCTTTAGATACTTTAGATTCTTTAGATTCTTTCTTTAGATTCTTTAGATTCTTTATATTCTTTAGATTCTATAGATTCTTTAGATTCTTTAGATTCTTTAGATTCTTTAGATTCTTTAGATTCTTTAGATTCTTTAGATTCTTTAGATTCTTTAGATTCTTTAGATTCTTTAGATTCTTTAGATTCTTTAGATTCTTTAGATTCTTTAGATTTTTTAGATTCTTTAGATACTTTAGAATCTTTAGATTCTTTAGATTCTTTAGATTCTTTAGATTCTTTAGATTCTTTAGATTCTTTAGATTCTTTAGATTCTTTAGATTCTTTAGATTCTTTAGATTCTTTAGATTCTTTAGATTCTTTAGATTCTTTAGATTCTTTAGATTCTTTAGATTCTTTAGATTCTTTAGATTCTTTAGATTCTTTAGATTCTTTAGATTCTTTAGATTCTTTAGATTCTTTAGATTCTTTGGATTCTTTAGATTCTTTAGATTCTTTAGATTTTTTAGATTCTTTAGATTCTTTAGATTCTTTAGATTCTTTAGATTCTTTAGATTCTTTAGATTCTTTAGATTCTTTAGATTCTTTAGATTCTTTAAATTCTTTAGATTCTTTCTTTAGATTCTTTAGATTTTTTAGATTCTTTAGATTTTTTAGATTTTTTAGATTCTTTAGATTCTTTAGATTCTTTAGATTCTTTAGATTCTTTAGATTCTTTAGATTCTTTAGATTCTTTAGATTCTTTAGATTCTTTAGATACTTTAGATTCTTTAGATTCTTTAGATTCTTTAGATTCTTTAGATTCTTTAGATTCTTTAGATTCTTTAGATTCTTTAGATTCTTTAGATTCTTTAGATTCTTTAGATTCTTTAGATTCTTTGGATTCTTTAGATTCTTTAGATTCTTTAGATTCTTTAGATTCTTTAGATTCTTTAGATTCTTTAGATTCTTTAGATTCTTTAGATTCTTTAGATTCTTTAGATTCTTTAGATTCTTTAGATTCTTTAGATTCTTTAGATTCTTTTCTTTAGATTCTTTAGATTCTTTAGATTCTTTAGATTCTTTAGATTCTTTAGATTCTTTAGATTCTTTAGATTCTTTAGATTTTTTAGATTCTTTAGATTCTTTAGATTCTTTGGATTCTTTAGATTCTTTAGATTCTTTAGATTCTTTAGATTCTTTAGATTCTTTAGATTCTTTAGATTCTTTAGATTCTTTAGATTCTTTAGATTCTTTAGATTCTTTAGATTTTTTAGATTCTTTAGATACTTTAGAATCTTTAGATTCTTTAGATTCTTTAGATTCTTTAGATTATTTGGATTCTTTAGATTCTTTAGATTCTTTAGATTCTTTAGATTCTTTAGATTCTTTAGATTCTTTGGATTCTTTAGATTCTTTAGATTCTTTAGATTCTTTAGATTCTTTAGATTCATTAGATTCTTTAGATTCTTTAGATTCTTTAGATTCTTTAGATTCTTTAGATTCTTTAGATTTTTTAGATTCTTTAGATTCTTTTGATTCTTTAGATTCTTTAGATTCTTTATATTCTTTAGATTCATTAGATTCTTTAGATTCTTTAGATACTTTAGATTCTTTAGATTCTTTATTTAGATTCTTTATATTCTTTATATTCTTTAGATTCTATAGATTCTTTAGATTCTTTAGATTCTTTAGATTCTTTAGATTCTTTAGATTCTTTAGATTCTTTAGATTCTTTAGATTCTTTAGATTCTTTAGATTCTTTAGATTCTTTAGATTCTTTAGATACTTTAGATTCTTTAGATTTTTTAGATTCTTTAGATACTTTAGATTCTTTAGATTCTTTAGATTCTTTAGATTCTTTAGATTCTTTAGATTCTTTAGATTCTTTAGATTCTTTAGATTCTTTAGATTCTTTAGATTCTTTAGATTCTTTAGATTCTTTAGATTCTTTAGATTCTTTAGATTCTTTAGATTCTTTAGATTCTTTAGATTCTTTAGATTCTTTAGATTCTTTAGATCCTTTAGATTCTTTAGATTCTTTAGATTCGTTAGATACTTTAGATTCGTTAGATTCTTTAGATTCTTTAGATTCTTTAGATTCTTTAGTTTCTTTAGATTCTTTAGATTCTTTAGATTCTTTAGATTCTTTAGATTCTTTAGATTCTTTAGATTCTTTAGATTCTTTAGATTCTTTAGATTCTTTAGATTCTTTAGATTCCTTAGATTCTTTAGATTCTTTAGATTCTTTAGATTCTTTAGATTCTTTAGATTCTTTAGATTCTTTAGATTCTTTAGATTCTTTAGATTCTTTAGATTCTTTAGATTCTTTAAATTCTTTAGATTCTTTCTTTAGATTCTTTAGATTCTTTAGATTTTTTAGATTTTTTAGATTCTTTAGATTCTTTAGATTCTTTAGATTCTTTAGATTCTTTCTTTAGATTCTTTAGATTCTTTAGATTCTTTAGATTTTTTAGATTTTTTAGATTCTTTAGATTCTTTAGATTCTTTAGATTCTTTAGATTCATTAGATTCTTTAGATTCTTTAGATTCTTTAGATTCTTTAGATTCTTTAGATTCTTTAGATTCTTTAGATTCTTTAGATTCTTTAGATTCTTTAGATTCTTTAGATTCTTTAGATTCTTTAGATTCTTTAGATTCTTTAGATTCTTTAGATTCTTTAGATTCTTTAGATTCTTTAGATTCTTTAGATTCTTTAGATTCTTTAGATTCTTTAGATTCTTTAGATTCTTTAGATTCTTTAGATTCTTTAGATTCTTTGGATTCTTTAGATTCTTTAGATTCTTTAGATTCTTTAGATTCTTTAGATTCTTTAGATTCTTTAGATTCTTTAGATTCTTTAGATTCTTTAGATTCTTTAGATTCTTTAGATTCTTTAGATTCTTTAGATTCTTTAGATTCTTTAGATTCTTTAGATTTTTTCTTTAGATTCTTTAGATTCTTTTCTTTAGATTCTTTAGATTCTTTTTTTAGATTCTTTAGATTTTTTAGATTCTTTAGATTCTTTAGATTCTTTAGATTTTTAGATTTTATAGATTCTTTAGATTCTTTAGATTCTTTAGATTCTTTGGATTCTATAAATTCTTTAGATTCATTAGATTCTTTAAATTCTTTAGATTCTTTAGATTCTTTAGATTCTTTAGATTCTTTAGATTCTTTAGATTCTTTAGATTCTTTAGATTCTTTAGATTCTTTAAATTCTTTAGATTCTTTAGATTCTTTAGATTTTTTAGATTCTTTAGATTCTTTAGATTCCTTAGATTCTTTAGATTCTTTAGATTCTTTAGATTCTTTAGATTCTTTAGATTCTTTAGATTCTTTAGATTCTTTTGATTCTTTAGATTCTTTAGGTTTTTTAGATTCGTTAGATTCTTTAGATTCTTTAGATTCTTTAGATTCTTTAGATTCTTTAGATTCTTTAGATTCTTTAGATTCTTTAGATTCTTTAGATTCTTTAGATTCTTTAGATTCTTTAGATTCTTTAGATTCTTTAGATTTTTTAGATTCTTTAGATTCTTTAGATTCTTTAGATTCTTTAGATTTTTTAGATTCTTTAGATTCTTTAGATTCTTTAGATTCTTTAGATTCTTTAGATTCTTTAGATTCTTTAGATTCTTTAGATTCTTTAGATTCTTTAGATTCTTTAGATTCTTTGGATTCTTTAGATTCTTTAGATTCTTTAGATTCTTTAGATTCTTTAGATTCTTTAGATTCTTTAGATTCTTTAGATTCTTTAGATTCTTTAGATTCTTTAGATTCTTTAGATTCTTTAGATTCTTTAGATTCTTTAGATTCTTTAGATTCTTTAGATTCTTTAGATTCTTTAGATTCTTTAGATTTTTTAGATTCTTTAGATACTTTAGAATCTTTAGATTCTTTAGATTCTTTAGATTCTTTAGATTCTTTGGATTCTTTAGATTCTTTAGATTCTTTAGATTCTTTAGATTCTTTGGATTCTTTAGATTCTTTAGATTCTTTAGATTCTTTAGATTCTTTAGATTCTTTAGATTCTTTAGATTCTTTAGATTCTTTAGATTCTTTGGATTCTTTAGATTCTTTAGATTCTTTAGATTCTTTAGATTCTTTAGAATCTTTAGATTCTTTAGATTCTTTAGATTCTTTAGATTCTTTAGATTCTTTAGATTCTTTAGATTCTTTAGATTCTTTAGATTTTTTAGATTCTTTAGATTCTTTTGATTCTTTAGATTCTTTAGATTCTTTATATTCTTTAGATTCATTAGATTCTTTAGATTCTTTAGATACTTTAGATTCTTTAGATTCTTTCTTTAGATTCTTTATATTCTTTATATTCTTTAGATTCTATAGATTCTTTAGATTCTTTAGATTCTATAGATTCTTTAGATTCTTTAGATTCTTTAGATTCTTTAGTTTCTTTAGATTCTTTAGATTCTTTAGATTCTTTAGATTCTTTAGATTCTTTAGATTCTTTAGATTCTTTAGATTCTTTAGATTCTTTAGATTCTTTAGATTCTTTAGATTCTTTAGATTCTTTAGATTCTTTAGATTCTTTAGATTCTTTAGATTCTTTAGATTCTTTAGATTCTTTAGATTCTTTAGATTCTTTAGATTCTTTAGATTCTTTAGATTCTTTAGATTCTTTAGATTCTTTAAATTCTTTAGATTCTTTCTTTAGATTCTTTAGATTCTTTAGATTCTTTAGATTTTTTAGATTTTTTAGATTCTTTAGATTCTTTAGATTCTTTAGATTCTTTCTTTAGATTCTTTAGATTCTTTAGATTCTTTAGATTTTTTAGATTTTTTAGATTCTTTAGATTCTTTAGATTCTTTAGATTCTTTAGATTCTTTAGATTCTTTAGATTCTTTAGATTCTTTAGATTCTTTAGATTCTTTAGATTCTTTAGATTCTTTAGATTCTTTAGATTCTTTAGATTCTTTAGATTCTTTGGATTCTTTAGATTCTTTAGATTCTTTAGATTCTTTAGATTCTTTAGATTCTTTAGATTCTTTAGATTCTTTAGATTCTTTAGATTCTTTAGATTCTTTAGATTCTTTAGATTCTTTAGATTCTTTAGATTCTTTAGATTCTTTAGATTCTTTAGATTCTTTAGATTCTTTCTTTAGATTCTTTAGATTCTTTTCTTTAGATTCTTTAGATTCTTTTTTTAGATTCTTTAGATTTTTTAGATTCTTTTGATTCTTTAGATTCTTTAGATTCTTTGGATTCTATAAATTCTTTAGATTCATTAGATTCTTTAAATTCTTTAGATTCTTTAGATTCTTTAGATTCTTTAGATTCTTTAGATTCTTTAGATTCTTTAGATTCTTTAGATTCTTTAAATTCTTTAGATTCTTTAGATTCTTTAGATTTTTTAGATTCTTTAGATTCTTTAGATTCCTTAGATTCTTTAGATTCTTTAGATTCTTTAGATTCTTTAGATTCTTTAGATTCTTTAGATTCTTTAGATTCTTTAGATTCTTTTGATTCTTTAGATTCTTTAGGTTTTTTAGATTCGTTAGATTCTTTAGATTCTTTAGATTCTTTAGATTCTTTAGATTCTTTAGATTCTTTAGATTCTTTAGATTCTTTAGATTCTTTAGATTCTTTAGATTCTTTAGATTCTTTAGATTCTTTAGATTCTTTAGATTTTTTAGATTCTTTAGATTCTTTAGATTCTTTAGATTCTTTAGATTTTTTAGATTCTTTAGATTCTTTAGATTCTTTAGATTCTTTAGATTCTTTAGATTCTTTAGATTCTTTAGATTCTTTAGATTCTTTAGATTCTTTAGATTCTTTAGATTCTTTAGATTCTTTAGATTCTTTAGATTCTTTAGATTCTTTAGATTCTTTAGATTCTTTAGATTCTTTAGATTCTTTAGATTCTTTAGATTCTTTAGATTCTTTAGATTCTTTAGATTCTTTAGATTCTTTAGATTTTTTAGATTCTTTAGATACTTTAGAATCTTTAGATTCTTTAGATTCTTTAGATTCTTTAGATTCTTTGGATTCTTTAGATTCTTTAGATTCTTTAGATTCTTTAGATTCTTTAGATTCTTTGGATTCTTTAGATTCTTTAGATTCTTTAGATTCTTTAGATTCTTTAGATTCTTTAGATTCTTTAGATTCTTTAGATTCTTTAGATTCTTTAGATTCTTTAGATTCTTTAGATTCTTTAGATTCTTTAGATTTTTTAGATTCTTTAGATTCTTTAGATTCTTTAGATTCTTTAGATTTTTTAGATTCTTTAGATTCTTTTGATTCTTTAGATTCTTTAGATTCTTTATATTCTTTAGATTCATTAGATTCTTTAGATTCTTTAGATACTTTAGATTCTTTAGATTCTTTCTTTAGATTCTTTATATTCTTTATATTCTTTAGATTCTATAGATTCTTTAGATTCTTTAGATTCTTTAGATTCTTTAGATTCTTTAGATTCTTTAGATTCTTTAGATTCTTTAGATTCTTTAGATTCTTTAGATTCTTTAGATTCTTTAGATTCTTTAGATTCTTTAGATTCTTTAGATTTTTTAGATTCTTTAGATTCTTTTGATTCTTTAGATTCTTTAGATTCTTTATATTCTTTAGATTCATTAGATTCTTTAGATTCTTTAGATACTTTAGATTCTTTAGATTCTTTCTTTAGATTCTTTATATTCTTTATATTCTTTAGATTCTATAGATTCTTTAGATTCTTTAGATTCTATAGATTCTTTAGATTCTTTAGATTCCTTAGATTCTTTAGTTTCTTTAGATTCTTTAGATTCTTTAGATTCTTTAGATTCTTTATATTCTTTAGATTCTTTAGATTCTTTAGATTCTTTAGATTCTTTAGATTCTTTAGATTCTTTAGATTCTTTAGATTCTTTAGATTCTTTAGATTCTTTAGATTCTTTAGATTCTTTAGATTCTTTAGATTCTTTAGATTCTTTAGATTCTTTAGATTCTTTAGATTCTTTAGATTCTTTAGATTCTTTAGATTCTTTAAATTCTTTAGATTCTTTCTTTAGATTCTTTAGATTCTTTAGATTCTTTAGATTTTTTAGATTTTTTAGATTCTTTAGATTCTTTAGATTCTTTAGATTCTTTAGATTCTTTCTTTAGATTCTTTAGATTCTTTAGATTCTTTAGATTTTTTAGATTTTTTAGATTCTTTAGATTCTTTAGATTCTTTAGATTCTTTAGATTCTTTAGATTCTTTAGATTCTTTAGATTCTTTAGATTCTTTAGATTCTTTAGATTTTTTAGATTCTTTAGATTCTTTAGATTCTTTAGATTCTTTAGATTCTTTAGATTCTTTAGATTCTTTAGATTCTTTAGATTCTTTAGATTCTTTAGATTCTTTAGATTCTTTAGATTCTTTAGATTCTTTAGATTCTTTAGATTCTTTAGATTCTTTAGATTCTTTAGATTCTTTAGATTCTTTAGATTCATTAGATAATTTAGATTCTTTAGATTCTTTAGATTCTTTGGATTCTTTAGATTCTTTAGATTCTTTAGATTCTTTAGATTCTTTAGATTCTTTAGATTCTTTAGATTCTTTAGATTCTTTAGATTCTTTAGATTCTTTAGATTCTTTAGATTCTTTAGATTCTTTAGATTCTTTAGATTCTTTAGATTCTTTAGATTCTTTCTTTAGATTCTTTAGATTCTTTTCTTTAGATTCTTTAGATTCTTTTTTTAGATTCTTTAGATTTTTTAGATTCTTTAGATTCTTTAGATTCTTTAGATTTTTAGATTTTATAGATTCTTTAGATTCTTTAGATTCTTTAGTTTCTTTGGATTCTATAAATTCTTTAGATTCATTAGATTCTTTAAATTCTTTAGATTCTTTAGATTCTTTAGATTCTTTAGATTCTTTAGATTCTTTAGATTCTTTAGATTCTTTAGATTCTTTAGATTCTTTAAATTCTTTAGATTCTTTAGATTCTTTAGATTTTTTAGATTCTTTAGATTCTTTAGATTCCTTAGATTCTTTAGATTCTTTAGATTCTTTAGATTCTTTAGATTCTTTAGATTCTTTTGATTCTTTAGATTCTTTAGGTTTTTTAGATTCGTTAGATTCTTTAGATTCTTTAGATTCTTTAGATTCTTTAGATTCTTTAGATTCTTTAGATTCTTTAGATTCTTTAGATTCTTTAGATTCTTTAGATTCTTTAGATTCTTTAGATTTTTAGATTCTTTAGATTCTTTAGATTTTTTAGATTCTTTAGATTCTTTAGATTCTTTAGATTCTTTAGATTTTTTAGATTCTTTAGATTCTTTAGATTCTTTAGATTCTTTAGATTCTTTAGATTCTTTAGATTCTTTAGATTCTTTAGATTCTTTAGATTCTTTAGATTCTTTAGATTCTTTAGATTCTTTAGATTCTTTAGATTCTTTAGATTCTTTAGATTCTTTAGATTCTTTAGATTCTTTAGATTCTTTAGATTCTTTAGATTCTTTAGATTCTTTAGATTCTTTAGATTCTTTAGATTCTTTAGATTCTTTAGATTCTTTAGATTCTTTAGATTCTTTAGATTTTTTAGATTCTTTAGATACTTTAGAATCTTTAGATTCTTTAGATTCTTTAGATTCTTTAGATTCTTTGGATTCTTTAGATTCTTTAGATTCTTTAGATACTTTAGATTCTTTAGATTCTTTGGATTCTTTAGATTCTTTAGATTCTTTAGATTTTTTAGATTCTTTAGATTCTTTAGATTCTTTAGATTCTTTAGATTCTTTAGATTCTTTAGATTCTTTAGATTCTTTATATTCTTTAGATTCATTAGATTCTTTAGATTCTTTAGATACTTTAGATTCTTTAGATTCTTTCTTTAGATTCTTTATATTCTTTATATTCTTTAGATTCTATAGATTCTTTAGATTCTTTAGATTCTTTAGATTCTTTAGATTCTTTAGATTTTTTAGATTCTTTAGATTCTTTAGATTCTTTAGATTCTTTAGAATCTTTAGATTCTTTAAATTCTTTAGATTCTTTAGATTCTTTAGATTCTTTAGATTCTTTAGATTTTTTAGATTCTTTGGTTTCTTTAGATTCTTTAGATTCTTTAGATTCTTTAGATTCTTTAGATTCTTTAGATTCTTTAGATTCTTTAGATTCTTTAGATTCTTTAGATTCTTTAGATTCTTTAGATTCTTTAGATTCTTTAGATTCTTTAGATTCTTTAGATTCTTTAGATTATTTAGATACTTTAGATTCTTTAGATTCTTTAGATTCTTTAGATTCTTTAGATTCTTTAGATTCTTTAGATTCTTTAGATTCTTTAGATTCTTTAGATTTTTAGATTCTTTAGATTCTTTAGATTATTTATATTCTTTAGATTCTTTAGATTCTTTAAATTTTTTAGATATTTTAGATTCTTTAGATTCTTTAGATTCTTTAGATTCTTTAGATTCTTTAGATTATTTAGATTCTTTAGATTTTATAGATTCTTTAGATTCTTTAGATTCTTTAGATTCTTTAGATTCTTTAGATTCTTTAGATTCTTTAGATTCTCTTGATTCTTTAGATTCTTTAGATTCTTTAGATTCTTTAGATTCTTTAGATTCTTTAGATTCTTTGGATTCTTTAGATTCTTTAGATTCTTTAGATTCTTTAGATTCTTTAGTTTCTTTAGATTCTTTAGATTCTTTAGATTCTTTAGATTCTTTAGATTCTTTAGATTCTTTAGATTCTTTAGATTCTTTAGATTCTTTAGATTCTTTAGATTCTTTAGTTTCTTTAGATTCTTTAGATTCTTTATATTCTTTAGATTCTTTAGATTCTTTATATTCTTTGGATTCTTTAGATTCTTTAGATTCTTTAGATTCTTTAGATTCTTTAGATTCTTTAGATTCTTTAGATTCTTTATATTCTTTAGATTCTTTAGATTCTTTAGATTCTTTAGACTCTTTAGATTATTTAGATACTTTAGATTCTTTAGATTCTTTAGATTCTTTATATTCTATAGATTATTTAGATACTTTGGATTCTTTAGATTCTTTAGATTCTTTAGATTCTTTAGATTCTTTGGATTGTTTAGATTCTTTAGATTCTTTAGATTCTTTAGATTCTTTAGATTATTTAGATTCTTTAGATTCTTTAGATTCTTTAGATTCTTTAGATTTTTTAGATTCTTTAGATACTTTAGAATTTTTAGATTCTTTAGATTCTTTAGATTCTTTAGATTCTTTAGATTCTTTAGATTCTTTAGATTCTTTAGATTCTTTAGATTCTATAGATTCTTTAGATTTTTTAGATTCTTTAGATTCTTTAGATTCTTTAGATTCTTTAGATTCTTTTGATTCTTTAGATTCTTTAGATTCTTTATATTCTTTAGATTCTTTAGATTCTTTAGATACTTTAGATTCTTTAGATTCTTTCTTTAGATTCTTTAGATTCTTTATATTCTTTAGATTCTATAGATTCTTTAGATTCTTTAGATTCTTTAGATTCTTTAGATTCTTTAGATTCTTTAGATTCTTTAGATTTTTTAGATTCTTTAGATTCTTTAGATTCTTTAGATTCTTTAGATTTTTTAGATTCTTTAGATACTTTAGAATCTTTAGATTTTTTAGATTCTTTAGATTCTTTAGATTTTTTAGATTCTTTAGATTCTTTAGATTCTTTAGATTCTTTAGATTCTTTAGATTCTTTAGATTCTTTGGATTCTTTAGATTCTTTAGATTCTTTAGATTCTTTAGATTCTTTAGATTCCTTAGATTCTTTAGATTCTTTAGATTCTTTAGATTCTTTAGATTCTTTAGATTCTTTAGATTCTTTAGATTCTTTAGATTCTTTAGATTCTTTAGATTCTTTAGATTCTTTAGATTCTTTAGATTCTTTAGATTCTTTAAATTCTTTAGATTCTTTAGATTCTTTAGATTCTTTAGATTCTTTAGATTCTTTAGATTCTTTAGATTCTTTAGATTCTTTAGATTCTTTAGATTCTTTAGATTCTTTAGATTCTTTAGATTCTTTAGATTCTTTAGATTCTTTAGATTCTTTAGATTCTTTAGATTCTTTAGATTCTTTAGATTCTTTAGATTCTTTAGATTCTTTAGATTCTTTAGATTCTTTAGATTCTTTAGATTCTTTAGATTCTTTAGATTCTTTAGATTCTTTAGCTTTTTTAGATTCGTTAGATTCTTTAGATTCTTTAGATTCTTTAGATTCTTTAGATTCTTTAGATTCTTTAGATTTTTTAGATACTTTAGATTCTTTAGATTCTTTAGATTCTTTAGATTCTTTAGATTCTTTAGATTCTTTAGATTCTTTTGATTCTTTAGATTCTTTAGATTCTTTATATTCTTTAGATTCTTTAGATTCTTTAGATACTTTAGATTCTTTAGATTCTTTCTTTAGATTATTTAGATTCTTTATATTCTTTAGATTCTATAGATTCTTTAGATTCTTTAGATTCTTTAGATTCTTTAGATTCTTTAGATTCTTTAGATTCTTTAGATTCTTTAGATTCTTTAGTTTCTTTAGATTCTTTAGATTCTTTATATTCTTTAGATTCTTTAGATTCTTTAAATTCTTTGGATTCTTTAGATTCTTTAGATTCTTTAGATTCTTTAGATTCTTTAGATTCTTTAGATTCTTTAGATTCTTTAGATTCTTTATATTCTTTAGATTCTTTAGATTCTTTAGATTCTTTAGACTCTTTAGATTATTTAGATACTTTAGATTCTTTAGATTCTTTAGATTCTTTATATTCTATAGATTATTTAGATACTTTGGATTCTTTAGATTCTTTAGATTCTTTAGATTCTTTAGATTCTTTGGATTCTTTAGATTCTTTAGATTCTTTAGATTCTTTAGATTCTTTAGATTCTTTAGATTCTTTAGATTCTTTAGATTCTTTAGATTCTTTAGATTTTTTAGATTCTTTAGATACTTTAGAATTTTTAGATTCTTTAGATTCTTTAGATTCTTTAGATTCTTTAGATTCTTTAGATTCTTTAGATTCTTTAGATTCTATAGATTCTTTAGATTTTTTAGATTCTTTAGATTCTTTAGATTCTTTAGATTCTTTAGATTCTTTTGATTCTTTAGATTCTTTAGATTCTTTATATTCTTTAGATTCTTTAGATTCTTTAGATACTTTAGATTCTTTAGATTCTTTCTTTAGATTCTTTTGATTCTTTATATTTTTTAGATTCTATAGATTCTTTAGATTCTTTAGATTCTTTAGATTCTTTAGATTCTTTAGATTCTTTAGATTCTTTAGATTCTTTAGATTCTTTAGATTCTTTAGATTCTTTAGATTTTTTAGATTTTTTAGATACTTTAGAATCTTTAGATTCTTTAGATTCTTTAGATTCTTTAGATTTTTTAGATTCTTTAGATTCTTTAGATTCTTTAGATTCTTTAGATTCTTTAGATTCTTTGGATTCTTTAGATTCTTTAGATTCTTTAGATTCTTTAGATTCTTTAGATTCTTTAGATTTTTTAGATTCTTTAGATTCTTTAGATTCTTTAGATTCTTTAGATTCTTTAGATTCTTTAGATTCTTTAGATTCTTTAGATTCTTTAGATTCTTTAGATTCTTTAGATTCTTTAAATTCTTTAGATTTTTTAGATTCTTTAGATTCTTTAGATTCTTTAGATTCTTTAGATTCTTTAGATTCTTTAGATTCTTTAGATTCTTTAGATTCTTTAGATTCTTTAGATTCTTTAGATTCTTTAGATTCTTTAGATTCTTTAGATTCTTTAGATTCTTTAGATTCTTTAGATTCTTTAGATTCTTTAGATTCTTTAGATTCTTTAGATTCTTTAGATTCTTTAGATTCTTTAGATTCTTTAGATTCTTTAGATTCTTTAGATTCTTTAGATTCTTTAGATTCTTTAGATTCTTTAGATTCTTTAGATTCTTTAGATTCTTTAGATTCTTTAGATTCTTTAGATTCTTTAGCTTTTTTAGATTCGTTAGATTCTTTAGATTCTTTAGATTCTTTAGATTCTTTAGATTCTTTAGATTCTTTAGATTCTTTAGATTTTTTAGATACTTTAGATTCTTTAGATTCTTTAGATTCTTTAGATTCTTTAGATTCTTTAGATTCTTTAGATTCTTTTGTTTCTTTAGATTCTTTAGATTCTTTATATTCTTTAGATTCTTTAGATTCTTTAGATTCTTTAGATACTTTAGATTCTTTAGATTCTTTCTTTAGATTATTTAGATTCTTTATATTCTTTAGATTCTATAGATTCTTTAGATTCTTTAGATTCTTTAGATTCTTTAGATTCTTTAGATTCTTTAGATTTTTTAGATTCTTTAGATTCTTTAGATTCTTTAGATTCTTTAGATTCTTTAGATTTTTTAGATTCTTTAGATTCTTTAGATTCTTTAGATTCTTTAGATTCTTTAGATTCTTTAGATTCTTTTGATTCTTTAGATTCTTTAGATTCTTTATATTCTTTAGATTCTTTAGATTCTTTAGATACTTTAGATTCTTTAGATTCTTTCTTTAGATTCTTTAGATTCTTTATATTCTTTAGATTCTATAGATTCTTTAGATTCTTTAGATTCTTTAGATTCTTTAGATTCTTTAGATTCTTTAGATTCTTTAGATTCTTTATATTCTTTAGATTCTTTAGATTCTTTAGATTCTTTAGATTCTTTAGATTATTTAGATTCTTTAGATTCTTTAGATTCTTTAGATTCTTTAGATTTTTTAGATTCTTTAGATACTTTAGAATCTTTAGATTCTTTAGATTCTTTAGATTCTTTAGATTATTTGGATTCTTTAGATTCTTTAGATTCTTTAGATTCTTTAGATTCTTTAGATTCTTTAGATTCTTTGGATTCTTTAGATTCTTTAGATTCTTTAGATTCTTTAGATTCTTTAGATTCTTTAGATTCATTAGATTCTTTAGATTCTTTAGATTCTTTAGATTCTTTAGATTCTTTAGATTCTTTAGATTTTTTAGATTCTTTAGATTCTTTTGATTCTTTAGATTCTTTAGATTCTTTATATTCTTTAGATTCATTAGATTCTTTAGATTCTTTAGATACTTTAGATTCTTTAGATTCTTTATTTAGATTCTTTATATTCTTTATATTCTTTAGATTCTATAGATTCTTTAGATTCTTTAGATTCTTTAGATTCTTTAGATTCTTTAGATTCTTTAGATTCTTTAGATTCTTTAGATTCTTTAGATTCTTTAGATTCTTTAGATTCTTTAGATTCTTTAGATTCTTTAGATTCTTTAGATTCTTTAGATTCTTTAGATTCTTTAGATACTTTAGATTCTTTAGATTTTTTAGATTCTTTAGATACTTTAGATTCTTTAGATTCTTTAGATTCTTTAGATTCTTTAGATTCTTTAGATCCTTTAGATTCTTTAGATTCTTTAGATTCGTTAGATACTTTAGATTCGTTAGATTCTTTAGATTCTTTAGATTCTTTAGATTCTTTAGTTTCTTTAGATTCTTTAGATTCTTTAGATTCTTTAGATTCTTTAGATTCTTTAGATTCTTTAGATTCTTTAGATTCTTTAGATTCTTTAGATTCTTTAGATTCTTTAGATTCTTTAGATCCTTTAGATTCTTTAGATTCTTTAGATTCTTTAGATTCTTTAGATTCTTTAAATTCTTTAGATTCTTTCTTTAGATTCTTTAGATTCTTTAGATTCTTTAGATTTTTTAGATTTTTCAGATACTTTAGATTCTTTAGATTCTTTAGATTCTTTAGATTCTTTAGATTCTTTAGATTCTTTAGATTCTTTAGATTCTTTAGATTCTTTAGATTCTTTAGATTCATTAGATTCTTTAGATTCTTTAGATTCTTTAGATTCTTTAGATTCTTTAGATTCTTTAGATTCTTTAGATTCTTTAGATTCTTTAGATTCTTTAGATTCTTTAGATTCTTTAGATTCTTTAGATTCTTTGGATTCTTTAGATTCTTTAGATTCTTTAGATTCTTTAGATTCTTTAGATTCTTTAGATTCTTTAGATTCTTTAGATTCTTTAGATTCTTTAGATTCTTTAGATTCTTTAGATTCTTTAGATTCTTTAGATTCTTTAGATTCTTTAGATTCTTTAGATTCTTTAGATTCTTTAGATTCTTTAGATTCTTTCTTTAGATTCTTTAGATTCTTTTCTTTAGATTCTTTAGATTCTTTTTTTAGATTCTTTAGATTTTTTAGATTCTTTAGATTCTTTAGATTCTTTAGATTTTTAGATTTTATAGATTCTTTGGATTCTTTAGATTCTTTAGATTCTTTGGATTCTATAAATTCTTTAGATTCATTAGATTCTTTAAATTCTTTAGATTCTTTAGATTCTTTAGATTCTTTAGATTCTTTAGATTCTTTAGATTCTTTAGATTCTTTAGATTCTTTAGATTCTTTAGATTCTTTAGATTCTTTAGATTCTTTAGATTCTTTAGATTCTTTAGATTCTTTAGATTCTTTAGATTCTTTAGATTCTTTAGATTCTTTAGATTCTTTAGATTCTTTAGATTCTTTAGATTCTTTAGATTCTTTAGATTCTTTAGATTCTTTAGATTCTTTAGATTCTTTAGATTCTTTAGATTCTTTAGATTCTTTAGATTCTTTAGATTCTTTAGATTCTTTAGATACTTTAGATTCTTTAGATTTTTTAGATTCTTTAGATACTTTAGATTCTTTAGATTCTTTAGATTCTTTAGATTCTTTAGATTCTTTAGATCCTTTAGATTCTTTAGATTCTTTAGATTCGTTAGATACTTTAGATTCGTTAGATTCTTTAGATTCTTTAGATTCTTTAGATTCTTTAGTTTCTTTAGATTCTTTAGATTCTTTAGATTCTTTAGATTCTTTAGATTCTTTAGATTCTTTAGATTCTTTAGATTCTTTAGATTCTTTAGATTCTTTAGATTCTTTAGATTCTTTAGATTCTTTAGATTCTTTAGATTCTTTAGATTCTTTAGATTCTTTGGATTCTTTAGATTCTTTAGATTCTTTAGATTCTTTAGATTCTTTAGATTCTTTAGATTCTTTAGATTCTTTAGATTCTTTAGATTCTTTAGATTCTTTAGATTCTTTAGATTCTTTAGATTCTTTAGATTCTTTAGATTCTTTAGATTCTTTAGATTCTTTAGATTCTTTAGATTCTTTCTTTAGATTCTTTAGATTCTTTTCTTTAGATTCTTTAGATTCTTTTTTTAGATTCTTTAGATTTTTTAGATTCTTTAGATTCTTTAGATTCTTTAGATTTTTAGATTTTATAGATTCTTTGGATTCTTTAGATTCTTTAGATTCTTTGGATTCTATAAATTCTTTAGATTCATTAGATTCTTTAAATTCTTTAGATTCTTTAGATTCTTTAGATTCTTTAGATTCTTTAGATTCTTTAGATTCTTTAGTTTCTTTAGATTCTTTAGATTCTTTAGATTCTTTAGATTCTTTAGATTCTTTAGATTCTTTAGATTCTTTAGATTCTTTAGATTCTTTAGATTCTTTAGATTCTTTAGATTCTTTGGATTCTTTAGATTCTTTAGATTCTTTAGATTCTTTAGATTCTTTAGATTCTTTAGATTCTTTAGATTCTTTAGATTCTTTAGATTCTTTAGATTCTTTAGATTCTTTAGATTTTTAGATTTTATAGATTCTTTGGATTCTTTAGATTCTTTAGATTCTTTGGATTCTATAAATTCTTTAGATTCATTAGATTCTTTAGATTCTTTAGATTCTTTAGATTCTTTAGATTCTTTAGATTCTTTAGATTCATTAGATTCTTTAGATTCTTTAGATTCTTTAGATTCTTTAGATTCTTTAGATTCTTTAGATTCTTTAGATTCTTTAGATTCTTTAGATTCTTTAGATTCTTTAGATTCTTTAGATTCTTTAGATTCTTTGGATTCTTTAGATTCTTTAGATTCTTTAGATTCTTTAGATTCTTTAGATTCTTTAGATTCTTTAGATTCTTTAGATTCTTTAGATTCTTTAGATTCTTTAGATTCTTTAGATTCTTTAGATTCTTTAGATTCTTTAGATTCTTTAGATTCTTTAGATTCTTTAGATTCTTTAGATTCTTTCTTTAGATTCTTTAGATTCTTTTCTTTAGATTCTTTAGATTCTTTTTTTAGATTCTTTAGATTTTTTAGATTCTTTAGATTCTTTAGATTCTTTAGATTTTTAGATTTTATAGATTCTTTGGATTCTTTAGATTCTTTAGATTCTTTGGATTCTATAAATTCTTTAGATTCATTAGATTCTTTAAATTCTTTAGATTCTTTAGATTCTTTAGATTCTTTAGATTCTTTAGATTCTTTAGATTCTTTAGATTCTTTAGATTCTTTAGATTCTTTAGATTCTTTAGATTCTTTAGATTCTTTAGATTCTTTAGATTCTTTAGATTCTTTAGATTCTTTAGATTCTTTAGATTCTTTAGATTCTTTAGATTCTTTAGATTCTTTAGATTCTTTAGATTCTTTAGATTCTTTAGATTCTTTAGATTCTTTAGATTCTTTAGATTCTTTAGATTCTTTAGATTCTTTAGATTCTTTAGATTCTTTAGATTCTTTAGATTCTTTAGATTCTTTAGATTCTTTAGATTCTTTAGATTCTTTAGATTCTTTAGATTTTTTAGATTCTTTAGATTCTTTAGATTCTTTAGATTCTTTAGATTCTTTAGATTCTTTAGATTCTTTAGATTCTTTAGATTCTTTAGATTCTTTTGATTCTTTAGATTCTTTAGGTTTTTTAGATTCGTTAGATTTTTTAGATTCTTTAGATTCTTTAGATTCTTTAGATTCTTTAGATTCTTTAGATTCTTTAGATTCTTTAGATTTTTTAGATTCTTTAGATTCTTTAGATTCTTTAGATTCTTTAGATTCTTTAGATTCTTTAGATTCTTTAGATTCTTTTGATTCTTTAGATTCTTTAGATTCTTTATATTCTTTATATTCTTTAGATTCTTTAGATACTTTAGATTCTTTAGATTCTTTCTTTAGATTCTTTAGATTCTTTATATTCTTTAGATTCTATAGATTCTTTAGATTCTTTAGATTCTTTAGATTCTTTAGATTCTTTAGATTCTTTAGATTCTTTAGATTCTCTAGATTCTTTAGATTCTTTAGATTCTTTAGATTCTTTAGATTCTTTAGATTCTTTAGATTTTTTAGATTCTTTAGATACTTTAGAATCTTTAGATTCTTTAGATTCTTTAGATTCTTTAGATTCTTTGGATTCTTTAGATTCTTTAGATTCTTTAGATTCTTTAGATTCTTTAGATTCTTTGGATTCTTTAGATTCTTTAGATTCTTTAGATTCTTTAGATTCTTTAGATTCTTTAGATTCTTTAGATTCTTTAGATTCTTTAGATTCTTTAGATTCTTTAGATTCTTTAGATTCTTTAGATTCTTTAGATTCTTTAGATTCTTTAGATTCTTTAGATTCTTTAGATTCTTTAGATTTTTTAGATTCTTTAGATTCTTTTGATTCTTTAGATTCTTTAGATTCTTTATATTCTTTAGATTCATTAGATTCTTTAGATTCTTTAGATACTTTAGATTCTTTAGATTCTTTCTTTAGATTCTTTATATTCTTTATATTCTTTAGATTCTATAGATTCTTTAGATTCTTTAGATTCTTTAGATTCTTTAGATTCTTTAGATTCTTTAGATTCTTTAGATTCTTTAGATTCTTTAGATTCTTTAGATTCTTTAGATTCTTTAGATTCTTTAGATTCTTTAAATTCTTTAGATTCTTTAGATTCTTTAGATTCTTTAGATTCTTTAGATTCTTTAGATTTTTTAGATTCTTTGGTTTCTTTAGATTCTTTAGATTCTTTAGATTCTTTAGATTCTTTAGATTCTTTAGATTCTTTAGATTCTTTAGATTCTTTAGATTCTTTAGATTCTTTAGATTCTTTAGATTCTTTAGATTATTTAGATTCTTTAGATTCTTTAGATTCTTTAGATTCTTTAGAATCTTTAGATTCTTTAGATTCTTTAGATTCTTTAGATTCTTTAGATTTTTAGATTCTTTAGATTCTTTAGATTATTTATATTCTTTAGATTCTTTAGATTCTTTAAATTTTTTAGATATTTTAGATTCTTTAGATTCTTTAGATTCTTTAGATTCTTTAGATTCTTTAGATTCTTTAGATTCTTTAGATTATTTAGATTCTTTAGATTTTATAGATTCTTTAGATTCTTTAGATTCTTTAGATTCTTTAGATTCTTTAGATTCTTTAGATTCTTTAGATTCTCTTGATTCTTTAGATTCTTTAGATTCTTTAGATTCTTTAGATTCTTTAGATTCTTTAGATTCTTGGGATTCTTTAGATTCTTTAGATTCTTTAGATTCTTTAGATTCTTTAGTTTCTTTAGATTCTTTAGATTCTTTAGATTCTTTAGATTCTTTAGATTCTTTAGATTCTTTAGATTCTTTAGATTCTTTAGATTCTTTAGATTCTTTAGATTCTTTATATTCTTTAGATTCTTTAGATTCTTTAAATTCTTTAGATTCTTTAGATTCTTTAGATTCTTTAGATTCTTTAGATTCTTTAGATTCTTTATATTCTTTAGATTCTTTAAATTCTTTAGATTCTTTAGACTCTTTAGATTATTTAGATACTTTAGATTCTTTAGATTCTTTAGATTCTTTATATTCTATAGATTATTTAGATACTTTGGATTCTTTAGATTCTTTAGATTCTTTAGATTCTTTAGATTCTTTGGATTCTTTAGATTCTTTAGATTCTTTAGATTCTTTAGATTCTTTAGATTCTTTAGATTCTTTAGATTCTTTAGATTCTTTAGATTCTTTAGATTTTTTAGATTCTTTAGATACTTTAGAATCTTTAGATTCTTTAGATTCTTTAGATTCTTTAGATTCTTTAGATTCTTTAGATTCTTTAGATTATTTAGATTCTATAGATTCTTTAGATTTTTTACATTCTTTAGATTCTTTAGATTCTTTAGATTCTTTTGATTCTTTAGATTCTTTAGATTCTTTATATTCTTTAGATTCTTTAGATTCTTTAGATACTTTAGATTCTTTAGATTCTTTCTTTAGATTCTTTAGATTCTTTAGATTTTTTAGATTCTTTAGATACTTTAGAATCTTTAGATTCTTTAGATTCTTTAGATTCTTTAGATTCTTTAGATTCTTTAGATTCTTTAGATTCTTTAGATTCTTTGGATTCTTTAGATTCTTTAGATTCTTTAGATTCTTTAGATACTTTAGATTCTTTAGATTTTTTAGATTCTTTAGATACTTTAGATTCTTTAGATTTTATAGATTCTTTAGATTCTTTAGATTCTTTAGATTCTTTGGATTCCATAAATTCTTTAGATTCATTAGATTCTTTAAATTCTTTAGATTCTTTAGATTCTTTAGATTCTTTAGATACTTTAGATTCTTTAGATTTTTTAGATTCTTTAGATACTTTAGATTCTTTAGATTCTTTAGATTCTTTAGATTCTTTAGATTCTTTAGATTCTTTAGATTCTTTATATTCTTTAGATTCTTTAGATTCTTTAGATTCTTTTGATTCTTTAGATTCTTTAGATTCTTTATATTCTTTAGATTCTTTAGATTCTTTAGATACTTTAGATTCTTTAGATTCTTTCTTTAGATTATTTAGATTCTTTATATTCTTTAGATTCTATAGATTCTTTAGATTCTTTATATTCTTTAGATTCTTTAGATTCTTTAGATACTTTAGATTCTTTAGATTCTTTCTTTAGATTCTTTAGATTCTTTATATTCCTTAGATTCTATAGATTCTTTAGATTCTTTAGATTCTTTAAATTCTTTAGATTCTTTAGATTCTTTAGATTCTTTATATTCTTTAGATTCTTTAGATTCTTTAGATACTTTAGATTCTTTAGATTCTTTCTTTAGATTCTTTAGATTCTTTAGATTCTTTTGATTCTTTAGATTCTTTAGATTCTTTATATTCTTTAGATTCTTTAGATTCTTTAGATACTTTAGATTCTTTAGATTCTTTCTTTAGATTCTTTTGATTCTTTATACTCCTTAGATTCTATAGATTCTTTAGATTTTTTAGATTCTTTAGATTCTTTAGATTCTTTAGATTCTTTAGATTCTTTAGATTCTTTAGATTCTTTAGATTCTTTAGATTCTTTAGATTCTTTAGATTCTTTAGATACTTTAGATTCTTTAGATTTTTTAGATTCTTTAGATACTTTAGATTCTTTAGATTCTTTAGATTCTTTAGATTCTTTAGATTCTTTAGATTCTTTAGATTCTTTAGATTCTTTTGATTCTTTAGATTCTTTAGATTCTTTATATTCTTTAGATTCTTTAGATTCTTTAGATACTTTAGATTCTTTAGATTCTTTCTTTAGATTATTTAGATTCTTTATATTCTTTAGATTCTATAGATTCTTTAGATTCTTTAGATTCTTTAGATTCTTTAGATTCTTTAGATTCTTTAGATTCTTTAGATTCTTTAGATTCTTTAGATTCTTTAGATTCTTTAGATTCTTTTGATTCATTAGATTCTTTAGATTCTTTATATTCTTTAGATTCTTTAGATTCTTTAGATACTTTAGATTCTTTAGATTCTTTCTTTAGATTCTTTAGATTCTTTATATTCTTTAGATTCTATAGATTCTTTAGATTCTTTAGATTCTTTAGATTCTTTAGATTCTTTAGATTCTTTAGATTCTTTAGATTCTTTATATTCTTTAGATTCTTTAGATTCTTTAGATTCTTTAGATTCTTTAGATTCTTTAGATTCTTTAGATTCTTTAGATTCTTTAGATTTTTTAGATTCTTTAGATTCTTTAGATACTTTAGAATCTTTAGATTCTTTAGATTCTTTAGATTCTTTAGATTATTTGGATTCTTTAGATTCTTTAGTTTCTTTAGATTCTTTAGATTCTTTAGATTCTTTAGATTCTTTAGATTCTTTGGATTCTTTAGATTCTTTAGATTCTTTAGATTCTTTAGATTCTTTAGATTCTTTAGATTCTTTAGATTCTTTAGATTCTTTAGATTCTTTAGATTCTTTAGATTCTTTAGATTTTTTAGATTCTTTAGATTCTTTTGATTCTTTAGATTCTTTAGATTCTTTATATTCTTTAGATTCATTAGATTCTTTAGATTCTTTAGATACTTTAGATTCTTTAGATTCTTTCTTTAGATTCTTTATATTCTTTATATTCTTTAGATTCTATAGATTCTTTAGATTCTTTAGATTCTTTAGATTCTTTAGATCCTTTAGATTCTTTAGATTCTTTAGATTCTTTAGATTCTTTAGATTCTTTAGATTCTTTAGATTCTTTAGATTCTTTAGATTCTTTAGATACTTTAGATTCTTTAGATTTTTTAGATTCTTTAGATACTTTAGATTCTTTAGATTCTTTAGATTCTTTAGATTCTTTAGATTCTTTAGATTCTTTAGATCCTTTAGATTCTTTAGATTCTTTAGATTCGTTAGATACTTTAGATTCGTTAGATTCTTTAGATTCTTTAGATTCTTTAGATTCTTTAGTTTCTTTAGATTCTTTAGATTCTTTAGATTCTTTAGATTCTTTAGATTCTTTAGATTCTTTAGATTCTTTAGATTCTTTAGATTCTTTAGATTCTTTAGATTCTTTAGATTCTTTAGATTCTTTAGATTCTTTAGATTCTTTAAATTCTTTAGATTCTTTCTTTAGATTCTTTAGATTCTTTAGATTCTTTAGATTTTTTAGATTTTTTAGATTCTTTAGATTCTTTAGATTCTTTAGATTCTTTAGATTCTTTAGATTTTTTAGATTCTTTAGATTCTTTAGATTCTTTAGATTCTTTAGATTCTTTAGATTCTTTAGATTCTTTAGATTCTTTAGATTCTTTAGATTCTTTAGATTCTTTAGATTCTTTAGATTCTTTAGATTCTTTAGATTCTTTAGATTCTTTAGATTCTTTAGATTCTTTAGATTCTTTAGATTCTTTAGATTCTTTAGATTCTTTAGATTCTTTAGATTCTTTAGATTCTTTAGATTCTTTAGATTCTTTAGATTCTTTAGATTCTTTCTTTAGATTCTTTAGATTCTTTTCTTTAGATTCTTTAGATTCTTTTTTTAGATTCTTTAGATTTTTTAGATTCTTTAGATTTTTAGATTTTATAGATTCTTTAGATTCTTTAGATTCTTTAGATTCTTTGGATTCTATAAATTCTTTAGATTCATTAGATTCTTTAAATTCTTTAGATTCTTTAGATTCTTTAGATTCTTTAGATTCTTTAGATTCTTTAGATTCTTTAGATTCTTTAGATTCTTTAGATTCTTTAGATTCTTTAGATTCTTTAGATTCTTTAGATTCTTTAGATTCTTTAGATTCTTTAGATTCTTTAGATTCTTTAAATTCTTTAGATTCTTTAGATTCTTTAGATTTTTTAGATTCTTTAGATTCTTTAGATTCCTTAGATTCTTTAGATTCTTTAGATTCTTTAGATTCTTTAGATTCTTTAGATTCTTTAGATTCTTTTGATTCTTTAGATTCTTTAGGTTTTTTAGATTCGTTAGATTCTTTAGATTCTTTAGATTCTTTAGATTCTTTAGATTCTTTAGATTCTTTAGATTCTTTAGATTCTTTAGATTCTTTAGATTCTTTAGATTCTTTAGATTCTTTAGATTCTTTAGATTCTTTAGATTCTTTAGATTCTTTAGATTCTTTAGATTCTTTAGATTCTTTAGATTCTTTAGATTTTTTAGATTCTTTAGATTCTTTAGATTCTTTAGATTCTTTAGATTCTTTAGATTCTTTAGATTCTTTTGATTCTTTAGATTCTTTAGGTTTTTTAGATTCGTTAGATTCTTTAGATTCTTTAGATTCTTTAGATTCTTTAGATTCTTTAGATTCTTTAGATTCTTTAGATTCTTTAGATTCTTTAGATTCTTTAGATTCTTTAGATTCTTTAGATTCTTTAGATTTTTTAGATTCTTTCTTTAGATTCTTTAGATTCTTTATATTCTTTAGATTCTATAGATTCTTTAGATTCTTTAGATTCTTTAGATTCTTTAGATTCTTTAGATTCTTTAGATTTTTTAGATTCTTTAGATACTTTAGAATCTTTAGATTCTTTAGATTCTTTAGATTCTTTAGATTCTTTAGATACTTTAGATTCTTTAGATTCTTTCTTTAGATTCTTTAGATTCTTTATATTCTTTAGATTCTATAGATTCTTTAGATTCTTTAGATTCTTTAGATTTTTTAGATTCTTTAGATACTTTAGAATCTTTAGATTCTTTAGATTCTTTAGATTCTTTAGATTCTTTAGATACTTTAGATTCTTTAGATTCTTTCTTTAGATTCTTTAGATTCTTTATATTCTTTAGATTCTATAGATTCTTTAGATTCTTTAGATTCTTTAGATTCTTTGGATTCTTTAGATTCTTTAGATTCTTTAGATTCTTTAGATTCTTTAGATTCTTTAGATTCTTTAGATTCTTTAGATTCTTTAGATTCTTTAGATTTTTTAGATTCTTTAGATACTTTAGAATCTTTAGATTCTTTAGATTCTTTAGATTCTTTAGATTCTTTGGATTCTTTAGATTCTTTAGATTCTTTAGATTCTTTAGATTCTTTAGATTCTTTGGATTCTTTAGATTCTTTAGATTCTTTAGATTCTTTAGATTCTTTAGATTCTTTAGATTCTTTAGATTCTTTAGATTCTTTAGATTCTTTAGATTCTTTAGATTCTTTAGATTCTTTAGATTCTTTAGATTCTTTAGATTCTTTAGATTTTTTAGATTCTTTAGATTCTTTTGATTCTTTAGATACTTTAGATTCTTTATATTCTTTAGATTCATTAGATTCTTTAGATTCTTTAGATACTTTAGATTCTTTAGATTCTTTCTTTAGATTCTTTATATTCTTTATATTCTTTAGATTCTATAGATTCTTTAGATTCTTTAGATTCTTTAGATTCTTTAGATTCTTTAGATTATTTAGATTCTTTAGATTCTTTAGATTCTTTAGATTCTTTAGATTCTTTAAATTCTTTAGATTCTTTAGATTCTTTAGATTCTTTAGATTCTTTAGATTCTTTAGATTCTTTAGTTTCTTTAGATTCTTTAGATACTTTAGATTCTTTAGATTCTTTAGATTCTTTAGATTCTTTAGATCCTTTAGATTCTTTAGATTCTTTAGATTCTTTAGATTCTTTAGATTATTTAGATTCTTTAGATTCTTTAGATTCTTTAGATTCTTTAGATTCTTTAGATTCTTTAGAGTCTTTAGATTCTTTAGATTCTTTAGATTTTTAGATTCTTTAGATTCTTTAGATTATTTATATTCTTTAGATTCTTTAGATTCTTTAAATTTTTTAGATATTTTAGATTCTTTAGATGCTTTAGATTCTTTAGATTCTTTAGATTCTTTAGATTATTTAGATTCTTTAGATTTTATAGATTCTTTAGATTCTTTAGATTCTTTAGATTCTTTAGATTCTTTAGATTCTCTTGATTCTTTAGATTCTTTAGATTCTTTAGATTCTTTAGATTCTTTAGATTCTTTAGATTCTTTGGATTCTTTAGATTCTTTAGATTCTTTAGATTCTTTAGATTCTTTAGTTTCTTTAGATTCTTTAGATTCTTTAGATTCTTTAGATTCTTTAGATTCTTTAGATTCTTTAGATTCTTTAGAATCTTTAGATTCTTTAGATTCTTTAGATTCTTTAGATTCTTTATATTCTTTAGATTCTTTAGATTCTTTAAATTCTTTAGATTCTTTAGATTCTTTAGATTCTTTAGATTCTTTAGATTCTTTAGATTCTTTAGATTCTTTATATTCTTTAGATTCTTTAGATTCTTTAGATTCTTTAGACTCTTTGGATTATTTAGATACTTTAGATTCTTTAGATTCTTTAGATTCTTTATATTCTATAGATTATTTAGATACTTTGGATTCTTTAGATTCTTTAGATTCTTTAGATTCTTTAGATTCCTTGGATTCTTTAGATTCTTTAGATTCTTTAGATTCTTTAGATTCTTTAGATTCTTTAGATTCTTTAGATTCTTTAGATTCTTTAGATTTTTTAGATTCTTTAGATACTTTAGAATCTTTAGATTCTTTAGATTCTTTAGATTCTTTAGATTCTTTAGATTCTTTAGATTCTTTAGATTCTTTAGATTCTTTAGATTCTTTAGATTCTTTAGATTCTTTAGATTCTTTAGATTCTTTAGATTTTTTAGATTCTTTAGATTCTTTAGATTCTTTTGATTCTTTAGATTCTTTAGATTCTTTATATTCTTTAGATTCTTTAGATTCTTTAGATACTTTAGATTCTTTAGATTCTTTCTTTAGATTCTTTAGATTCTTTATATTCTTTAGATTCTATAGATTCTTTAGATTCTTTAGATTCTTTAGATTCTTTAGATTCTTTAGATTCTTTAGATTCTTTAGATTCTTTAGATTCTTTAGATTCTTTAGATTCTTTAGATTCTTTAGATTTTTTAGATTCTTTAGATACTTTAGAATCTTTAGATTCTTTAGATTCTTTAGATTCTTTAGATTCTTTAGATCCTTTAGATTCTTTAGATTCTTTAGATTCTTTAGATTCTTTAGATTCTTTAGATTCTTTAGATTTTTGGATTCTTTAGATTCTTTAGATTCTTTAGATTCTTTAGATTCTTTAGATTCTTTAGATTCTTTAGATTCTTTAGATTCTTTAGATTCTTTAGATTCTTTAGATTCTTTAGATTCTTTAGATTCTTTAGATTCTTTAGATTCTTTAAATTCTTTAGATTCTTTAGATTCTTTAGATTCTTTAGATTCTTTAAATTCTTTAGATTCTTTAGATTCTTTAGATTCTTTAGATTCTTTAGATTCTTTAGATTCTTTAGATTCTTTAGATTCTTTAGATTCTTTAGATTCTTTAGATTCTTTAGATTTTTTAGATTCTTTAGATTCTTTAGATTTTTTAGATTCTTTAGATTCTTTAGATCCTTTAGATTCTTTAGATTCTTTAGATTCTTTAGATTCTTTTGATTCTTTAGATTCTTTAGATTCTTTATATTCTTTAGATTCTTTAGATTCTTTAGAAACTTTAGATTCTTTAGATTCTTTCTTTAGATTCTTTAGATTCTTTAGATTCTTTAGATTCTTTAGATTCTTTAGATTCTTTAGATTCTTTAGATTCTTTAGATTCTTTAGATTCTTTAGATTCTTCAGATTCTTTAGATTCTTTAGATTCTTTAGATTCTTTAGATTCTTTAGATTCTTTAGATTCATTAGATTCTTTAGATTGATTCGTTAGATTCTTTAGATTCTTTAGATTCTTTAGATTCTTTAGATTCTTTAGATTCTTTAGATTCTTTAGATTCTTTAGATTCTTTAGATTCTTTAGATTCTTTAGATTCTTTAGATTCTTTAGATTCTTTAGATTCTTTAGATTCTTTAGATTCTTTAGATTCTTTAGATTCTTTAGATTCTTTAGATTCTTTAGATTCTTTAGATTCTATAGATTCTTTAGATTCTTTAGATTCTTTAGATTCTTTAGATTCTTTAGATTCTTTAGATTCTTTAGATTCTTTAGATTCTTTAGATTTTTTAGATTCTTTAGATTCTTTAGATTCTTTAGATTCTTTAGATTCTTTAGATTCTTTAGATTCTTTTGATTCTTTAGATTCTTTAGGTTTTTTAGATTCGTTAGATTCTTTAGATTCTTTAGATTCTTTAGATTCTTTAGATTCTTTAGATTCTTTAGATTCTTTAGATTCTTTAGATTCTTTAGATTCTTTAGATTCTTTAAATTCTTTAGATTCTTTAGATTCTTTAGATTCTTTAGATTCTTTAGATTCTTTAGATTCTTTAGATTCTTTAGATTCTTCAGATTCTTTAGATTCTTTAGATTCTTTAGATTCTTTAGATTCTTTATATTCTTTAGATTCTTTAGATTTTTTAGATACTTTAGATTCTTTAGATTCTTTAGATTCTTTAGATTCTTTAGATTCTTTAGATTCTTTAGATTCTTTAGATTCTTTAGATTTTTTAGATTCTTTAGATTCTTTAGATTCTTTAGATTCTTTAGATTCTTTAGATTCTTTAGATTCTTTAGATTTTTTAGATTCTTTAGATTTTTTAGATTCGTTAGATTCTTTAGATTCTTTAGATTTTTTAGATTCTTTAGATTCTTTAGATTCTTTAGATTCTTTAGATTGTTTTGATTCTTTAGATTCTTTAGATTCTTTATATTCTTTAGATTCTTTAGATTCTTTAGATACTTTAGATTCTTTAGATTCTTTCTTTAGATTCTTTAGATTCTTTATATTCTTTAGATTCTATAGATTCTTTAGATTCTTTAGATTCATTAGATTCTTTAGATTCTTTAGATTCTTTAGATTCTTTAGATTCTTTAGATTCTTTAAATTCTTTAGATATTTTAGATTCTTTAGATTATTTAGATTCTTTAGATTCTTTAGATTCTTTAGATTCTTTAGATTCTTTAGATTCTTTAGATTCTTCAGATTCTTTAGATTCTTTAGATTCTTTAGATTCTTTAGATTCTTTAGATTCATTAGATTCTTTAGATTGATTCGTTAGATTCTTTAGATTCTTTAGATTCTTTAGATTCTTTAGATTCTTTAGATTCTTTAGATTCTTTAGATTCTTTAGATTCTTTAGATTCTTTAGATTCTTTAGATTCTTTAGATTCTTTAGATTCTTTAGATTCTTTAGATTCTTTAGATTCTTTAGATTCTTTAGATTCTTTAGATTCTTTAGATTCTTTAGATTCTTTAGATTCTTTAGATTCTTTAGATTCTTTAGATTCTTTAGATTCTTTAGATTCTTTAGATTCTTTAGATTCTTTAGATTCTATAGATTCTTTAGATTCTTTAGATTCTTTAGATTCTTTAGATTCTTTAGATTCTTTAGATTCTTTAGATTCTTTAGATTCTTTAGATTCTTTAGATTCTTTAGATTCTTTAGATTCTCTAGATTTTTTAGATTCTTTAGATTCTTTAGATTCTTTAGATTCTTTAGATTCTTTAGATTCTTTAGATTCTTTAGATTCTTTTGATTCTTTAGATTCTTTAGGTTTTTTAGATTCGTTAGATTCTTTAGATTCTTTAGATTCTTTAGATTCTTTAGATTCTTTAGATTCTTTAGATTCTTTAGATTCTTTAGATTCTTTAGATTCTTTAAATTCTTTAGATTCTTTAGATTCTTTAGATTCTTTAGATTCTTTAGATTCTTTAGATTCTTTAGATTCTTTAGATTCTTCAGATTCTTTAGATTCTTTAGATTCTTTAGATTCTTTAGATTCTTTAGATTCATTAGATTCTTTAGATTCTTTGGATTCGTTAGATTCTTTAGATTCTTTAGATTCTTTAGATTCTTTAGATTCTTTAGATTCTTTAGATTCTTTAGATTCTTTAGATTCTTTAGATTCTTTAGATTCTTTAGATTCTTTAGATTCTTTAGATTCTTTAGATTCTTTAGATTCTTTAGATTCTTTAGATTCTTTAGATTCTTTAGATTCTTTAGATTCTTTAGATTCTTTAGATTCTTTAGATTCTTTAGATTCTTTAGATTCTTTAGATTCTTTAGATTCTTTAGATTCTTTAGATTCTTTAGATTCTTTAGATTCTATAGATTCTTTAGATTCTTTAGATTCTTTAGATTCTTTAGATTCTTTAGATTCTTTAGATTCTTTAGATTCTTTAGATTCTTTAGATTCTTTAGATTCTTTAGATTCTTTAGATTTTTTAGATTCTTTAGATTCTTTAGATTCTTTAGATTCTTTAGATTCTTTAGATTCTTTAGATTCTTTTGATTCTTTAGATTCTTTAGGTTTTTTAGATTCGTTAGATTCTTTAGATTCTTTAGATTCTTTAGATTCTTTAGATTCTTTAGATTCTTTAGATTCTTTAGATTCTTTAGATTCTTTAGATTCTTTAGATTCTTCAGATTCTTTAGATTTTTTAGATTCTTTAGATTCTTTAGATTCTTTAGATTCTTTAGATTCTTTAGATTCTTTAGATTCTTTAGATTCTTTTGATTCTTTAGATTCTTTAGATTCTTTATATTCTTTAGATTCTTTAGATTCTTTAGATACTTTAGATTCTTTAGATTCTTTCTTTAGATTCTTTAGATTCTTTATATACTTTAGATTCTATAGATTCTTTAGATTCTTTAGATTCTTTAGATTCTTTAGATTCTTTAGATTCTTTAGATTCTTTAGATACTTTAGATTCTTTAGATTCTTTAGATTCTTTAGATTCTTTAGATTCTTTAGATTCTTTAGATTCTTTAGATTTTTTAGATTTTTTAGATACTTTAGAATCTTTAGATTCTTTAGATTCTTTAGATTCTTTAGATTCTTTTGATTCTTTAGATTCTTTAGGTTTTTTAGATTCGTTAGATTCTTTAGATTCTTTAGATTCTTTAGATTCTTTAGATTCTTTAGATTCTTTAGATTCTTTAGATTCTTTAGATTCTTTAGATTCTTTAGATTCTTTAGATTCTTTAGATTCTTTAGATTCTTTAGATTCTTTAGATTTTTTAGATTCTTTAGATTCTTTAGTTTCTTTAGATTCTTTAGATTCTTTAGATTCTTTAGATTCTTTAGATTCTTTTGATTCTTTAGATTCTTTAGGTTTTTTAGATTCGTTAGATTCTTTAGATTCTTTAGATTCTTTAGATTCTTTAGATTCTTTAGATTCTTTAGATTCTTTAGATTCTTTAGATTCTTTAGATTCTTTAAATTCTTTAGATTCTTTAGATTCTTTAGATTCTTTAGATTCTTTAGATTCTTTAGATTCTTTAGATTCTTTAGATTCTTCAGATTCTTTAGATTCTTTAGATTCTTTAGATTCTTTAGATTCTTTAGATTCTTTATATTCTTTAGATTCTTTAGATTTTTTAGATACTTTAGATTCTTTAGATTCTTTAGATTCTTTAGATTCTTTAGATTCTTTAGATTCTTTAGATTCTTTAGATTCTTTAGATTTTTTAGATTCTTTAGATTCTTTAGATTCTTTAGATTCTTTAGATTCTTTAGATTCTTTTGATTCTTTAGATTCTTTAGATTCTTTAGATTCTTTAGATTTTTTAGATTCTTTAGATTTTTTAGATTCGTTAGATTCTTTAGATTCTTTAGATTTTTTAGATTCTTTAGATTCTTTAGATTCTTTAGATTCTTTAGATTCTTTTGATTCTTTAGATTCTTTAGATTCTTTATATTCTTTAGATTCTTTAGATTCTTTAGATACTTTAGATTCTTTAGATTCTTTCTTTAGATTCTTTAGATTCTTTATATTCTTTAGATTCTATAGATTCTTTAGATTCTTTAGATTCTTTAGATTCTATAGATTCTTTAGATTCTTTAGATTCTTTAGATTCTTTAGATTCTTTAGATTCTTTAGATTCTTTAGATTCTTTAGATTCTTTAGATTCTTTAGATTCTTTAGATTCTTTAGATTCTCTAGATTTTTTAGATTCTTTAGATTCTTTAGATTCTTTAGATTCTTTAGATTCTTTAGATTCTTTAGATTCTTTAGATTCTTTTGATTCTTTAGATTCTTTAGGTTTTTTAGATTCGTTAGATTCTTTAGATTCTTTAGATTCTTTAGATTCTTTAGATTCTTTAGATTCTTTAGATTCTTTAGATTCTTTAGATTCTTTAGATTCTTTAGATTCTTTAGATTCTTTAAATTCTTTAGATTCTTTAGATTCTTTAGATTCTTTAGATTCTTTAGATTCTTTAGATTCTTTAGATTCTTCAGATTCTTTAGATTCTTTAGATTCTTTAGATTCTTTAGATTCTTTAGATTCTTTAGATTCATTAGATTCTTTAGATTCTTTGGATTCGTTAGATTCTTTAGATTCTTTAGATTCTTTAGATTCTTTAGATTCTTTAGATTCTTTAGATTCTTTAGATTCTTTAGATTCTTTAGATTCTTTAGATTCTTTAGATTCTTTAGATTCTTTAGATTCTTTAGATTCTTTAGATTCTTTAGATTCTTTAGATTCTTTAGATTCTTTAGATTCTTTAGATTCTTTAGATTCTTTAGATTCTTTAGATTCTTTAGATTCTTTAGATTCTTTAGATTCTTTAGATTCTTTAGATTCTTTAGATTCTATAGATTCTTTAGATTCTTTAGATTCTTTAGATTCTTTAGATTCTTTAGATTCTTTAGATTCTTTAGATTCTTTAGATTCTTTAGATTCTTTAGATTTTTTAGATTCTTTAGATTCTTTAGATTCTTTAGATTCTTTAGATTCTTTAGATTCTTTAGATTCTTTAGATTCTTTAGATTCTTTTGATTCTTTAGATTCTTTAGGTTTTTTAGATTCGTTAGATTCTTTAGATTCTTTAGATTCTTTAGATTCTTTAGATTCTTTAGATTCTTTAGATTCTTTAGATTCTTTAGATTCTTTAGATTCTTTAGATTCTTTAGATTCTTTAGATTTTTTAGATTCTTTAGATTCTTTAGATTCTTTAGATTCTTTAGATTCTTTAGATTCTTTAGATTCTTTAGATTCTTTTGATTCTTTAGATTCTTTAGATTCTTTATATTCTTTAGATTCTTTAGATTCTTTAGATACTTTAGATTCTTTAGATTCTTTCTTTAGATTCTTTAGATTCTTTATATACTTTAGATTCTATAGATTCTTTAGATTCTTTAGATTCTTTAGATTCTTTAGATTCTTTAGATTCTTTAGATTCTTTAGATTCTTTAGATACTTTAGATTCTTTAGATTCTTTAGATTCTTTAGATTCTTTAGATTCTTTAGATTCTTTAGATTTTTTAGATTTTTTAGATACTTTAGAATCTTTAGATTCTTTAGATTCTTTAGATTCTTTAGATTCTTTTGATTCTTTAGATTCTTTAGGTTTTTTAGATTCGTTAGATTCTTTAGATTCTTTAGATTCTTTAGATTCTTTAGATTCTTTAGATTCTTTAGATTCTTTAGATTCTTTAGATTCTTTAGATTCTTTAGATTTTTTAGATTCTTTAGATTCTTTAGATTCTTTAGATTCTTTAGATTCTTTAGATTCTTTAGATTCTTTAGATTCTTTTGATTCTTTAGATTCTTTAGATTCTTTATATTCTTTAGATTCTTTAGATTCTTTAGATACTTTAGATTCTTTAGATTCTTTCTTTAGATTCTTTAGATTCTTTATATTCTTTAGATTCTATAGATTCTTTAGATTCTTTAGATTCTTTAGATTCTTTAGATTCTTTAGATTCTTTAGATTCTTTAGATTCTTTAGATTCTTTAGATTCTTTAGATTCTTTAGATTTTTTAGATTCTTTAGATACTTTAGAATCTTTAGATTCTTTAGATTCTTTAGATTCTTTAGATTCTTTGGATTCTTTAGATTCTTTAGATTCTTTAGATTCTTTAGATTCTTTAGATTCTTTAGATTCTTTAGATTCTTTGGATTCTTTAGATTCTTTAGATAATTTAGATTCTTTAGATTCTTTAGATTCTTTAGATTTTTTAGATTCTTTAGATTCTTTAGATTCTTTAGATTCTTTAGATTCTTTAGATTCTTTAGATTCTTTAGATTCTTTAGATTCTTTAGATTCTTTAGATTCTTTAGATTTTTTAGATTCTTTAGATTCTTTTGATTCTTTAGATTCTTTATATTCTTTAGATTCATTAGATTCTTTAGATTCTTTAGATACTTTAGATTCTTTAGATTCTTTCTTTAGATTCTTTATATTCTTTATATTCTTTAGATTCTATAGATTCTTTAGATTCTTTAGATTCTTTAGATTCTTTAGATTCTTTAGATTCTTTAGATTCTTTAGATTCTTTAGATTCTTTAGATTCTTTAGATTCTTTAGATTCTTTAAATTCTTTAGATTCTTTAGATTCTTTAGATTCTTTAGATTCTTTAGATTCTTTAGTTTCTTTAGATTCTTTAGATTCTTTAGATTCTTTAGATTCTTTAGATTCTTTAGATTCTTTAGATTCTTTAGATTCTTTAGATTCTTTAGATTCTTTAGATTCTTTAGATTCTTTAGATTATTTAGATTCTTTAGATTCTTTAGATTCTTTAGATTCTTTAGATTCTTTAGGTTCTTTAGATTCTTTAGATTCTTTAGATTTTTAGATTCTTTAGATTCTTTAGATTATTTATATTCTTTAGATTCTTTAGATTCTTTAAATTTTTTAGATATTTTAGATTCTTTAGATTCTTTAGATTCTTTAGATTCTTTAGATTCTTTAGATTATTTAGATTCTTTAGATTTTATAGATTCTTTAGATTCTTTAGATTCTTTAGATTCTTTAGATTCTTTAGATTCTTTAGATTCTTTAGATTCTCTTGTTTCTTTAGATTCTTTAGATTCTTTAGATTCTTTAGATTCTTTAGATTCTTTGGATTCTTTAGATTCTTTAGATTCTTTAGATTCTTTAGATTCTTTAGTTTCTTTAGATTCTTTAGATTCTTTAGATTCTTTAGATTCTTTAGATTCTTTAGATTCTTTAGATTCTTTAGATTCTTTAGATTCTTTAGATTCTTTAGATTCTTTAGATTCTTTAGATTCTTTAGATTCTTTAGATTCTTTAGATTCTTTAGATTCTTTAGATTCTTTAGATTCATTAGATTCTTTAGATTCTTTAGATTCTTTAGATTCTTTAGATTCTTTAGATTCTTTATATTCTTTAGATTCTTTATATTCTTTAGATTCTTTAGATTCTTTAAATTCTTTAGATTCTTTAGATTCTTTAGATTCTTTAGATTCTTTAGATTCTTTAGATTCTTTAGATTCTTTAGATTCTTTATATTCTTTAGATTCTTTAGATTCTTTAGATTCTTTAGACTCTTTAGATTATTTAGATACTTTAGATTCTTTAGATTCTTTAGATTCTTTATATTCTATAGATTATTTAGATACTTTGGATTCTTTAGATTCTTTAGATTCTTTAGTTTCTTTAGATTCTTTGGATTCTTTAGATTCTTTAGATTCTTTAGATTCTTTAGATTCTTTAGATTCTTTAGATTCTTTAGATTCTTTAGATTCTTTAGATTCTTTAGATTTTTTAGATTCTTTAGATACTTTAGAATCTTTAGATTCTTTAGATTCTTTAGATTCTTTAGATTCTTTAGATTCTTTAGATTCTTTAGAATCTTTAGATTCTTTAGATTCTTTAGATTCTTTAGATTGTTTAGATTCTTTAGATTCTTTAGATTCTTTAGATTCTTTAGATTCTTTTGATTCTTTAGATTCTTTAGATTCTTTATATTCTTTAGATTCTTTAGATTCTTTAGATACTTTAGATTCTTTAGATTCTTTATTTAGATTCTTTAGATTCTTTATATTCTTTAGATTCTATAGATTCTTTAGATTCTTTAGATTCTTTAGATTCTTTAGATTCTTTAGATTCTTTAGATTCTTTAGATTATTTAGATTCTTTAGATTCTTTAGATTCTTTAGATTCTTTAGATTCTTTAGATTCTTTAGATTCTTTAGATTCTTTAGATTCTTTAGATTTTTTAGATTCTTTAGATACTTTAGAATCTTTAGATTCTTTAGATTCTTTAGATTCTTTAGATTCTTTAGATTCTTTAGATTCTTTAGATTCTTTAGATTCTTTAGATTCTTTAGATTCTTTGGATTCTTTAGATTCTTTAGATTCTTTAGATTCTTTAGATTCTTTAGATTCTTTAGATTCTTTAGATTCTTTAGATTCTTTAGATTCTTTAGATTCTTTAGATTCTTTAGATTTTTTAGATTCTTTAGATTCTTTAGATTCTTTAGATTCTTTAGATTCTTTAGATTCTTTTGATTCTTTAGATTCTTTAGATTCTTTATATTCTTTAGATTCTTTAGATTCTTTAGATTCTTTAGATACTTTAGATTCTTTAGATTCTTTCTTTAGATTCTTTAGATTCTTTATATTCTTTAGATTCTATAGATTCTTTAGATTCTTTAGATTCTTTAGATTCTTTAGATTCTTTAGATTCTTTAGATTCTTTAGATTCTTTAGATTCTTTAGATTCTTTAGATTCTTTAGATTCTTTAGATTCTTTAGATTCTTTAGATTCTTTAGATTCTTTAGATTCTTTAGATTTTTTAGATTCTTTAGATACTTTAGAATCTTTAGATTCTTTAGATTCTTTAGATTCTTTAGATTCTTTGGATTCTTTAGATTCTTTAGATTCTTTAGATTCTTTAGATTTTTTAGATTCTTTAGATTCTTTAGATTCTTTGGATTCTTTAGATTCTTTAGATTCTTTAGATTCTTTAGATTCTTTAGATTCTTTAGATTCTTTAGATTCTTTAGATTCTTTAGATTCTTTAGATTCTTTAGATTCTTTAGATTCTTTAGATTCTTTAGATTCTTTAGATTCTTTAGATTTTTTAGATTCTTTAGATTGTTTGGATTCTTTAGATTCTTTAGATTCTTTAGATTCTTTAGATTCTTTAGATTCTTTAGATTCTTTAGATTCTTTAGATTCTTTAGATTCTTTAGATTCTTTAGATTCTTTAGATTCTTTAGATTCTTTAGATTCTTTAGATTCTTTAGATTCTTTAGATTCTTTAGATTCTTTAGATTCTTTAGATTCTTTAGATTCTTTAGATTCTTTAGATTCTTTAGATTCTTTAAATTCTTTAGATTCTTTAGATTCTTTAGATTCTTTAGATTCTTTAGATTCTTTGGATTCTTTAGATTCTTCAGATTCTTCAGATTCTTTAGATTCTTTAGATTCTTTAGATTCTTTAGATTCATTAGATTCTTTAGATTCTTTGGATTCGTTAGATTCTTTAGATACTTTAGATTCTTTAGATTCTTTAGATTCTTTAGATTCTTTAGATTCTTTAGATTCTTTAGATTCTTTAGATTCTTTAGATTCTTTAGATTCTTTAGATTCTTTAGATTCTTTAGATTCTTTAGATTCTTTAGATTCTTTAGATTCTTTAGATTCTTTAGATTCTTTAGATTCTTTAGATTCTTTAGATTCTTTAGATTCTTTAGATTCTTTAGATTCTTTAGATTCTTTAGATTCTTTAGATTCTATAGATTCTTTAGATTCTTTAGATTCTTTAGATTCTTTAGATTCTTTAGATTCTTTAGATTCTTTAGATTCTTTAGATTCTTTAGATTCTTTAGATTCTTTAGATTCTTTAGATTCTTTAGATTCTTTAAATTCTTTAGATTCTATAGATTCTTTAGATTCTTTAGATTCTTTAGATTCTTTAGATTCTTTAGATTCTTTAGATTCTTTCTTTAGATTCTTTAGATTCTTTATATTCTTTAGATTCTATAGATTCTTTAGATTCTTTAGATTCTTTAGATTCTTTAGATTCTTTAGATTCTTTAGATTCTTTAAATTCTTTAGATTTTTTAGATTTTTTAGATTCTTTAGATTCTTTAGATTCTTTAGATTCTTTAGATTCTTTAGATTCTTTAGATTCTTTAGATTCTTCAGATTCTTTAGATTCTTTAGATTCTTTAGATTCTTTAGATTCTTTAGATTCTTTAGATTCATTAGATTCTTTAGATTGATTCGTTAGATTCTTTAGATTCTTTAGATTCTTTAGATTCTTTAGATTCTTTAGATTCTTTAGATTCTTTAGATTCTTTAGATTCTTTAGATTCTTTAGATTCTTTAGATTCTTTAGATTCTTTAGATTCTTTAGATTCTTTAGATTCTTTAGATTCTTTAGATTCTTTAGATTCTTTAGATTCTTTAGATTCTATAGATTCTTTAGATTTTTTAGATTCTTTAGATTTTTTAGATTCTTTAGATTCTTTAGATTCTTTAGATTCTTTAGATTCTTTAGATTTTTTAGATTCTTTAGATTCTTTAGTTTCTTTAGATTCTTTAGATTCTTTAGATTCTTTTGATTCTTTAGATTCTTTAGGTTTTTTAGATTCGTTAGATTCTTTAGATTCTTTAGATTCTTTAGATTCTTTAGATTCTTTAGATTCTTTAGATTCTTTAGATTCTTTAAATTCTTTAGATTCTTTAGATTCTTTAGATTCTTTAGATTCTTTAGATTCTTTAGATTCTTTAGATTCTTTAGATTCTTCAGATTCTTTAGATTCTTTAGATTCTTTAGATTCATTAGATTCTTTAGATTCTTTGGATTCGTTAGATTCTTTAGATTCTTTAGATTCTTTAGATTCTTTAGATTCTTTAGATTCTTTAGATTCTTTAGATTCTTTAGATTCTTTAGATTCTTTAGATTCTTTAGATTCTTTAGATTCTTTAGATTCTTTAGATTCTTTAGATTCTTTAGATTCTTTAGATTCTTTAGATTCTTTAGATTCTTTAGATTCTTTAGATTCTTTAGATTCTTTAGATTCTTTAGATTCTTTAGATTCTTTAGATTCTTTAGATTCTTTAGATTCTTTAGATTCATTAGATTCTATAGATTCTTTAGATTCTTTAGATTCTTTAGATTCTTTAGATTCTTTAGATTCTTTAGATTCTTTAGATTCTTTAGATTCTTTAGATTCTTTAGATTCTTTAGATTTTTTAGATTCTTTAGATTCTTTAGATTTTTTAGATTTTTTAGATACTTTAGAATCTTTAGATTCTTTAGATTCTTTAGATTCTTTAGATTCTTTTGATTCTTTAGATTCTTTAGGTTTTTTAGATTCGTTAGATTCTTTAGATTCTTTAGATTCTTTAGATTTTTTAGATTCTTTAGATTCTTTAGATTCTTTAGATTCTTTAGATTCTTTAGATTCTTTAGATTCTTTAGATTCTTTAGATTCTTTAGATTCTTTAGATTCTTTTGATTCTTTAGATTCTTTAGATTCTTTATATTCTTTAGATTCTTTAGATTCTTTAGATTCTTTAGATACTTTAGATTCTTTAGATTCTTTCTTTAGATTCTTTAGATTCTTTAGATTCTTTAGATTCTTTAGATTCTTTAGATTCTTTAGATTCTTTAGGTTTTTTAGATTCGTTAGATTCTTTAGATTCTTTAGATTCTTTAGATTCTTTAGATTCTTTAGATTCTTTAGATTTTTTAGATTCTTTAGATTCTTTAGATTCTTTAGATTCTTTAGATTCTTTAGATTCTTTAGATTCTTTTGATTCTTTAGATTCTTTAGATTCTTTAGATTCTTTAGATTCTTTAGATTTTTTAGATTCTTTAGATTCTTTTGATTCTTTAGATTCTTTAGGTTTTTTAGATTCGTTAGATTCTTTAGATTCTTTAGATTCTTTAGATTCTTTAGATTCTTTAGATTCTTTAGATTCTTTAGATTCTTTAGATTCTTTAGATTCTTTAGATTCTTTAGATTCTTTAGATTCTTTAGATTCTTTAGATTTTTTAGATTCTTTAGATTCTTTAGATTCTTTAGATTCTTTAGATTCTTTAGATTCTTTAGATTCTTTTGATTCTTTAGATTCTTTAGATTCTTTATATTCTTTAGATTCTTTAGATTCTTTAGATTCTTTAGATACTTTAGATTCTTTAGATTCTTTCTTTAGATTCTTTAGATTCTTTATATACTTTAGATTCTATAGATTCTTTAGATTCTTTAGATTCTTTAGATTCTTTAGATTCTTTAGATTCTTTAGATACTTTAGATTCTTTAGATTCTTTAGATTCTTTAGATTCTTTAGATTCTTTAGATTCTTTAGATTCTTTAGATTCTTTAGATTCTTTAGATTTTTTAGATTTTTTAGATACTTTAGAATCTTTAGATTCTTTAGATTCTTTAGATTCTTTAGATTCTTTAGTTTTTTTAGATTCTTTAGATTCTTTAGATTCGTTAGATTCTTTAGATTCTTTAGATTCTTTAGATTTTTTAGATTCTTTAGATACTTTAGATTCTTTAGATTCTTTAGATTCTTTAGATTCTTTAGATTCTTTAGATTTTTTAGATTCTTTAGATTCTTTAGATTCTTTAGATTCTTTAGATTCTTTAGATTCTTTAGATTCTTTAGATTCTTTAGATTCTTTTGATTCTTTAGATTCTTTAGATTCTTTATATTCTTTAGATTCTTTAGATTCTTTAGATACTTTAGATTCTTTAGATTCTTCCTTTAGATTCTTTAGATTCTTTATATTCTTTAGATTCTATAGATTCTTTAGATTCTTTAGATTCTTTAGATTCTTTAGATTCTTTAGATTCTTTAGATTCTTTAGATTCTTTAGATTCTTTAGATTCTTTAGATTCTTTAGATTCTTTAGATTCTTTAGATTCTTTAGATTCTTTAGATTCTTTAGATTCTTTAGATTCTTTAGATTTTTTAGATTCTTTAGATACTTTAGAATCTTTAGATTCTTTAGATTCTTTAGATTCTTTAGATTCTTTGGATTCTTTAGATTCTTTAGATTCTTTAGATTCTTTAGATTCTTTAGATTCTTTAGATTCTTTAGATTCTTTGGATTCTTTAGATTCTTTAGATTCTTTAGATTCTTTAGATTCTTTAGATTCTTTAGATTCTTTAGATTCTTTAGATTCTTTAGATTCTTTAGATTCTTTAGATTCTTTAGATTCTTTAGATTCTTTAGATTCTTTAGATTCTTTAGATTTTTTAGATTCTTTAGATTCTTTTGATTCTTTAGATTCTTTATATTCTTTAGATTCATTAGATTCTTTAGATTCTTTAGATACTTTAGATTCATTAGATTCTTTAGATTCTTTAGATACTTTAGATTCTTTAGATTCTTTCTTTAGATTCTTTATATTATTTATATTCTTTAGATTCTTTAGATTCTTTAGATTCTTTAGATTCTTTAGATTCTTTAGATTCTTTAGATTCTTTAGATTCTTTAGATTCTTTAGATTCTTTAGATTCTTTAGATTCTTTAGATTCTTTAGATTCTTTAGATTCTTTGGATTCTTTAGATTCTTTAGATTCTTTAGATTCTTTAGATTCTTTAGATTCTTTAGATTCTTTAGATTCTTTAGATTCTTTAGATTCTTTAGATTCTTTAGATTCTTTAGATTCTTTAGATTCTTTAGATTCTTTAGATTTTTTAGATTCTTTAGATTCTTTTGATTCTTTAGATTCTTTATATTCTTTAGATTCATTAGATTCTTTAGATTCTTTAGATTCTTTAGATTCATTAGATTCTTTAGATTCTTTGGATTCGTTAGATTCTTTAGATTCTTTAGATTCTTTAGATTCTTTAGATTCTTTAGATTCTTTAGATTCTTTAGATTCTTTAGATTCTTTAGATTCTTTAGATTCTTTAGATTCTTTAGATTCTTTAGATTCTATAGATTCTTTAGATTCTTTAGATTCTTTAGATTCTTTAGATTCTTTAGATTCTTTAGATTCTTTAGATTCTTTAGATTCTTTAGATTCTTTAGATTCTTTAGATTCTTTAGATTCTTTAGATTCTTTAGATTCTTTAGATTCTTTAGATTCTTTAGATTCATTAGATTCTATAGATTCTTTAGATTCTTTAGATTCTTTAGATTCTTTAGATTCTTTAGATTCTTTAGATTCTTTAGATTCTTTAGATTCTTTAGATTCTTTAGATTCTTTAGATTCTTTAGATTCTTTAGATTTTTTAGATTCTTTAGATTCTTTAGATTTTTTAGATTTTTTAGATACTTTAGAATCTTTAGATTCTTTAGATTCTTTAGATTCTTTAGATTCTTTTGATTCTTTAGATTCTTTAGGTTTTTTAGATTCGTTAGATTCTTTAGATTCTTTAGATTCTTTAGATTTTTTAGATTCTTTAGATTCTTTAGATTCTTTAGATTCTTTAGATTCTTTAGATTCTTTAGATTCTTTAGATTCTTTAGATTCTTTAGATTCTTTAGATTCTTTTGATTCTTTAGATTCTTTAGATTCTTTATATTCTTTAGATTCTTTAGATTCTTTAGATTCTTTAGATACTTTAGATTCTTTAGATTCTTTCTTTAGATTCTTTAGATTCTTTAGATTCTTTAGATTCTTTAGATTCTTTAGATTCTTTAGATTCTTTAGATTCTTTAGGTTTTTTAGATTCGTTAGATTCTTTAGATTCTTTAGATTCTTTAGATTCTTTAGATTCTTTAGATTCTTTAGATTTTTTAGATTCTTTAGATTCTTTAGATTCTTTAGATTCTTTAGATTCTTTAGATTCTTTTGATTCTTTAGATTCTTTAGATTCTTTAGATTCTTTAGATTCTTTAGATTTTTTAGATTCTTTAGATTCTTTTGATTCTTTAGATTCTTTAGGTTTTTTAGATTCGTTAGATTCTTTAGATTCTTTAGATTCTTTAGATTCTTTAGATTCTTTAGATTCTTTAGATTCTTTAGATTCTTTAGATTCTTTAGATTCTTTAGATTCTTTAGATTCTTTAGATTCTTTAGATTCTTTAGATTCTTTAGATTTTTTAGATTCTTTAGATTCTTTAGATTCTTTAGATTCTTTAGATTCTTTAGATTCTTTAGATTCTTTTGATTCTTTAGATTCTTTAGATTCTTTATATTCTTTAGATTCTTTAGATTCTTTAGATTCTTTAGATACTTTAGATTCTTTAGATTCTTTCTTTAGATTCTTTAGATTCTTTATATACTTTAGATTCTATAGATTCTTTAGATTCTTTAGATTCTTTAGATTCTTTAGATTCTTTAGATTCTTTAGATTCTTTAGATACTTTAGATTCTTTAGATTCTTTAGATTCTTTAGATTCTTTAGATTCTTTAGATTCTTTAGATTCTTTAGATTTTTTAGATTTTTTAGATACTTTAGAATCTTTAGATTCTTTAGATTCTTTAGATTCTTTAGATTCTTTAGTTTTTTTAGATTCTTTAGATTCTTTAGATTCGTTAGATTCTTTAGATTCTTTAGATTCTTTAGATTTTTTAGATTCTTTAGATACTTTAGATTCTTTAGATTCTTTAGATTCTTTAGATTCTTTAGATTCTTTAGATTTTTTAGATTCTTTAGATTCTTTAGATTCTTTAGATTCTTTAGATTCTTTAGATTCTTTAGATTCTTTAGATTCTTTAGATTCTTTTGATTCTTTAGATTCTTTAGATTCTTTATATTCTTTAGATTCTTTAGATTCTTTAGATACTTTAGATTCTTTAGATTCTTCCTTTAGATTCTTTAGATTCTTTATATTCTTTAGATTCTATAGATTCTTTAGATTCTTTAGATTCTTTAGATTCTTTAGATTCTTTAGATTCTTTAGATTCTTTAGATTCTTTAGATTCTTTAGATTCTTTAGATTCTTTAGATTCTTTAGATTCTTTAGATTCTTTAGATTCTTTAGATTCTTTAGATTTTTTAGATTCTTTAGATACTTTAGAATCTTTAGATTCTTTAGATTCTTTAGATTCTTTAGATTCTTTGGATTCTTTAGATTCTTTAGATTCTTTAGATTCTTTAGATTCTTTAGATTCTTTAGATTCTTTAGATTCTTTGGATTCTTTAGATTCTTTAGATTCTTTAGATTCTTTAGATTCTTTAGATTCTTTAGATTCTTTAGATTCTTTAGATTCTTTAGATTCTTTAGATTCTTTAGATTCTTTAGATTCTTTAGATTCTTTAGATTCTTTAGATTCTTTAGATTCTTTAGATTTTTTAGATTCTTTAGATTCTTTTGATTCTTTAGATTCTTTATATTCTTTAGATTCATTAGATTCTTTAGATTCTTTAGATACTTTAGATTCTTTAGATTCTTTCTTTAGATTCTTTATATTATTTATATTCTTTAGATTCTATAGATTCTTTAGATTCTTTAGATTCTTTAGATTCTTTAGATTCTTTAGATTCTTTAGATTCTTTAGATTCTTTAGATTCTTTAGATTCTTTAGATTCTTTAAATTCTTTAGATTCTTTAGATTCTTTAGATTCTTTAGATTCTTTAGATTCTTTAGTTTCTTTAGATTCTTTAGATTCTTTAGATTCTTTAGATTCTTTAGATTCTTTAGATTCTTTAGATTCTTTAGATTCTTTAGATTCTTTAGATTCTTTAGATTCTTTAGATTCTTTAGATTCTTTAGATTCTTTAGATTATTTAGATTCTTTAGATTCTTTAGATTCTTTAGATTCTTTAGATTCTTTAGGTTCTTTAGATTCTTTAGATTCTTTAGATTTTTAGATTCTTTAGATTCTTTAGATTATTTATATTCTTTAGATTCTTTAGATTCTTTAAATTTTTTAGATATTTTAGATTCTTTAGATTCTTTAGATTCTTTAGATTCTTTAGATTCTTTAGATTATTTAGATTCTTTAGATTTTATAGATTCTTTAGATTCTTTAGATTCTTTAGATTCTTTAGATTCTTTAGATTCTTTAGATTCTTTAGATTCTCTTGATTCTTTAGATTCTTTAGATTCTTTAGATTCTTTAGATTCTTTAGATTCTTTAGATACTTTGGATTCTTTAGATTCTTTAGATTCTTTAGATTCTTTAGATTCTTTAGATTCTTTAGTTTCTTTAGATTCTTTAGATTCTTTAGATTCTTTAGATTCTTTAGATTCTTTAGATTCTTTAGATTCTTTAGATTCTTTAGATTCTTTAGATTCTTTAGATTCTTTAGATTCTTTAGATTCTTTAGATTCTTTAGATTCATTAGATTCTTTAGATTCTTTAGATTCTTTAGATTCTTTAGATTCTTTAGATTCTTTAGATTCTTTATATTCTTTAGATTCTTTAGATTCTTTAAATTCTTTAGATTCTTTAGATTCTTTAGATTCTTTAGATTCTTTAGATTCTTTAGATTCTTTATATTCTTTAGATTCTTTAGATTCTTTAGATTCTTTAGGCTCTTTAGATTATTTAGATACTTTAGATTCTTTAGATTCTTTAGATTCTTTATATTCTATAGATTATTTAGATACTTTGGATTCTTTAGATTCTTTAGATTCTTTAGATTCTTTAGATTCTTTGGATTCTTTAGATTCTTTAGATTCTTTAGATTCTTTAAATTCTTTAGATTCTTTAGATTCTTTAGATTCTTTAGATTTTTTAGATTCTTTAGATACTTTAGAATCTTTAGATTCTTTAGATTCTTTAGATTCTTTAGATTCTTTAGATTCTTTAGATTCTTTAGATTCTTTAGATTCTTTAGATTCTTTAGATTCTTTAGATTCTTTAGATTCTTTAGATTCTTTAGATTCTTTAGATTCTTTAGATTCTTTAGATTCTTTAGATTCTTTAGATTCTTTAGATTCTTTTGATTCTTTAGATTCTTTAGATTCTTTATATTCTTTAGATTCTTTAGATTCTTTAGATACTTTAGATTCTTTAGATTCTTTCTTTAGATTCTTTAGATTCTTTATATTCTTTATATTCTTTAGATTCTATAGATTCTTTAGATTCTTTAGATCCTTTAGATTCTTTAGATTCTTTAGATTCTTTAGATTCTTTAGATTCTTTAGATTCTTTAGATTCTTTAGATTCTTTAGATTCTTTAGATTCTTTAGATTCTTTAGATTCTTTAGATTCTTTAGATTCTTTAGATTCTTTAGATTCTTTAGATTCTTTAGATTCTTTAGATTCTTTAGATTCTTTAGATTCTTTAGATTCTTTAGATTCTTTAGATTCTTTAGATTCTTTAGATTCTTTAGATTTTTTAGATTCTTTAGATTCTTTTGATTCTTTAGATTCTTTATATTCTTTAGATTCATTAGATTCTTTAGATTCTTTAGATACTTTAGATTCTTTAGATTCTTTCTTTAGATTCTTTATATTCTTTATATTCTTTAGATTCTATAGATTCTTTAGATTCTTTAGATTCTTTAGATTCTTTAGATTCTTTAGATTCTTTAGATTCTTTAGATTCTTTAGATTCTTTAGATTCTTTAGATTCTTTAAATTCTTTAGATTCTTTAGATTCTTTAGATTCTTTAGATTCTTTAGATTCTTTAGTTTCTTTAGATTCTTTAGATTCTTTAGATTCTTTAGATTCTTTAGATTCTTTAGATTCTTTAGATTCTTTAGATTCTTTAGATTCTTTAGATTCTTTAGATTCTTTAGATTCTTTAGATTCTTTAGATTCTTTAGATTCTTTAGATTATTTAGATTCTTTAGATTCTTTAGATTCTTTAGATTCTTTAGATTCTTTAGGTTCTTTAGATTCTTTAGATTCTTTAGATTTTTAGATTCTTTAGATTCTTTAGATTATTTATATTCTTTAGATTCTTTAGATTCTTTAAATTTTTTAGATATTTTAGATTCTTTAGATTCTTTAGATTCTTTAGATTCTTTAGATTCTTTAGATTATTTAGATTCTTTAGATTTTATAGATTCTTTAGATTCTTTAGATTCTTTAGATTCTTTAGATTCTTTAGATTCTCTTGATTCTTTAGATTCTTTAGATTCTTTAGATTCTTTAGATTCTTTAGATTCTTTGGATTCTTTAGATTCTTTAGATTCTTTAGATTCTTTAGATTCTTTAGTTTCTTTAGATTCTTTAGATTCTTTAGATTTTTTAGATTCTTTAGATTCTTTAGATTCTTTAGATTCTTTAGATTCTTTAGATTCTTTAGATTCTTTAGATTCTTTAGATTCTTTAGATTCTTTAGATTCTTTAGATTCTTTAGATTCTTTAGATTCTTTAGATTCATTAGATTCTTTAGATTCTTTAGATTCTTTAGATTCTTTAGATTCTTTAGATTCTTTAGATTCTTTAGATTCTTTATATTCTTTAGATTCTTTAGATTCTTTAAATTCTTTAGATTCTTTAGATTCTTTAGATTCTTTAGATTCTTTAGATTCTTTAGATTCTTTAGATTCTTTATATTCTTTAGATTCTTTAGATTCTTTAGATTATTTAGACTCTTTAGATTATTTAGATACTTTAGATTCTTTAGATTCTTTAGATTCTTTATATTCTATAGATTATTTAGATACTTTGGATTCTTTAGATTCTTTAGATTCTTTAGATTCTTTAGATTCTTTGGATTCTTTAGATTCTTTAGATTCTTTAGATTCTTTAGATTCTTTAGATTCTTTAGATTCTTTAGATTCTTTAGATTCTTTAGATTCTTTAGATTTTTTAGATTCTTTAGATACTTTAGAATCTTTAGATTCTTTAGATTCTTTAGATTCTTTAGATTCTTTAGATTCTTTAGATTCTTTAGATTCTTTAGATTCTTTAGATTCTTTAGATTCTTTAGATTCTTTAGATTCTTTAGATTCTTTAGATTCTTTAGATTCTTTAGATTCTTTAGATTTTTTAGATTCTTTAGATTCTTTAGATTCTTTAGATTCTTTAGATTCTTTTGATTCTTTAGATTCTTTAGATTCTTTATATTCTTTAGATTCTTTAGATTCTTTAGATACTTTAGATTCTTTAGATTCTTTCTTTAGATTCTTTAGATTCTTTATATTCTTTAGATTCTTTAGATTCTTTAGATTCTTTAGATTCTTTAGATTCTTTAGATTCTTTAGATTCTTGAGATTCTTTAGATTCTTTAGATTCTTTAGATTCTTTAGATTCTTTAGATTCTTTAGATTCTTTAGATTCTATAGATTCTTTAGATTCTTTAGATTCTTTAGATTCTTTAGATTCTTTAGATTCTTTAGATTCTCTAGATTCTTTAGATTTTTTAGATTCTTTAGATTCTTTAGATTTTTTAGATTTTTTAGATACTTTAGAATCTTTAGATTCTTTAGATTCTTTAGATTCTTTAGATTCTTTTGATTCTTTAGATTCTTTAGGTTTTTTAGATTCGTTAGATTCTTTAGATTCTTTAGATTCTTTAGATTTTTTAGATTCTTTAGATTCTTTAGATTCTTTAGATTCTTTAGATTCTTTAGATTCTTTAGATTCTTTAGATTCTTTAGATTCTTTTGATTCTTTAGATTCTTTAGATTCTTTATATTCTTTAGATTCTTTAGATTCTTTAGATTCTTTAGATACTTTAGATTCTTTAGATTCTTTCTTTAGATTCTTTAGATTCTTTAGATTCTTTAGATTCTTTAGATTCTTTAGATTCTTTAGATTCTTTAGATTCTTTAGGTTTTTTAGATTCGTTAGATTCTTTAGATTCTTTAGATTCTTTAGATTCTTTAGATTCTTTAGATTCTTTAGATTTTTTAGATTCTTTAGATTCTTTAGATTCTTTAGATTCTTTAGATTCTTTAGATTCTTTAGATTCTTTTGATTCTTTAGATTCTTTAGATTCTTTAGATTCTTTAGATTCTTTAGATTTTTTAGATTCTTTAGATTCTTTTGATTCTTTAGATTCTTTAGGTTTTTTAGATTCGTTAGATTCTTTAGATTCTTTAGATTCTTTAGATTCTTTAGATTCTTTAGATTCTATAGATTCTTTAGATTCTTTAGATTCTTTTGATTCTTTAGATTCTTTAGGTTTTTTAGATTCGTTAGATTCTTTAGATTCTTTAGATTCTTTAGATTCTTTAGATTCTTTAGATTCTTTAGATTCTTTAGATTCTTTAGATTCTTTAGATTCTTTAGATTCTTTAGATTCTTTAGATTCTTTAGATTCTTTAGATTCTTTAGATTCTTTAGATTTTTTAGATTCTTTAGATTCTTTAGATTCTTTAGATTCTTTAGATTCTTTAGATTCTTTAGATTCTTTAGATTCTTTAGATTCTTTTGATTCTTTAGATTCTTTAGATTCTTTATATTCTTTAGATTCTTTAGATTCTTTAGATTCTTTAGATACTTTAGATTCTTTAGATTCTTTCTTTAGATTCTTTATATTCTTTATATTCTTTAGATTCTATAGATTCTTTAGATTCTTTAGATTCTTTAGATTCTTTAGATTCTTTAGATTCTTTAGATTCTTTAGATTCTTTAGATTCTTTAGATTCTTTAGATTCTTTAGATTCTTTAAATTCTTTAGATTCTTTAGATTCTTTAGATTCTTTAGATTCTTTAGATTCTTTAGTTTCTTTAGATTCTTTAGATTCTTTAGATTCTTTAGATTCTTTAGATTCTTTAGATTCTTTAGATTCTTTAGATTCTTTAGATTCTTTAGATTCTTTAGATTCTTTAGATTCTTTAGATTCTTTAGATTCTTTAGATTCTTTAGATTATTTAGATTCTTTAGATTCTTTAGATTCTTTAGATTCTTTAGATTCTTTAGGTTCTTTAGATTCTTTAGATTCTTTAGATTTTTAGATTCTTTAGATTCTTTAGATTATTTATATTCTTTAGATTCTTTAGATTCTTTAAATTTTTTAGATATTTTAGATTCTTTAGATTCTTTAGATTCTTTAGATTCTTTAGATTCTTTAGATTCTTTAGATTATTTAGATTCTTTAGATTTTATAGATTCTTTAGATTCTTTAGATTCTTTAGATTCTTTAGATTCTTTAGATTCTTTAGATTCTCTTGATTCTTTAGATTCTTTAGATTCTTTAGATTCTTTAGATTCTTTAGATTCTTTGGATTCTTTAGATTCTTTAGATTCTTTAGATTCTTTAGATTCTTTAGTTTCTTTAGATTCTTTAGATTCTTTAGATTTTTTAGATTCTTTAGATTCTTTAGATTCTTTAGATTCTTTAGATTTTTTAGATTCTTTAGATTCTTTAGATTCTTTAGATTCTTTAGATTCTTTAGATTCTTTAGATTCTTTAGATTCTTTAGATTCTTTAGATTCTTTAGATTCATTAGATTCTTTAGATTCTTTAGATTCTTTAGATTCTTTAGATTTTTTAGATTCTTTAGATTCTTTAGATTCTTTATATTCTTTAGATTCTTTAGATTCTTTAAATTCTTTAGATTCTTTAGATTCTTTAGATTCTTTAGATTCTTTAGATTCTTTAGATTCTTTAGATTCTTTATATTCTTTAGATTCTTTAGATTCTTTAGATTCTTTAGACTCTTTAGATTATTTAGATACTTTAGATTCTTTAGATTTTTTAGATTCTTTATATTCTATAGATTATTTAGATACTTTGGATTCTTTAGATTCTTTAGATTCTTTAGATTCTTTAGATTCTTTAGATTCTTTGGATTCTTTAGATTCTTTAGATTCTTTAGATTCTTTAGATTCTTTAGATTCTTTAGATTCTTTAGATTCTTTAGATTCTTTAGATTCTTTAGATTTTTTAGATTCTTTAGATACTTTAGAATCTTTAGATTCTTTAGATTCTTTAGATTCTTTAGATTCTTTAGATTCTTTAGATTCTTTAGATTCTTTAGATTCTTTAGATTCTTTAGATTCTTTAGATTCTTTAGATTCTTTAGATTCTTTAGATTCTTTAGATTCTTTAGATTCTTTAGATTCTTTAGATTTTTTAGATTCTTTAGATTCTTTAGATTCTTTAGATTCTTTAGATTCTTTTGATTCTTTAGATTCTTTAGATTCTTTATATTCTTTAGATTCTTTAGATTCTTTAGATACTTTAGATTCTTTAGATTCTTTCTTTAGATTCTTTAGATTCTTTATATTCTTTAGATTCTTTAGATTCTTTAGATTCTTTAGATTCTTTAGATTCTTTAGATTCTTTAGATTCTTTAGATTCTTTAGATTCTTTAGATTCTTTAGATTCTTTAGATTCTTTAGATTCTTTAGATTCTATAGATTCTTTAGATTCTTTAGATTCTTTAGATTCTTTAGATTCTTTAGATTCTTTAGATTCTTTAGATTCTTTAGATTCTTTAGATTTTTTAGATTCTTTAGATTCTTTAGATTTTTTAGATTTTTTAGATACTTTAGAATCTTTAGATTCTTTAGATTCTTTAGATTCTTTAGATTCTTTTGATTCTTTAGATTCTTTAGGTTTTTTAGATTCGTTAGATTCTTTAGATTCTTTAGATTCTTTAGATTTTTTAGATTCTTTAGATTCTTTAGATTCTTTAGATTCTTTAGATTCTTTAGATTCTTTAGATTCTTTAGATTCTTTAGATTCTTTAGATTCTTTTGATTCTTTAGATTCTTTAGATTCTTTATATTCTTTAGATTCTTTAGGTTTTTTAGATTCGTTAGATTCTTTAGATTCTTTAGATTCTTTAGATTCTTTAGATTTTTTAGATTCTTTAGATTCTTTAGATTCTTTAGATTCTTTAGATTCTTTAGATTCTTTATATTCTTTAGATTCTTTAGGTTTTTTAGATTCGTTAGATTCTTTAGATTCTTTAGATTCTTTAGATTCTTTAGATTTTTTAGATTCTTTAGATTCTTTAGATTCTTTAGATTCTTTAGATTCTTTAGATTCTTTAGATTCTTTAGATTCTTTAGATTCTTTAGATTCTTTAGATTCTTTAGATTCTTTAGATTCTTTAGATTCTTTAGATTCTTTAGATTCATTAGATTCTTTAGATTCTTTAGATTCTTTAGATTCTTTAGATTCTTTAGATTCTTTAGATTCTTTAGATTCTTTATATTCTTTAGATTCTTTAGATTCTTTAAATTCTTTAGATTCTTTAGATTCTTTAGATTCTTTAGATTCTTTAGATTCTTTAGATTCTTTAGATTCTTTATATTCTTTAGATTCTTTAGATTCTTTAGATTCTTTAGACTGTTTAGATTATTTAGATACTTTAGATTCTTTAGATTCTTTAGATTCTTTATATTCTATAGATTATTTAGATACTTTGGATTCTTTAGATTCTTTAGATTCTTTAGATTCTTTAGATTCTTTGGATTCTTTAGATTCTTTAGATTCTTTAGATTCTTTAGATTCTTTAGATTCTTTAGATTCTTTAGATTCTTTAGATTCTTTAGATTCTTTAGATTCTTTAGATTTTTTAGATTCTTTAGATACTTTAGAATCTTTAAATTCTTTAGATTCTTTAGATTCTTTAGATTCTTTAGATTCTTTAGATTCTTTAGATTCCTTAGATTCTTTAGATTCTTTAGATTCTTTAGATTCTTTAGATTCTTTAGATTCTTTAGATTCTTTAGATTCTTTAGATTCTTTAGATTTTTTAGATTTTTTAGATTCTTTAGATTCTTTAGATTCTTTAGATTCTTTAGATTCTTTTGATTCTTTAGATTCTTTATATTCTTTATATTCTTTAGATTCTTTAGATTCTTTAGATACTTTAGATTCTTTAGATTCTTTCTTTAGATTCTTTAGATTCTTTATATTCTTTAGATTCTTTAGATTCTTTAGATTCTTTAGATTCTTTAGATTCTTTAGATTCTTTAGATTCTTTAGATTCTTTAGATTCTTTAGATTCTTTAGATTCTTTAGATTCTTTAGATTCTTTAGATTCTATAGATTCTTTAGATTCTTTAGATTCTTTAGATTCTTTAGATTCTTTAGATTCTTTAGATTCTTTAGATTCTTTAGATTCTTTAGATTCTTTAGATTCTTTAGATTTTTTAGATTCTTTAGATTCTTTAGATTTTTTAGATTTTTTAGATACTTTAGAATCTTTAGATTCTTTAGATTCTTTAGATTCTTTAGATTCTTTTGATTCTTTAGATTCTTTAGGTTTTTTAGATTCGTTAGATTCTTTAGATTCTTTAGATTTTTTAGATTCTTTAGATTCTTTAGATTCTTTAGATTCTTTAGATTCTTTAGATTCTTTAGATTCTTTAGATTTTTTGATTCTTTAGATTCTTTAGATTCTTTATATTCTTTAGATTCTTTAGATTCTTTAGATTCTTTAGATACTTTAGATTCTTTAGATTCTTTCTTTAGATTCTTTAGATTCTTTAGATTCTTTAGATTCTTTAGATTCTTTAGATTCTTTAGATTCTTTAGGTTTTTTAGATTCGTTAGATTCTTTAGATTCTTTAGATTCTTTAGATTCTTTAGATTCTTTAGATTCTTTAGATTCTTTAGATTTTTTAGATTCTTTAGATTCTTTAGATTCTTTAGATTCTTTAGATTCTTTAGATTCTTTAGATTCTTTTGATTCTTTAGATTCTTTAGATTCTTTAGATTCTTTAGATTCTTTAGATTTTTTAGATTCTTTAGATTCTTTTGATTCTTTAGATTCTTTAGGTTTTTTAGATTCGTTAGATTCTTTAGATTCTTTAGATTCTTTAGATTCTTTAGATTCTTTAGATTCTTTAGATTCTTTAGATTCTTTAGATTCTATAGATTCTTTAGATTCTTTAGATTCTTTAGATTCTTTTGATTCTTTAGATTCTTTAGGTTTTTTAGATTCGTTAGATTCTTTAGATTCTTTAGATTCTTTAGATTCTTTAGATTCTTTAGATTCTTTAGATTCTTTAGATTCTTTAGATTCTTTAGATTCTTTAGATTCTTTAGATTCTTTAGATTCTTTAGATTCTTTAGATTCTTTAGATTCTTTAGATTTTTTAGATTCTTTAGATTCTTTAGATTCTTTAGATTCTTTAGATTCTTTAGATTCTTTAGATTCTTTAGATTCTTTAGATTCTTTTGATTCTTTAGATTCTTTAGATTCTTTATATTCTTTAGATTCTTTAGATTCTTTAGATACTTTAGATTCTTTAGATTCTCTCTTTAGATTCTTTAGATTCTTTATATACTTTAGATTCTATAGATTCTTTAGATTCTTTAGATTCTTTAGATTCTTTAGATTCTTTAGATTCTTTAGATTCTTTAGATTCTTTAGATTCTTTAGATACTTTAGATTCTTTAGATTCTTTAGATTCTTTAGATTCTTTAGATTCTTTAGATTCTTTAGATTCTTTAGATTCTTTAGATTCTTTTGATTCTTTAGATTCTTTAGGTTTTTTAGATTCGTTAGATTCTTTAGATTCTTTAGATTCTTTAGATTTTTTAGATTCTTTAGATTCTTTAGATTCTTTAGATTCTTTAGATTCTTTAGATTCTTTAGATTCTTTAGATTTTTTAGATTCTTTAGATTCTTTAGATTCTTTAGATTCTTTAGATTCTTTAGATTCTTTAGATTCTTTAGATTCTTTAGATTCTTTTGATTCTTTAGATTCTTTAGATTCTTTATATTCTTTAGATTCTTTAGATTCTTTAGATACTTTAGATTCTTTAGATTCTTTCTTTAGATTTTTTAGATTCTTTATATTCTTTAGATTCTATAGATTCTTTAGATTCTTTAGATTCTTTAGATTCTTTAGATTCTTTAGATTCTTTAGATTCTTTAGATTCTTTAGATTCTTTAGATTCTTTAGATTCTTTAGATTCTTTAGATTTTTTAGATTCTTTAGATACTTTAGAATCTTTAGATTCTTTAGATTCTTTAGATTCTTTAGATTCTTTGGATTCTTTAGATTCTTTAGATTCTTTAGTTTCTTTAGATTCTTTAGATTCTTTAGATTCTTTAGATTCTTTGGATTCTTTAGATTCTTTAGATTCTTTAGATTCTTTAGATTCTTTAGATTCTTTAGATTCTTTAGATTCTTTAGATTCTTTAGATTCTTTAGATTCTTTAGATTCTTCAGATTCTTTAGATTCTTTAGATTCTTTAGATTCTTTAGATTTTTTAGATTCTTTAGATTCTTTTGATTCTTTAGATTCTTTATATTCTTTAGATTCATTAGATTCTTTAGATTCTTTAGATACTTTAGATTCTTTAGATTCTTTCTTTAGATTCTTTATATTCTTTATATTCTTTAGATTCTATAGATTCTTTAGATTCTTTAGATTCTTTAGATTCTTTAGATTCTTTAGATTCTTTAGATTCTTTAGATTCTTTAGATTCTTTAGATTCTTTAGATTCTTTAAATTCTTTAGATTCTTTAGATTCTTTAGATTCTTTAGATTCTTTAGATTCTTTAGTTTCTTTAGATTCTTTAGATTCTTTAGATTCTTTAGATTCTTTAGATTCTTTAGATTCTTTAGATTCTTTAGATTCTTTAGATTCTTTAGATTCTTTAGATTCTTTAGATTCTTTAGATTATTTAGATTCTTTAGATTCTTTAGATTCTTTAGATTCTTTAGATTCTTTAGGTTCTTTAGATTCTTTAGATTCTTTAGATTTTTAGATTCTTTAGATTCTTTAGATTATTTATATTCTTTAGATTCTTTAGATTCTTTAAATTTTTTAGATATTTTAGATTCTTTAGATTCTTTAGATTCTTTAGATTCTTTAGATTCTTTAGATTATTTAGATTCTTTAGATTTTATAGATTCTTTAGATTCTTTAGATTCTTTAGATTCTTTAGATTCTTTAGATTCTTTAGATTCTCTTGATTCTTTAGATTCTTTAGATTCTTTAGATTCTTTAGATTCTTTAGATACTTTGGATTCTTTAGATTCTTTAGATTCTTTAGATTCTTTAGATTCTTTAGTTTCTTTAGATTCTTTAGATTCTTTAGATTCTTTAGATTCTTTAGATTCTTTAGATTCTTTAGATCCTTTAGATTCTTTAGATTCTTTAGATTCTTTAGATTCTTTAGATTCTTTAGATTCTTTAGATTCTTTAGATTCTTTAGATTCTTTAGATTCTTTAGATTCTTTAGATTCATTAGATTCTTTAGATTCTTTAGATTCTTTAGATTCTTTAGATTCTTTAGATTCTTTAGATTCTTTATATTCTTTAGATTCTTTAGATTCTTTAAATTCTTTAGATTCTTTAGATTCTTTAGATTCTTTAGATTCTTTAGATTCTTTAGATTCTTTAGATTCTTTATATTCTTTAGATTCTTTAGATTCTTTAGATTCTTTAGACTCTTTAGATTATTTAGATACTTTAGATTCTTTAGATTCTTTAGATTCTTTATATTCTATAGATTATTTAGATACTTTGGATTCTTTAGATTCTTTAGATTTTTTAGATTCTTTAGATTCTTTGGATTCTTTAGATTCTTTAGATTCTTTAGATTCTTTAGATTCTTTAGTTTCTTTAGATTCTTTAGATTCTTTAGATTCTTTAGATTCTTTAGATTCTTTAGATTCTTTAGATTCTTTAGATTCTTTAGATTCTTTAGATTCTTTAGATTCTTTAGATTCTTTAGATTCTTTAGATTCTTTAGATTCTTTAGATTCTTTAGATTCTTTAGATTCTTTAGATTCTTTAGATTCTTTAGATTCTTTAGATTCATTAGATTCTTTAGATTCTTTAGATTCTTTAGATTCTTTAGATTCTTTAGATTCTTTAGATTCTTTAGATTCTTTAGATTCTTTATATTATTTAGATTCTTTAGATTCTTTAAATTCTTTAGATTCTTTAGATTCTTTAGATTCTTTAGATTCTTTAGATTCTTTAGATTCTTTAGATTCTTTAGATTCTTTAGATTCTTTAGATTCTTTAGATTCTTTAGATTCTTTAGATTCTTTAGATTCTTTAGATTCTTTAGATTTTTTAGATTCTTTAGATTCTTTAGATTCTTTAGATTCTTTAGATTCTTTTGATTCTTTAGATTCTTTAGATTCTTTATATTCTTTAGATTCTTTAGATTCTTTAGATACTTTAGATTCTTTAGATTCTTTCTTTAGATTCTTTTGATTCTTTATATTCTTTAGATTCTTTAGATTCTTTAGATTCTTTAGATTCTTTAGATTCTTTAGATTCTTTAGATTCTTTAGATTCTTTAGATTCTTTAGATTCTTTAGATTCTTTAGATTCTTTAGATTCTTTAGATTCTATAGATTCTTTAGATTCTTTAGATTCTTTAGATTCTTTAGATTTTTTAGATTCTTTAGATTCTTTAGATTCTTTAGATTCTTTAGATTCTTTAGATTTTTTAGATTCTTTAGATTCTTTAGATTTTTTAGATTTTTTAGATACTTTAGAATCTTTAGATTCTTTAGATTCTTTAGATTCTTTAGATTCTTTTGATTCTTTAGATTCTTTAGGTTTTTTAGATTCGTTAGATTCTTTAGATTCTTTAGATTCTTTAGATTTTTTAGATTCTTTAGATTCTTTAGATTCTTTAGATTCTTTAGATTCTTTAGATTCTTTAGATTCTTTAGATTCTTTAGATTCTTTAGATTCTTTTGATTCTTTAGATTCTTTAGATTCTTTATATTCTTTAGATTCTTTAGATTCTTTAGATTCTTTAGATACTTTAGATTCTTTAGATTCTTTCTTTAGATTCTTTAGATTCTTTAGATTCTTTAGATTCTTTAGATTCTTTAGATTCTTTAGATTCTTTAGATTCTTTAGGTTTTTTAGATTCGTTAGATTCTTTAGATTCTTTAGATTCTTTAGATTCTTTAGATTCTTTAGATTCTTTAGATTCTTTAGATTTTTTAGATTCTTTAGATTCTTTAGATTCTTTAGATTCTTTAGATTCTTTAGATTCTTTAGATTCTTTTGATTCTTTAGATTCTTTAGATTCTTTAGATTCTTTAGATTCTTTAGATTTTTTAGATTCTTTAGATTCTTTTGATTCTTTAGATTCTTTAGGTTTTTTAGATTCGTTAGATTCTTTAGATTCTTTAGATTCTTTAGATTCTTTAGATTCTTTAGATTCTTTAGATTCTATAGATTCTTTAGATTCTTTAGATTCTTTAGATTCTTTTGATTCTTTAGATTCTTTAGGTTTTTTAGATTCGTTAGATTCTTTAGATTCTTTAGATTCTTTAGATTCTTTAGATTCTTTAGATTCTTTAGATTCTTTAGATTCTTTAGATTCTTTAGATTCTTTAGATTCTTTAGATTCTTTAGATTCTTTAGATTCTTTAGATTTTTTAGATTCTTTAGATTCTTTAGATTCTTTAGATTCTTTAGATTCTTTAGATTCTTTAGATTCTTTAGATTCTTTAGATTCTTTTGATTCTTTAGATTCTTTAGATTCTTTATATTCTTTAGATTCTTTAGATTCTTTAGATTCTTTAGATACTTTAGATTCTTTAGATTCTCTCTTTAGATTCTTTAGATTCTTTATATACTTTAGATTCTATAGATTCTTTAGATTCTTTAGATTCTTTAGATTCTTTAGATTCTTTAGATTCTTTAGATTCTTTAGATTCTTTAGATTCTTTAGATTCTTTAGATACTTTAGATTCTTTAGATTCTTTAGATTCTTTAGATTCTTTAGATTCTTTAGATTCTTTAGATTCTTTAGATTTTTTAGATTTTTTAGATACTTTAGAATCTTTAGATTCTTTAGATTCTTTAGATTCTTTAGATTCTTTTGATTCTTTAGATTCTTTAGGTTTTTTAGATTCGTTAGATTCTTTAGATTCTTTAGATTCTTTAGATTTTTTAGATTCTTTAGATTCTTTAGATTCTTTAGATTCTTTAGATTCTTTAGATTCTTTAGATTCTTTAGATTTTTTAGATTCTTTAGATTCTTTAGATTCTTTAGATTCTTTAGATTCTTTAGATTCTTTAGATTCTTTAGATTCTTTAGATTCTTTTGATTCTTTAGATTCTTTAGATTCTTTATATTCTTTAGATTCTTTAGATTCTTTAGATACTTTAGATTCTTTAGATTCTTTCTTTAGATTCTTTAGATTCTTTATATTCTTTAGATTCTATAGATTCTTTAGATTCTTTAGATTCTTTAGATTCTTTAGATTCTTTAGATTCTTTAGATTCTTTAGATTCTTTAGATTCTTTAGATTCTTTAGATTCTTTAGATTCTTTAGATTCTTTAGATTTTTTAGATTCTTTAGATACTTTAGAATCTTTAGATTCTTTAGATTCTTTAGATTCTTTAGATTCTTTGGATTCTTTAGATTCTTTAGATTCTTTAGTTTCTTTAGATTCTTTAGATTCTTTAGATTCTTTAGATTCTTTGGATTCTTTAGATTCTTTAGATTCTTTAGATTCTTTAGATTCTTTAGATTCTTTAGATTCTTTAGATTCTTTAGATTCTTTAGATTCTTTAGATTCTTTAGATTCTTTAGATTCTTTAGATTCTTTAGATTCTTTAGATTCTTTAGATTCTTTAGATTCTTTAGATTCTTTAGATTCTTTAGATTTTTTAGATTCTTTAGATTCTTTTGATTCTTTAGATTCTTTATATTCTTTAGATTCATTAGATTCTTTAGATTCTTTAGATACTTTAGATTCTTTAGATTCTTTCTTTAGATTCTTTATATTCTTTATATTCTTTAGATTCTATAGATTCTTTAGATTCTTTAGATTCTTTAGATTCTTTAGATTCTTTAGATTCTTTAGATTCTTTAGATTCTTTAGATTCTTTAGATTCTTTAGATTCTTTAGATTCTTTAAATTCTTTAGATTCTTTAGATTCTTTAGATTCTTTAGATTCTTTAGATTCTTTAGTTTCTTTAGATTCTTTAGATTCTTTAGATTCTTTAGATTCTTTAGATTCTTTAGATTCTTTAGATTCTTTAGATTCTTTAGATTCTTTAGATTCTTTAGATTCTTTAGATTCTTTAGATTATTTAGATTCTTTAGATTCTTTAGATTCTTTAGATTCTTTAGATTCTTTAGGTTCTTTAGATTCTTTAGATTCTTTAGATTTTTAGATTCTTTAGATTCTTTAGATTATTTATATTCTTTAGATTCTTTAGATTCTTTAAATTTTTTAGATATTTTAGATTCTTTAGATTCTTTAGATTCTTTAGATTCTTTAGATTCTTTAGATTATTTAGATTCTTTAGATTTTATAGATTCTTTAGATTCTTTAGATTTTTTAGATTCTTTAGATTCTTTAGATTCTTTAGATTCTCTTGATTCTTTAGATTCTTTAGATTCTTTAGATTCTTTAGATTCTTTAGATACTTTGGATTCTTTAGATTCTTTAGATTCTTTAGATTCTTTAGATTCTTTAGTTTCTTTAGATTCTTTAGATTCTTTAGATTCTTTAGATTCTTTAGATTCTTTAGATTCTTTAGATTCTTTAGATTCTTTAGATTCTTTAGATTCTTTAGATTCTTTAGATTCTTTAGATTCTTTAGATTCTTTAGATTCTTTAGATTCTTTAGATTCATTAGATTCTTTAGATTCTTTAGATTCTTTAGATTCTTTAGATTCTTTAGATTCTTTAGATTCTTTATATTCTTTAGATTCTTTAGATTCTTTAAATTCTTTAGATTCTTTAGATTCTTTAGATTCTTTAGATTCTTTAGATTCTTTAGATTCTTTAGATTCTTTATATTCTTTAGATTCTTTAGATTCTTTAGATTCTTTAGACTCTTTAGATTATTTAGATACTTTAGATTCTTTAGATTCTTTAGATTCTTTATATTCTATAGATTATTTAGATACTTTGGATTCTTTAGATTCTTTAGATTTTTTAGATTCTTTAGATTCTTTGGATTCTTTAGATTCTTTAGATTCTTTAGATTCTTTAGATTCTTTAGTTTCTTTAGATTCTTTAGATTCTTTAGATTCTTTAGATTCTTTAGATTCTTTAGATTCTTTAGATTCTTTAGATTCTTTAGATTCTTTAGATTCTTTAGATTCTTTAGATTCTTTAGATTCTTTAGATTCTTTAGATTCTTTAGATTCTTTAGATTCTTTAGATTCTTTAGATTCTTTAGATTCTTTAGATTCTTTAGATTCTTTAGATTCTTTAGATTCATTAGATTCTTTAGATTCTTTAGATTCTTTAGATTCTTTAGATTCTTTAGATTCTTTAGATTCTTTAGATTCTTTATATTATTTAGATTCTTTAGATTCTTTAAATTCTTTAGATTCTTTAGATTCTTTGGATTCTTTAGATTCTTTAGATTCTTTAGATTCTTTAGATTCTTTATATTCTTTAGATTCTTTAGATTCTTTAGATTCTTTAGACTCTTTAGATTATTTAGATACTTTAGATTCTTTAGATTCTTTAGATTCTTTATATTCTATAGATTATTTAGATACTTTGGATTTTTTAGATTCTTTAGATTCTTTAGATTCTTTAGATTCTTTGGATTCTTTAGATTCTTTAGATTCTTTAGATTCTTTAGATTCTTTAGATTCTTTAGATTCTTTAGATTCTTTAGATTCTTTAGATTCTTTAGATTCTTTAGATTTATTAGATTCTTTAGATACTTTAGAATCTTTAGATTCTTTAGATTCTTTAGATTCTTTAGATTCTTTAGATTCTTTAGATTCTTTAGATTCTTTAGATTCTTTAGATTCTTTAGATTCATTAGATTCTTTAGATTCTTTAGATTCTTTAGATTTTTTAGATTCTTTAGATTTTTTAGATTCTTTAGATTCTTTAGATTCTTTAGATTCTTTAGATTCTTTTGATTCTTTAGATTCTTTAGATTCTTTATATTCTTTAGATTCTTTAGATTCTTTAGATACTTTAGATTCTTTAGATTCTTTCTTTAGATTCTTTAGATTCTTTATATTCTTTAGATTCTATAGATTCTTTAGATTCTTTAGATTCTTTAGATTCTTTAGATTCTTTAGATTCTTTAGATTCTTTAGATTCTTTAGATTCTTTAGATTCTTTAGATTCTTTAGATTTTTTAGATTCTTTAGATACTTTAGAATCTTTAGATTCTTTAGATTCTTTAGATTCTTTAGATTCTTTAGATTCTTTAGATTCTTTAGATTCTTTAGATTCTTTAGATTCTTTAGATTCTTTAGATTCTTTAGATTCTTTAGATTCTTTAGATTCTTTAGATTCTTTGGATTCTTTAGATTCTTTAGATTCTTTAGTTTCTTTAGATTCTTTAGATTCTTTAGATTCTTTAGATTCTTTAGATTCTTTAGATTCTTTAGATTCTTTAGATTCTTTAGATTCTTTAGATTCTTTAGATTCTTTAGATTCTTTAGATTCTTTAGATTCTTTCTTTAGATTCTTTAGATTCTTTAGATTCTTTAGATTCTTTAAATTCTTTAGATTCTTTAGATTTTTTAGATTCTTTAGATTCTTTAGATTCTTTAGATTCTTTAGATTCTTTAGATTCTTTAGATTCTTTAGATTCTTTAGATTCTTTATATTCTTTAGATTTTTTAGATTCTTTAGATTCTTTAGATTCTTTAGATTCTTTAGATTCTTTAGATTCTTTAGATTCTTTAGATTCTTTAGATTCTTTAGATTCTTTAGATTCTTTAGATTCTTTAGATTCTTTAGATTCTTTAGATTCTTTAGATTCTTTAGATTCTTTAGATTCTTTAGATTCTTTAGATTCTTTAGGTTTTTTAGATTCGTTAGATTCTTTAGATTCTTTAGATTCTTTAGATTCTTTAGATTCTTTAGATTCTTTAGATTCTTTAGATTCTTTAGATTCTTTAGATTCTTTAGATTCTTTAGATTCTTTAGATTCTTTAGATTCTTTTGATTCTTTAGATTCTTTAGATTCTTTATATTCTTTAGATTCTTTAGATTCTTTAGATACTTTAGATTCTTTAGATTCTTTCTTTAGATTCTTTAGATTCTTTATAATCTTTAGATTCTATAGATTCTTTAGATTCTTTAGATTCTTTAGATTCTTTAGATTCTTTAGATTCTTTAGATTCTTTAGATTCTTTAGATTCTTTAGATTCTTTAGATTCTTTAGATTCTTTAGATTCTTTAGATTCTTTAGATTCTTTAGATTCTTTAGATTCTTTAGATTTTTTAGATTCTTTAGATACTTTAGAATCTTTAGATTCTTTAGATTCTTTAGATTCTTTAGATTCTTTAGATTCTTTGGATTCTTTAGATTCTTTAGATTCTTTAGATTCTTTAGATTCTTTAGATTCTTTAGATTCTTTAGATTCTTTGGATTCTTTAGATTCTTTAGATTCTTTAGATTCTTTAGATTCTTTAGATTCTTTAGATTCTTTAGATTCTTTAGATTCTTTAGATTCTTTAGATTCTTTAGATTCTTTAGATTCTTTAGATTCTTTAGATTCTTTAGATTCTTTAGATTCTTTAGATTCTTTAGATTCTTTAGATTCTTTAGATTCTTTAGATTCTTTAGATTCTTTAGATTCTTTAGATTCTTTAGATTCTTTAGATTCTTTAAATTCTTTAGATTCTTTAGATTCTTTAGATTCTTTAGATTCTTTAGATTCTTTAGATTCTTTAGATTCTTTAGATTCTTTAGATTCTTTAGATTCTTCAGATTCTTTAGATTCTTTAGATTCTTTAGATTCTTTAGATTCTTTAGATTCTTTAGATTCTTTAGATTCATTAGATTCTTTAGATTCTTTGGATTCGTTAGATTCTTTAGATTCTTTAGATTCTTTAGATTCTTTAGATTCTTTAGATTCTTTAGATTCTTTAGATTCTTTAGATTCTTTAGATTCTTTAAATTCTTTAGATTCTTTAGATTCTTTAGATTCTTTAGATTCTTTAGATTCTTTAGATTCTTTAGATTCTTTAGATTCTTCAGATTCTTTAGATTCTTTAGATTCTTTAGATTCTTTAGATTCTTTAGATTCATTAGATTCTTTAGATTCTTTGGATTCGTTAGATTCTTTAGATTCTTTAGATTCTTTAGATTCTTTAGATTCTTTAGATTCTTTAGATTCTTTAGATTCTTTAGATTCTTTAGATTCTTTAGATTCTTTAGATTCTTTAGATTCTTTAGATTCTTTAGATTCTTTAGATTCTTTAGATTCTTTAGATTCTTTAGATTCTTTAGATTCTTTAGATTCTTTAGATTCTTTAGATTCTTTAGATTCTTTAGATTCTTTAGATTCTTTAGATTCTTTAGATTCTTTAGATTCTTTAGATTCTTTAGATTCTTTAGATTCTTTAGATTCTATAGATTCTTTAGATTCTTTAGATTCTTTAGATTCTTTAGATTCTTTAGATTCTTTAGATTCTTTAGATTCTTTAGATTCTTTAGATTCTTTAGATTCTTTAGATTCTTTAGATTCTTTAGATTCTTTAGATTTTTTAGATTCTTTAGATTCTTTAGATTCTTTAGATTCTTTAGATTCTTTAGATTCTTTAGATTCTTTAGATTCTTTAGGTTTTTTAGATTCGTTAGATTCTTTAGATTCTTTAGATTCTTTAGATTCTTTAGATTCTTTAGATTCTTTAGATTCTTTAGATTCTTTAGATTCTTTAGATTCTTTAGATTCTTTAGATTCTTTAGATTCTTTAGATTCTTTAGATTCTTTAGATTCTTTAGATTTTTTAGATTCTTTAGATTCTTTAGATTCTTTAGATTCTTTAGATTCTTTAGATTCTTTAGATTCTTTTGATTCTTTAGATTCTTTAGATTCTTTATATTCTTTAGATTCTTTAGATTCTTTAGATACTTTAGATTCTTTAGATTCTTTCTTTAGATTCTTTAGATTCTTTAGATTCTATAGATTCTTTAGATTCTTTAGATTCTTTAGATTCTTTAGATTCTTTAGATTCTTTAGATTCTTTAGATTCTTTAGATTCTTTAGATTCTTTAGATTCTTTAGATTCTTTAGATTCTTTAGATTCTTTAGATTCTTTAGATTCTTTAGATTCTTTAGATTCTTTAGATTCTTTAGATTCTTTAGATTCTTTAGATTTTTTAGATTCTTTAGATACTTTAGAATCTTTAGATTCTTTAGATTCTTTAGATTCTTTAGATTCTTTGGATTCTTTAGATTATTTAGATTCTTTAGATTCTTTAGATTCTTTAGATTCTTTAGATTCTTTGGATTTTTTAGATTCTTTAGATTCTTTAGATTCTTTAGATTCTTTAGATTCTTTAGATTCTTTAGATTCTTTAGATTCTTTAGATTCTTTAGATTCTTTAGATTCTTTAGATTCTTTAGATTCTTTAGATTCTTTAGATTCTTTAGATTCTTTAGATTTTTTAGATTCTTTAGATTCTTTTGATTCTTTAGATTCTTTAGATTCTTTATATTCTTTAGATTCATTAGATTCTTTAGATTCTTTAGATACTTTAGATTCTTTAGATTCTTTCTTTAGATTCTTTATATTCTTTATATTCTTTAGATTCTATAGATTCTTTAGATTCTTTAGATTCTTTAGATTCTTTAGATTCTTTAGATTCTTTAGATTCTTTACATTCTTTAGATTCTTTAGATTCTTTAGATTCTTTAGATTCTTTAGATTCTTTAGATACTTTAGATTCTTTAGATTCTTTAGATTTTTTAGATTCTTTAGATACTTTAGAATCTTTAGATTCTTTAGATTCTTTAGATTCTTTAGATTCTTTAGATTCTTTAGATTCTTTAGATTCTTTAGATTCTTTAGATTCTTTAGATTCTTTAGATTCTTTAGATTCTTTAGATTCTTTAGATTCTTTAGATTCTTTAGATTCTTTAGATTCTTTAGATTCTTTAGATTCTTTAGATTCTTTAGATTCTTTAGATTCTTTAGATTCTTTAGATTCTTTAGATTCTTTAGATTCTTTAGATTCTTTAGATTCTTTAGATTCTTTAAATTCTTTAGATTCTTTAGATTCTTTAGATTCTTTAGATTCTTTAGATTCTTTAGATTCTTTAGATTCTTTAGATTCTTTAGATTCTTTAGATTCTTTAGATTCTTTAGATTCTTTAGATTCTTTAGATTCTTTAGATTCTTTAGATTTTTTAGATTCTTTAGATTCTTTAGATTCCTTAGATTCTTTAGATTCTTTAGATTCTTTAGATTCTTTAGATTCTTTAGATTCTTTAGATTCTTTAGATTCTTTAGATTCTTTAGATTCTTTAGATTCTTTAGATTCTTTAGATTCTTTAGATTCTTTAGATTCTTTAGATTCTTTAGATTCTTTAGATTCTTTAGATTCTTTAGATTCTTTAGGTTTTTTAGATTCGTTAGATTCTTTAGATTCTTTAGATTCTTTAGATTCTTTAGATTCTTTAGATTCTTTAGATTCTTTAGATTCTTTAGATTCTTTAGATTCTTTAGATTCTTTAGATTCTTTAGATTCTTTAGATTCTTTAGATTCTTTAGATTTTTTAGATTCTTTAGATTCTTTAGATTCTTTAGATTCTTTAGATTCTTTAGATTCTTTAGATTCTTTTGATTCTTTAGATTCTTTAGATTCTTTATATTCTTTAGATTCTTTAGATTCTTTAGATACTTTAGATTCTTTAGATTCTTTCTTTAGATTCTTTAGATTCTTTATATTCTTTAGATTCTATAGATTCTTTAGATTCTTTAGATTCTTTAGATTCTTTAGATTCTTTAGATTCTTTAGATTCTTTAGATTCTTTAGATTCTTTAGATTCTTTAGATTCTTTAGATTCTTTAGATTTTTTAGATTCTTTAGATTCTTTAGATTCTTTAGATTCTTTAGATTTTTTAGATTCTTTAGATACTTTAGAATCTTTAGATTCTTTAGATTCTTTAGATTCTTTAGATTCTTTGGATTCTTTAGATTCTTTAGATTCTTTAGATTCTTTAGATTCTTTAGATTCTTTAGATTCTTTAGATTCTTTGGATTCTTTAGATTCTTTAGATTCTTTAGATTCTTTAGATTCTTTAGATTCTTTAGATTCTTTAGATTCTTTAGATTCTTTAGATTCTTTAGATTCTTTAGATTCTTTAGATTCTTTAGATTTTTTAGATTCTTTAGATTCTTTAGATTCTTTAGATTTTTTAGATTCTTTAGATTCTTTAGATTCTTTAGATTCTTTAGATTCTTTAGATTTTTTAGATTCTTTAGATTCTTTAGATTCTTTAGATTCTTTAGATTCTTTAGATTCTTTAGATTCTTTAGATTCTTTAGATTCTTTAGATTCTTTAGATTCTTTAGATTCTTTAGATTCTTTAGATTCTTTAGATTCTTTAGATTCTTTAGATTCTTTAGATTCTTTAGATTCTTTAGATTCTTTAGATTCTTTAGATTCTTTAGATTCTTTAGATTCTTTAGATTCTTTAGATTCTTTAGATTCTTTAGATTCTTTAGATTCTTTAGATTCTTTAAATTCTTTAGATTCTTTAGATTCTTTAGATTCTTTAGATTCTTTAGATTCTTTAGATTCTTTAGATTCTTTAGATTCTTTAGATTCTTCAGATTCTTTAGATTCTTTAGATTCTTTAGATTCTTTAGATTCTTTAGATTCATTAGATTCTTTAGATTCTTTAGATTCTTTGGATTCGTTAGATTCTTTAGATTCTTTAGATTCTTTAGATTCTTCAGATTCTTTAGATTCTTTAGATTCTTTAGATTCTTTAGATTCTTTAGATTCTTTAGATTCTTTAGATTCTTTAGATTCTTTAGATTCTTTAGATTCTTTAGATTCTTTAGATTCTTTAGATTCTTTAGATTCTTTAGATTCTTTAGATTCTTTAGATTCTTTAGATTCTTTAGATTCTTTAGATTCTTTAGATTCTTTAGATTCTTTAGATTCTTTAGATTCTTTAGATTCTTTAGATTCTTTAGATTCTTTAGATTCTTTAGATTCTATAGATTCTATAGATTCTTTAGATTCTTTAGATTCTTTAGATTCTTTAGATTCTTTAGATTCTTTAGATTCTTTAGATTCTTTAGATTCTTTAGATTCTTTAGATTTTTTAGATTCTTTAGATTCTTTAGATTCTTTAGATTCTTTAGATTCTTTAGATTCTTTAGATTCTTTAGATTCTTTAGATTCTTTAGATTCTTTAGATTCTTTAGATTCTTTAGGTTTTTTAGATTCGTTAGATTCTTTAGATTCTTTAGATTCTTTAGATTCTTTAGATTCTTTAGATTCTTTAGATTCTTTAGATTCTTTAGATTCTTTAGATTCTTTAGATTCTTTAGATTCTTTAGATTCTTTAGATTTTTTAGATTCTTTAGATTCTTTAGATTCTTTAGATTCTTTAGATTCTTTAGATTCTTTAGATTCTTTTCTTTTGATTCTTTAGATTCTTTAGATTCTTTATATTCTTTAGATTCTTTAGATTCTTTAGATACTTTAGATTCTATAGATTCTTTCTTTAGATTCTTTAGATTCTTTATATTCTTTAGATTCTATAGATTCTTTAGATTCTTTAGATTCTTTAGATTCTTTAGATTCTTTAGATTCATTAGATTCTTTAGATTCTTTAGATTCTTTAGATTCTTTAGATTCTTTAGATTCTTTAGATTCTTTAGATTCTTTAGATTCTTTAGATTCTTTAGATTCTTTAGATTCTTTAGATTCTTTAGATTCTTTAGATTCTTTAGATTTTTTAGATTCTTTAGATACTTTAGAATCTTTAGATTCTTTAGATTCTTTAGATTCTTTAGATTCTTTGGATTCTTTAGATTCTTTAGATTCTTTAGATTCTTTAGATTCTTTAGATTCTTTAGATTCTTTGGATTTTTTAGATTCTTTAGATTCTTTAGATTCTTTAGATTCTTTAGATTCTTTAGATTCTTTAGATTCTTTAGATTCTTTAGATTCTTTAGATTCTTTAGATTCTTTAGATTCTTTAGATTCTTTAGATTTTTTAGATTCTTTAGATTCTTTTGATTCTTTAGATTCTTTAGATTCTTTATATTCTTTAGATTCATTAGATTCTTTAGATTCTTTAGATACTTTAGATTCTTTAGATTCTTTCTTTAGATTCTTTATATTCTTTATATTCTTTAGATTCTATAGATTCTTTAGATTCTTTAGATTCTTTAGATTCTTTAGATTCTTTAGATTCTTTAGATTCTTTACATACTTTAGATTCTTTAGATTCTTTAGATTCTTTAGATTCTTTAGATTCTTTAGATACTTTAGATTCTTTAGATTTTTTAGATTCTTTAGATACTTTAGATTCTTTAGATTCTTTAGATTCTTTAGATTCTTGAGATTCTTTAGATTCTTTAGATTCTTTAGATTCTTTAGATTCTTTAGATTTTTTAGATTCTTTATATTCTTTAGATTCTTTAGATTCTTTAGATTCTTTAGACTCTTTAGATAATTTAGATACTTTAGATTCTTTAGATTCTTTAGATTCTTTAGATTCTTTAGATTCTTTAGATTTTTTAGATTCTTTAGATTCTTTAGATTCTTTAGATTCTTTAGATTCTTTAGATTCTTTAGATTCTTTAGATTCTTTAGATTCTTTAGATTCTTTAGATTCTTTAGATTCTTTAGATTCTTTAGATTCTTTAGATTCTTTAGATTCTTTAGATTCTTTAGATTCTTTAGATTCTTTAAATTCTTTAGATTGTTTAGATTCTTTAGATTCTTTAGATTTTTTAGATTCTTTAGATTCTTTAGATTCTTTAGATTCTTTAGATTCTTTAGATCCTTTAGATTATTTAGATTCTTTAGATTCTTTAGATTCTTTAGATTCTTTAGATTCTTTAGATTCTTTAGATTCTTTAGATTCTTTAGATTCTTTAGATTCTTTAGATTCTTTAGATTCTTTAGATTCTTTAGATTCTTTAGATTCTTTAGATTTTTTAGATTCTTTAGATTCTTTAGATTCTTTAGATTCTTTAGATTCTTTAGATTCTTTAGATTCATTAGATTCTTTTGATTCTTTAGATTCTTTAGATTCTTTATATTCTTTAGATTCTTTAGATTCTTTAGATACTTTAGATTCTTTAGATTCTTTCTTTAGATTTTTTAGATTCTTTATATTTTTTAGATTCTATAGATTCTTTAGATTCTTTAGATTCTTTAGATTCTTTAGATTCTTTAGATTCTTTAGATTCTTTAGATTCTTTAGATTCTTTAGATTTTTTAGATTCTTTAGATACTTTAGAATCTTTAGATTCTTTAGATTCTTTAGATTCTTTAGATTCTTTAGATTCTTTAGATTCTTTAGATTCTTTAGATTCTTTAGATTCTTTAGCTTCTTTAGATTCTTTAGATTCTTTAGATTCTTTAGATTCTTTAGATTCTTTAGATTCTTTGGATTCTTTAGATTCTTTAGATTCTTTAGATTCTTTAGATTCTATAGATTCTTTAGATTCTTTAGATTCTTTAGATTCTTTAGATTCTTTAGATTCTTTAGATTCTTTAGATTCTTTAGATTCTTTAGATTCTTTAGATTCTTTAGATTCCTTAGATTCTTTAAATTCTTTAGATTCTTTAGATTCTTTAGATTCTTTAGATTCTTTAGATTCTTTAGATTCTTTAGATTCTTTAGATTCTTTAGATTCTTTAGATTCTTTAGATTCTTTAGATTCTTTAGATTCTTTAGATTCTTTAGATTCTTTAGATTCTTTAGATTCTTTCGATTCTTTAGATTCTTTAGATTCTTTAGATTCTTTAGATTCTTTAGATTCTTTAGATTCTTTAGATTTTTTAGATTCTTTGGATTCTTTAGATTCTTTAGATTCTTTAGATTCTTTTGATTCTTTAGATTCTTTAGATTCTTTATATTCTTTAGATTCTTTGGATTCTTTAGATACTTTAGATTCTTTAGATTCTTTCTTTAGATTCTTTAGATTCTTTATATTCTTTAGATTCTATAGATTCTTTAGATTCTTTAGATTCTTTAGATTCTTTAGATTCTTTAGATTCTTTAGATTCTTTAGATTCTTTAGATTCTTTAGATTCTTTAGATTCTTTAGATTTTTTAGATTCTTTAGATACTTTAGAATCTTTAGATTCTTTAGATTCTTTAGATTCTTTAGATTCTTTAGATTCTTTAGATTCTTTAGATTCTTTAGATTCTTTAGATTCTTTAGATTCTTTAGATTCTTTAGATTCTTTAGATTCTTTAGATTCTTTAGATTCTTTGGATTCTTTAGATTCTTTAGATTCTTTAGATTCTTTAGATTCTTTAGATTCTTTAGATTCTTTAGATTCTTTAGATTCTTTAGATTCTTTAGATTATTTAGATTTTTTAGATTCTTTAGATTCTTTAGATTCTTTAGATTCTTTAGATTCTTTAGATTCTTTAGATTCTTTAGATTCTTTAGATTCTTTAGATTCTTTAAATTCTTTAGATTCTTTAGATTCTTTAGATTCTTTAGATTCTTTAGATTCTTTAGATTCTTTAGATTCTTTAGATTCTTTAGATTCTTTAGATTCTTTAGATTCTTTAGATTCTTTAGATTCTTTAGATTCTTTAGATTCTTTAGATTCTTTAGATTCTTTAGATTCTTTAGATTCTTTAGATTCTTTAGATTCTTTAGATTCTTTAGATTCTTTAGATTCTTTAGATTCTTTAGATTCTTTAGATTCTTTAGATTCTTTAGATTCTTTAGATTCTTTAGATTCTTTAGGTTTTTTAGATTCGTTAGATTCTTTAGATTCTTTAGATTCTTTAGATTCTTTAGATTCTTTAGATTCTTTAGATTCTTTAGATTCTTTAGATTCTTTAGATTCTTTAGATTTTTTAGATTCTTTAGATTCTTTAGATTCTTTAGATTCTTTAGATTCTTTAGATTCTTTAGATTCTTTAGATTCTTTAGATTCTTTAGATTCTTTAGATTCTTTAGATTCTTTAGATTCTTTAGATTTTTTAGATTCTTTAGATTCTTTAGATTCTTTAGATTCTTTAGATTCTTTAGATTCTTTAGATTCTTTAGATTCTTTAGATTCTTTAGATTCTTTAGATTCTTTAGATTCTTTAGATTCTTTAGATACTTTAGATTCTTTAGATTCTTTCTTTAGATTCTTTAGATTCTTTAGATTCTTTGGATTCTTTAGATTCTTTAGATTCTTTAAATTCTTTAGATTCTTTAGATTCTTTAGATTCTTTAGATTCTTTAGATTCTTTAGATTCTTTAGATTCTTTAGATTCTTTAGATTTTTTAGATTCTTTAGATTCTTTAGATTCTTTAGATTCTTTAGATTCTTTAGATTCTTTAGATTCTTTAGATTCTTTAGATTCTTTAGATTCTTTAGATTCTTTAGATTCTTTAGATTCTTTAGATTCTTTAGATTCTTTAGATTCTTTAGATTCTTTAGATTCTTTAGATTCCTTAGATTCTTTAGATTCTTTAGATTCTTTAGATTCTTTAGATTCTTTAGATTCTTTAGATTCTTTAGATTCTTTAGATTCTTTAGATTCTTTAGATTCTTTAGATTCTTTAGATTCTTTAGATTCTTTAGATTCTTTAGATTCTTTAGATTCTTTAGATTCTTTAGATTCTTTAGATTCTTTAGATTCTTTAGATTCTTTAGATTCTTTAGATTCTTTAGATTCTTTAGATTCTTTAGATTCTTTAGATTCTTTAGATTCTTTAGATTCTTTAGATTCTTTAGATTCTTTAGATTCTTTAGATTTTTTAGATTCTTTAGATTCTTTAGATTCTTTAGATTCTTTAGATTCTTTAGATTCTTTAGATTTTTTAGATTCTTTAGATTCTTTAGATTCTTTAGATTCTTTAGATTCTTTAGATTCTTTAGATTCTTTAGATTCTTTAGATTCTTTAGATTCTTTAGATTCTTTAGATTCTTTAGATTCTTTAGATTCTTTAGATTCTTTAGATTCTTTAGATTCTTTAGATTCATTAGATTCTTTAGATTTTTGGATTCGTTAGATTCTTTAGATTCTTTAGATTCTTTAGATTTTTTAGATTCTTTAGATTCTTTAGATTCTTTAGATTCTTTAGATTCTTTAGATTCTTTAGATTCTTTAGATTCTTTAGATTCTTTAGATTCTTTAGATTCTTTAGATTCTTTAGATTCTTTAGATTCTTTAGATTCTTTAGATTCTTTAGATTCTTTAGATTCTTTAGATTCTTTAGGTTTTTTAGATTCGTTAGATTCTTTAGATTCTTTAGATTCTTTAGATTCTTTAGATTCTTTAGATTCTTTAGATTCTTTAGATTCTTTAGATTCTTTAGATTTTTTAGATTCTTTAGATTCTTTAGATTCTTTAGATTCTTTAGATTCTTTAGATTCTTTAGATTCTTTAGATTCTTTAGATTCTTTAGATTTTTTAGATTCTTTAGATTCTTTAGATTCTTTAGATTCTTTAGATTCTTTAGATTCTTTAGATTCTTTAGATTCTTTAGATTCTTTAGATTCTTTAGATACTTTAGATTCTTTAGATTCTTTCTTTAGATTCTTTAGATTCTTTAGATTCTTTGGATTCTTTGGATTCTTTAGATTCTTTAGATTCTTTAGATTTTTTAGATTCTTTAGATTCTTTAGATTCTTTAGATTCTTTAGATTCTTTAGATTCTTTAGATTCTTTAGATTCTTTAGATTCATTAGATTCTTTAGATTCTTTGGATTCGTTAGATTCTTTAGATTCTTTAGATTCTTTAGATTCTTTAGATTCTTTAGATTCTTTAGATTCTTTAGATTCTTTAGATTCTTTAGATTCTTTAGATTCTTTAGATTCTTTAGATTCTTTAGATTCTTTAGATTCTTTAGATTCTTTAGATTCTTTAGATTCTTTAGATTCTTTAGATTCTTTAGATTCTTTAGATTCTTTAGATTCTTTAGATTCTTTAGATTCTTTAGATTCTTTAGATTCTTTAGATTCTTTAGATTCTTTAGGTTTTTTAGATTCGTTAGATTCTTTAGATTCTTTAGATTCTTTAGATTCTTTAGATTCTTTAGATTCTTTAGATTCTTTAGATTCTTTAGATTCTTTAGATTCTTTAGATTCTTTAGATTCTTTAGATTCTTTAGATTTTTTAGATTCTTTAGATTCTTTAGATTCTTTAGATTCTTTAGATTCTTTAGATTCTTTAGATTCTTTAGATTCTTTAGATTCTTTAGATTCTTTAGATTCTTTAGATTTTTTAGATTCTTTAGATTCTTTAGATTCTTTAGATTCTTTAGATTCTTTAGATTCTTTAGATTCTTTAGATTCTTTAGATACTTTAGATTCTTTATATTCTTTCTTTAGATTCTTTAGATTCTTTAGATTCTTTGGATTCTTTAGATTCTTTAGATTCTTTAGATTCTTTAGATTCTTTAGATTCTTTAGATTCTTTAGATTCTTTAGATTCTTTAGATTTTTTAGATTCTTTAGATTCTTTAGATTCTTTAGATTCTTTAGATTCTTTAGATTCTTTAGATTCTTTAGATTCTTTAGATTCTTTAGATTCTTTAGATTCTTTAGATTCTTTAGATTTTTTAGATTCTTTAGATTCTTTAGATTCTTTAGATTCTTTAGATTCTTTAGATTCTTTAGATTCTTTAGATTTTTTAGATTCTTTAGATTCTTTAAATTCTTTAGATTCTTTAGATTCTTTAGATTCTTTAGATTCTTTAGATTCTTTAGATTCTTTAGATTTTTTAGATTCTTCAGATTCTTTAGATTCTTTAGATTCTTTAGATTCTTTAGATTCTTTAGATTCATTAGATTCTTTAGATTCTTTGGATTCGTTAGATTCTTTAGATTCTTTAGATTCTTTAGATTCTTTAGATTCTTTAGATTCTTTAGATTCTTTAGATTCTTTAGATTCTTTAGATTCTTTAGATTCTTTAGATTCTTTAGATTCTTTAGATTCTTTAGATTCTTTAGATTCTTTAGATTCTTTAGATTCTTTAGATTCTTTAGATTCTTTAGATTCTTTAGATTCTTTAGATTCTTTAGATTCTTTAGATTCTTTAGATTCTTTAGATTCTTTAGATTCTTTAGATTCTTTAGATTCTTTAGATTCTTTAGATTCTTTAGATTCTTTAGATTCTATAGATTCTTTAGATTCTTTAGATTCTTTAGATTCTTTAGATTCTTTAGATTCTTTAGATTCTTTAGATTCTTTAGATTTTTTAGTTTCTTTAGATTCTTTAGATTCTTTAGATTCTTTAGATTCTTTAGATTCTTTAGATTCTTTAGATTCTTTAGATTCTTTTGATTCTTTAGATTCTTTAGGTTTTTTAGATTCGTTAGATTCTTTAGATTCTTTAGATTCTTTAGATTCTTTAGATTCTTTAGATTCTTTAGATTCTTTAGATTCTTTAGATTCTTTAGATTCTTTAGATTCTTTAGATTCTTTAGATTCTTTAAATTCTTTAGATTTTTTAGATTCTTTAGATTCTTTAGATTCTTTAGATTCTTTAGATTCTTTAGATTCTTTAGATTCTTTAGATTCTTTAGATTCTTTAGATTCTTTTGATTCTTTAGATTCTTTAGATTCTTTATATTCTTTAGATTCTTTAGATTCTTTAGATACTTTAGATTCTTTAGATTCTTTCTTTAGATTCTTTAGATTCTTTATATTCTTTAGATTCTATAGATTCTTTAGATTCTTTAGATTCTTTAGATTCTTTAGATTCTTTAGATTCTTTAGATTCTTTAGATTCTTTAGATTCTTTAGATTCTTTAGATTCTTTAGATTCTTTAGATTCTTTAGATTCTTTAGATTCTTTAGATTCTTTAGATTTTTTAGATTCTTTAGATACTTTAGAATCTTTAGATTCTTTAGATTCTTTAGATTCTTTAGATTCTTTAGATTCTTTAGATTCTTTGGATTCTTTAGATTCTTTAGATTCTTTAGATTCTTTAGATTCTTTAGATTCTTTAGATTCTTTAGATTCTTTGGATTCTTTAGATTCTTTAGATTCTTTAGATTCTTTAGATTCTTTAGATTCTTTTCTTTAGATCCTTTAGATTCTTTAGATTCTTTAGATTCTTTAGATTCTTTAGATTCTTTAGATTCTTTAGATTCTTTAGATTTTTTAGATTCTTTAGATTCTTCTGATTCTTTAGATTCTTTAGATTCTTTATATTCTTTAGATTCATTAGATTCTTTAGATTCTTTAGATACTTTAAATTCTTTAGATTCTTTCTTTAGATTCTTTATATTCTTTATATTCTTTAGATTCTATAGATTCTTTAGATTCTTTAGATTCTTTAGATTTTTTAGATTCTTTAGATTCTTTAGATTCTTTAGATTCTTTAGATTCTTTAGATTCTTTAGATTCTTTAGATTCTTTAGATACTTTAGATTCTTTAGATTTTTTAGATTCTTTAGATACTTTAGATTCTTTAGATTCTTTAGATTCTTTAGATTCTTTAGATTCTTTAGATTCTTTAGATTCTTTAGATTCTTTATATTCTTTAGATTCTTTAGATTCTTTAGATTCTTTAGACTCTTTAGATTATTTAGATACTTTAGATTCTTTAGATTCTCTAGATTCTTTAGATTCTTTAGATTCTTTAGATTCTTTAGATTCTTTAGATTCTTTAGATTCTTTAGATTCTTTAGATTCTTTAGATTCTTTAGATTCTTTAGATTCTTTAGATTCTTTAGATTCTTTAGATTCTTTAGATTCTTTAGATTCTTTAGGTTTTTTAGATTCGTTAGATTCTTTAGATTCTTTAGATTCTTTAGATTCTTTAGATTCTTTAGATTCTTTAGATTCTTTAGATTCTTTAGATTCTTTAGATTCTTTAGATTCTTTAGATTCTTTAGATTCTTTAGATTCTTTAGATTCTTTAGATTCTTTAGATTCTTTAGATTCTTTAGATTTTTTAGATTCTTTAGATTCATTAGATTCTTTAGATTCTTTAGATTCTTTAGATTCTTTAGAATCTTTAGATTCTTTAGATTCTTTAGATTCTTTAGATTCTTTAGATTCTTTAGATTCTTTAGATTCTTTAGATTTTTTAGATTATTTATATTCTTTGGATTCTTTAGATTCTTTAAATTCTTTAGATTCTTTAGATTCTTTAGATTCTTTAGATTCTTTAGATTCTTTATATTCTTTAGATTCTTTAGATTCTTTAGATTCTTTAGACACTTTAGATTATTTAGATACTTTAGATTCTTTAGATTCTTTAGATTCTTTATATTCTATAGATTATTTAGATACTTTGGATTCTTTAGATTCTTTAGATTCTTTAGATTCTTTAGATTCTTTAGATTCTTTAGATTCTTTAGATTCTTTAGATTCTTTAGATTCTTTAGATTCTTTAGATTCTTTAGATTCTTTAGATTCTTTAGATTCTTTAGATTCTTTAGATTCTGTAGATTATTTAGATCCTTTAGATTCTTTAGATTCTTTAGATTCTTTAGATTCTTTAGATTCTTTAGATTCTTTAGATTCTTTAGATTCTTTAGATTCTTTAGATTCTTTAGATTCTTTAGATTCTTTAGATTCTTTAGATTCTTTAGATTCTTTAGATTCTTTAGATTCTTTAGATTCTTTAGATTCTTTAGATTCTTTAGATTCTTTAGATTCTTTAGATTCTTTAGATTCTTTAGATTCTTTAGATTCTTTAGATTCTTTAGATTCTTTAGATTCTTTAGATTCATTAGATTCTTTAGATTCTTTAGATTCTTTAGATTCTTTAGATTCTTTAGATTCTTTAGATTCTTTAGATTCTTTAGATTCTTTAGATTCTTTAGATTCTTTAGATTTTTTAGATTCTTTAGATTCTTTAGATTCTTTAGATTCTTTAGATTCTTTAGATTCTTTAGATTCTTTAGATTCTTTAGATTCTTTAGATTCTTTAGATTCTTTAGATTCTTTAGATTCTTTAGATTCTTTAGATTCTTTAGATTCTTTAGATTCTGTAGATTATTTAGATCCTTTAGATTCTTTAGATTCTTTAGATTCTTTAGATTCTTTAGATTCTTTAGATTCTTTAGATTCTTTAGATTCTTTAGATTCTTTAGATTCTTTAGATTCTTTAGATTCTTTAGATTCTTTAGATTCTTTAGATTCTTTAGATTCTTTAGATTCTTTAGATTCTTTAGATTCTTTAGATTCTTTAGATTCTTTAGATTCTTTAGATTCTTTAGATTCTTTAGATTCTTTAGATTCTTTAGATTCTTTAGATTCTTTATATTCTTTAGATTCTATAGATTCTTTAGATTCTTTAGATTCTTTAGATTCTTTAGATTCTTTAGATTCTTTAGATTCTTTAGATTCTTTAGATTCTTTAGATTCTTTAGATTCTTTAGATTCTTTAGATTTTTTAGATTCTTTAGATACTTTAGAATCTTTAGATTCTTTAGATTCTTTAGATTCTTTAGATTCTTTAGATTCTTTAGATTCTTTAGATTCTTTAGATTCTTTAGATTCTTTAGATTCTTTAGATTCTTTGGATTCTTTAGATTCTTTAGATTCTTTAGATTCTTTAGATTCTTTAGATTCTTTAGATTCTTTAGATTCTTTAGATTCTTTAGATTCTTTAGATTCTTTAGATTCTTTAGATTTTTTAGATTCTTTAGATTCTTTAGATTCTTTAGATTCTTTAGATTCTTTAGATTCTTTAGATTCTTTAAATTCTTTAAATTCTTTAGATTCTTTAGATTCTTTAGATTCTTTAGATTCTTTAGATTCTTTAGATTCTTTAGATTCTTTAGATTCTTTAGATTCTTTAGATTCTTTAGATTCTTTAGATTCTTTAGATTCTTTAGATTCTTTAGATTCTTTAGATTCTTTAGATTCTTTAGATTCTTTAGATTTTTTAGATTCTTTAGATTCTTTAGATTCTTTAGATTCTTTAGATTCTTTAGATTCTTTAGATTCTTTAGATTCTTTAGATTCTTTAGATTCTTTAGATTCTTTAGATTCTTTAGATTCTTTAGGTTTTTTAGAATTGTTAGATTCTTTAGATTCTTTAGATTCTTTAGATTCTTTAGATTCTTTAGATTCTTTAGATTCTTTAGATTCTTTAGATTCTTTAGATTCTTTAGATTCTTTAGATTCTTTAGATTCTTTAGATTCTTTAGATTCTTTAGATTCTTTAGATTTTTTAGATTCTTTAGATTCTTTAGATTCTTTAGATTCTTTAGATTCTTTAGATTCTTTAGATTCTTTAGATTCTTTAGATTCTTTAGATTCTTTAGATTCTTTAGATTTTTTAGATTCTTTAGATTCTTTAGATTCTTTAGATTCTTTAGATTCTTTAGATTCTTTAGATTCTTTAGATTCTTTAGATTCTTTAGATTCTTTAGATTCTTTAGATTCTTTAGATACTTTAGATTCTTTAGATACTTTAGATTCTTTAGATTCTTTCTTTAGATTCTTTAGATTCTTTAGATTCTTTGGATTCTTTAGATTCTTTAGATTCTTTAGATTCTTTAGATTCTTTAGATTCTTTAGATTCTTTAGATTCTTTAGATTCTTTAGATTCTTTAGATTCTTTAGATTTTTTAGATTCTTTAGATTCTTTAGATTTTTTAGATTCTTTAGATTCTTTAGATTCTTTAGATTCTTTAGATTCTTTAGATTCTTTAGATTCTTTAGATTCTTTAGATTCTTTAGATTCTTTAGATTCTTTAGATTCTTTAGATTCTTTAGATTCTTTAGATTCTTTAGATTCTTTAGATTCTTTAGATTCTTTAGATTCTTTAGATTCTTTAGATTCTTTAGATTCTTTAGATTCTTTAGATTCTTTAGATTCTTTAGATTCTTTAGATTCTTTAGATTCTTTAGATTCTTTAGATTCTTTAGATTCTTTAGATTCTTTAGATTCTTTAGATTCTTTAGATTCTTTAGATTCTTTAGATTCTTTAGATTCTTTAGATTCTTTAGATTCTTTAGATTCTTTAGATTCTTTAGATTCTTTAGATTCTTTAGATTCTTTAGATTCTTTAGATTCTTTAGATTCTTTAGATTCTTTAGATTCTTTAGATTCTTTAGATTCTTTAGATCCTTTAGATTCTTTAGATTCTTTAGATTCTTTAGATTCTTTAGATTCTTTAGATTCTTCAGATTCTTTAGATTCTTTAGATTCTTTAGATTCTTTAGATTCTTTAGATTCTTTAGATTCTTTGGATTCTTTAGATTCTTTAGATTCTTTAGATTCTTTAGATTCTTTAGATTCTTTAGATTCTTTAGATTCTTTAGATTCTTTAGATTCTTTAGATTCTTTAGATTCTTTAGATTCTTTAGATTTTTTAGATTCTTTAGATTCTTTAGATTCTTTAGATTCTTTAGATTCTTTAGATTCTTTAGATTCTTTAGATTCTTTAGATTCTTTAAATTCTTTAGATTCTTTAGATTCTTTAGATTCTTTAGATTCTTTAGATTCTTTAGATTCTTTAGATTCTTTAGATTCTTTAGATTCTTTAGATTCTTTAGATTCTTTAGATTCTTTAGATTCTTTAGATTCTTTAGATTCTTTAGATTCTTTAGATTCTTTAGATTCTTTAGATTCTTTAGATTCTTTAGATTCTTTAGATTCTTTAGATTCTTTAGATTCTTTAGATTCTTTAGATTCTTTAGATTCTTTAGATTCTTTAGATTCTTTAGATTCTTTAGATTCTTTAGATTCTTTAGATTCTTTAGATTCTTTAGATTCTTTAGATTCTTTAGATTCTTTAGATTCTTTAGATTCTTTAGATTCTTTAGGTTTTTTAGAATTGTTAGATTCTTTAGATTCTTTAGATTCTTTAGATTCTTTAGATTCTTTAGATTCTTTAGATTCTTTAGATTCTTTAGATTCTTTAGATTCTTTAGATTCTTTAGATTCTTTAGATTCTTTAGATTCTTTAGATTTTTTAGATTCTTTAGATTCTTTAGATTCTTTAGATTCTTTAGATTCTTTAGATTCTTTAGATTCTTTAGATTCTTTAGATTCTTTAGATTCTTTAGATTCTTTAGATTTTTTAGATTCTTTAGATTCTTTAGATTCTTTAGATTCTTTAGATTCTTTAGATTCTTTAGATTCTTTAGATTCTTTAGATTCTTTAGATTCTTTAGATTCTTTAGATTCTTTAGATTCTTTAGATTCTTTAGATTCTTTAGATACTTTAGATTCTTTAGATACTTTAGATTCTTTAGATTCTTTCTTTAGATTCTTTAGATTCTTTAGATTCTTTGGATTCTTTAGATTCTTTAGATTCTTTAAATTCTTTAGATTCTTTAGATTCTTTAGATTCTTTAGATTCTTTAGATTCTTTAGATTCTTTAGATTCTTTAGATTTTTTAGATTCTTTAGATTCTTTAGATTTTTTAGATTCTTTAGATTCTTTAGATTCTTTAGATTCTTTAGATTCTTTAGATTCTTTAGATTCTTTAGATTCTTTAGATTCTTTAGATTCTTTAGATTCTTTAGATTCTTTAGATTCTTTAGATTCTTTAGATTCTTTAGATTCTTTAGATTCTTTAGATTCTTTAGATTCTTTAGATTCTTTAGATTCTTTAGATTCTTTAGATTCTTTAGATTCTTTAGATTCTTTAGATTCTTTAGATTCTTTAGATTCTTTAGATTCTTTAGATTCTTTAGATTCTTTAGATTCTTTAGATTCTTTAGATTCTTTAGATTCTTTAGATTCTTTAGATTCTTTAGATTCTTTAGATTCTTTAGATTCTTTAGATTCTTTAGATTCTTTAGATTCTTTAGATTCTTTAAATTCTTTAGATTCTTTAGATTCTTTAGATCCTTTAGATTCTTTAGATTCTTTAGATTCTTTAGATTCTTTAGATTCTTCAGATTCTTTAGATTCTTTAGATTCTTTAGATTCTTTAGATTCATTTGATTCTTTAGATTCTTTGGATTCGTTAGATTCTTTAGATTCTTTAGATTCTTTAGATTCTTTAGATTCTTTAGATTCTTTAGATTCTTTAGATTCTTTAGATTCTTTAGATTCTTTAGATTCTTTAGATTCTTTAGATTCTTTAGATTCTTTAGATTCTTTAGATTCTTTAGATTCTTTAGATTCTTTAGATTCTTTAGATTCTTTAGATTCTTTAGATTCTTTAGATTCTTTAGATTCTTTAGATTCTTTAGATTCTTTAGGTTTTTTAGATTCGTTAGATTCTTTAGATTCTTTAGATTCTTTAGATTCTTTAGATTCTTTAGATTCTTTAGATTCTTTAGATTCTTTAGATTCTTTAGATTCTTTAGATTTTTTAGATTCTTTAGATTCTTTAGATTCTTTAGATTCTTTAGATTCTTTAGATTCTTTAGATTCTTTAGATTCTTTAGATTCTTTAGATTCTTTAGATTCTTTAGATTTTTTAGATTCTTTAGATTCGTTAGATTCTTTAGATTCTTTAGATTCTTTAGATTCTTTAGATTCTTTAGATTCTTTAGATTCTTTAGATTCTTTAGATTCTTTAGATTCTTTAGATTCTTTAGATTCTTTAGATACTTTAGATTCTTTAGATTCTTTCTTTAGATTCTTTAGATTCTTTAGATTCTTTGGATTCTTTAGATTCTTTAGATTCTTTAGATTCTTTAGATTTTTTAGATTCTTTAGATTCTTTAGATTCTTTAGATTCTTTAGATTCTTTAGATTTTTTATATTCTTTAGATTCTTTAGATTCTTTAGATTCTTTAGATTCTTTAGATTCTTTAGATTCTTTAGATTCTTTAGATTCTTTAGATTCTTTAGATTCTTTAGATTCTTTAGATTCTTTAGATTCTTTAGATTCTTTAGATTCTTTAGATTCTTTAGATTCTTTAGATTCTTTAGATTCTTTAGATTCTTTAGATTCTTTAGATTCTTTAGATTCTTTAGATTCGTTAGATTCTTTAGATTCTTTAGATTCTTTAGATTCTTTTGATTCTTTAGATTCTTTAGGTTTTTTAGATTCGTTAGATTCTTTAGATTCTTTAGATTCTTTAGATTCTTTAGATTCTTTAGATTCTTTAGATTCTTTAGATTCTTTAGATTCTTTAGATTCTTTAAATTCTTTAGATTTTTTAGATTCTTTAGATTCTTTAGATTCTTTAGATTCTTAAGATTCTTTAGATTCTTTAGATTCTTTAGATTCTTTAGATTCTTTAGATTCTTTTGATTCTTTAGATTCTTTAGATTCTTTATATTCTTTAGATTCTTTAGATTCTTTAGATACTTTAGATTCTTTAGATTCTTTCTTTAGATTCTTTAGATTCTTTATATTCTTTAGATTCTATAGATTCTTTAGATTCTTTAGATTCTTTAGATTCTTTAGATTCTTTAGATTCTTTAGATTCTTTAGATTCTTTAGATTCTTTAGATTCTTTAGATTCTTTAGATTCTTTAGATTCTTTAGATTCTTTAGATTCTTTAGATTCTTTAGATTCTTTAGATTCTTTAGATTCTTTAGATTCTTTAGATTTTTTAGATTCTTTAGATACTTTAGAATCTTTAGATTCTTTAGATTCTTTAGATTCTTTAGATTCTTTAGATTCTTTGGATTCTTTAGATTCTTTAGATTCTTTAGATTCTTTAGATTCTTTAGATTCTTTAGATTCTTTAGATTCTTTGGATTCTTTAGATTCTTTAGATTCTTTAGATTCTTTAGATTCTTTAGATTCTTTAGATTCTTTTCTTTAGATTCTTTAGATTCTTTAGATTCTTTAGATTCTTTAGATTCTTTAGATTCTTTAGATTCTTTAGATTTTTTAGATTATTTAGATTCTTTTGATTCTTTAGATTCTTTAGATTCTTTATATTCTTTAGATTCATTAGATTCTTTAGATTCTTTAGATACTTTAAATTCTTTAGATTCTTTCTTTAGATTCTTTATATTCTTTATATTCTTTAGATTCTATAGATTCTTTAGATTCTTTAGATTCTTTAGATTTTTTAGATTCTTTAGATTCTTTAGATTCTTTAGATTCTTTAGATTCTTTAGATTCTTTAGATTCTTTAGATTCTTTAGATACTTTAGATTCTTTAGATTTTTTAGATTCTTTAGATACTTTAGATTCTTTAGATTCTTTAGATTCTTTAGATTCTTTAGATTCTTTAGATTCTTTAGATTCTTTAGATTCTTTAGATTCTTTATATTCTTTAGATTCTTTAGATTCTTTAGATTCTTTAGACTCTTTAGATTATTTAGATACTTTAGATTCTTTAGATTCTTTAGATTCTCTAGATTCTTTAGATTCTTTAGATTCTTTAGATTCTTTAGATTCTTTAGATTCTTTAGATTCTTTAGATTCTTTAGATTCTTTAGATTCTTTAGATTCTTTAGATTCTTTAGATTCTTTAGATTCTTTAGATTCTTTAGATTCTTTAGATTCTTTAGATTCTTTAGATTCTTTAGATTCTTTAGATTCTTTAGATTCTTTAGATTCTTTAGATTCTTTAGGTTTTTTAGATTCGTTAGATTCTTTAGATTCTTTAGATTCTTTAGATTCTTTAGATTCTTTAGATTCTTTAGATTCTTTAGATTCTTTAGATTCTTTAGATTCTTTAGATTCTTTAGATTCTTTAGATTCTTTAGATTCTTTAGATTCTTTAGATTCTTTAGATTCTTTAGATTCTTTAGATTTTTTAGATTCTTTAGATTCATTAGATTCTTTAGATTCTTTAGATTCTTTAGATTCTTTAGATTCTTTAGATTCTTTAGATTCTTTAGATTCTTTAGATTCTTTAGATTCTTTAGATTCTTTAGATTATTTATATTCTTTGGATTCTTTAGATTCTTTAAATTCTTTAGATTCTTTAGATTCTTTAGATTCTTTAGATTCTTTATATTCTTTAGATTCTTTAGATTCTTTAGATTCTTTAGACACTTTAGATTATTTAGATACTTTAGATTCTTTAGATTCTTTAGATTCTTTATATTCTATAGATTATTTAGATACTTTGGATTCTTTAGATTCTTTAGATTCTTTAGATTCTTTAGATTCTTTAGATTCTTTAGATTCTTTAGATTCTTTAGATTCTTTAGATTCTTTAGATTCTTTAGATTCTTTAGATTCTTTAGATTCTTTAGATTCTTTAGATTCTTTAGATTCTTTAGATTCTTTAGATTCTTTAGATTCTTTAGATTCTGTAGATTCTTTAGATCCTTTAGATTCTTTAGATTCTTTAGATTCTTTAGATTCTTTAGATTCTTTAGATTCTTTAGATTCTTTAGATTCTTTAGATTCTTTAGATTCTTTAGATTCTTTAGATTCTTTAGATTCTTTAGATTCTTTAGATACTTTAGATTCTTTAGATTCTTTAGATTCTTTAGATTCTTTAGATTCTTTAGATTCTTTAGATTCATTAGATTCTTTAGATTCTTTAGATTCTTTAGATTCTTTAGATTCTTTAGATTCTTTAGATTCTTTAGATTCTTTAGATTCTTTAGATTCTTTAGATTCTTTAGATTCTTTAGATTTTTAGATTCTTTAGATTCTTTAGATTCTTTAGATTCTTTAGATTCTTTAGATTCTTTAGATTCTTTAGATTCTTTAGATTCTTTAGATTCTTTAGATTCTTTAGATTCTTTAGATTCTTTAGATTCTTTAGATTCTTTAGATTCTTTAGATTCTTTAGATTCTTTAGATTCTTTAGATTCTTTAGATTCTTTAGATTCTTTAGATACTTTAGATTCTTTAGATTCTTTAGATTCTTTAGATTCTTTAGATTCTTTAGATTCTTTAGATTCTTTAGATTCTTTAGATTCTTTAGATTCTTTAGATTCTTTAGATTCATTAGATTCTTTAGATTCTTTAGATTCTTTAGATTCTTTAGATTCTTTAGATTCTTTAGATTCTTTAGATTCTTTAGATTCTTTAGATTCTTTAGATTCTTTAGATTCTTTAGATTTTTAGATTCTTTAGATTCTTTAGATTCTTTAGATTCTTTAGATTCTTTAGATTCTTTAGATTCTTTAGATTCTTTAGATTCTTTAGATTCTTTAGATTCTTTAGATTCTTTAGATTCTTTAGATTCTTTAGATTCTTTAGATTCTTTAGATTCTTTAGATTCTTTAGATTCTTTAGATTCTTTAGATTCTTTAGATTCTTTAGATTCTTTAGATTCTTTAGATTCTTTAGATACTTTAGATTCTTTAGATTCTTTAGATTCTTTAGATTCTTTAGATTCTTTAGATTCTTTAGATTCTTTAGATTCTTTAGATTCTTTAGATTCTTTAGATTCTTTAGATTCATTAGATTCTTTAGATTCTTTAGATTCTTTAGATTCTTTAGATTCTTTAGATTCTTTAGATTCTTTAGATTCTTTAGATTCTTTAGATTCTTTAGATTCTTTAGATTCTTTAGATTTTTAGATTCTTTAGATTCTTTAGATTCTTTAGATTCTTTAGATTCTTTAGATTCTTTAGATTCTTTAGATTCTTTAGATTCTTTAGATTCTTTAGATTCTTTAGATTCTTTAGATTCTTTAGATTCTTTAGATTCTTTAGATTCTTTAGATTCTTTAGATTCTTTAGATTCTTTTCTTTAGATTCTTTAGATTCTTTAGATTCTTTAGATTCTTTAGATTCTTTAGATTCTTTAGATTCTTTAGATTCTTTAGATTCTTTAGATTCTTTAGATTCTTTAGATTCTTTAGATTCTTTAGATTCTTTAGATTCTTTAGACTCTTTAGATTATTTAGATACTTTAGATTCTTTAGATTCTTTAGATTCTTTAGATTCTTTAGATTCTTTAGATTCTTTAGATTCTTTAGATTCTTTAGATTCTTTAGATTCTTTAGATTCTTTAGATTCTTTAGATTCTTTAGATTCTTTAGATTCTTTAGATTCTTTAGATTCTTTAGATTCTTTAGATTCTTTAGATTCTTTAGATTCTTTAGATTCTTTAGATTCTTTAGATTCTTTAGATTCTTTAGATTCTTTAGATTCTTTAGATTCTTTAGATTCTTTAGATTCTTTAGATTCTTTAGATTCTTTAGATTCTTTAGATTCTTTAGATTCTTTAGATTCTTTAGATTCTTTAGATTCTTTAGATTCTTTAGATTCTTTAGATTCTTTAGATTTTTTAGATTCTTTAGATTCATTAGATTCTTTAGATTCTTTAGATTCTTTAGATTCTTTAGATTCTTTAGATTCTTTAGATTCTTTAGATTCTTTAGATTCTTTAGATTCTTTAGATTCTTTAGATTCTTTAGATTATTTATATTCTTTGGATTCTTTAGATTCTTTAAATTCTTTAGATTCTTTAGATTCTTTAGATTCTTTAGATTCTTTAGATTCTTTATATTCTTTAGATTCTTTAGATTCTTTAGATTCTTTAGACACTTTAGATTATTTAGATACTTTAGATTCTTTAGATTCTTTAGATTCTTTATATTCTATAGATTATTTAGATACTTTGGATTCTTTAGATTCTTTAGATTCTTTAGATTCTTTAGATTCTTTAGATTCTTTAGATTCTTTAGATTCTTTAGATTCTTTAGATTCTTTAGATTCTTTAGATTCTTTAGATTCTTTAGATTCTTTAGATTCTTTAGATTCTTTAGATTCTTTAGATTCTTTAGATTCTGTAGATTCTTTAGATCCTTTAGATTCTTTAGATTCTTTAGATTCTTTAGATTCTTTAGATTCTTTAGATTCTTTAGATTCTTTAGATTCTTTAGATTCTTTAGATTCTTTAGATTCTTTAGATTCTTTAGATTCTTTAGATTCTTTAGATTCTTTAGATTCTTTAGATTCTTTAGATTCTTTAGATTCTTTAGATTCTTTAGATTCTTTAGATTCTTTAGATTCTTTAGATTCTTTAGATTCTTTAGATTCTTTAGATTCTTTAGATTCTTTAGATTCTTTAGATTCTTTAGATTCTTTAGATTCTTTAGATTCTTTAGATTCTTTAGATTCTTTAGATTCTTTAGATTCTTTAGATTCTTTAGATTCTTTAGATACTTTAGATTCTTTAGATTCTTTAGATTCTTTCTTTAGATTCTTTCTTTAGATTTTTTAGATTCTTTTCTTTAGATTCTTTGGATTCTTAAGATTCTTTTTTTAGATTCTTTAGATTTCTTAGATTCTTTAGATTCTTTAGATTCTTTAGATTTGTTAGATTCTTTCTTTAGATTCTTTAGATTCTTTAGATTCTTTAGATTCTTTAGATTCTTTAGATTCTTTAGATTCTTTAGATTCTTTAGATTCTTTAGATTCTTTAGATTCTTTAGATTCTTTAGATTCTTTAGATTCTTTAGATTCTTTAGATTCTTTAGATTCTTTAGATTCTTTAGATTCTTTAGATTCTTTAGATTCTTTAGATTCTTTAGATTCTTTAGATTCTTTAGATTCTTTAGATTCTTTAGATTCTTTAGATTCTTTAGATTCTTTAGATTCTTTAGATTCTTTAGATTCTTTAGATTCTTTAGATTCTTTAGATTTTTTAGATTCTTTAGATTCATTAGATTCTTTAGATTCTTTAGATTCTTTAGATTCTTTAGATTCTTTAGATTCTTTAGATTCTTTAGATTCTTTAGATTCTTTAGATTCTTTAGATTCTTTAGATTCTTTAGATTATTTATATTCTTTGGATTCTTTAGATTCTTTAAATTCTTTAGATTCTTTAGATTCTTTAGATTCTTTAGATTCTTTAGATTCTTTATATTCTTTAGATTCTTTAGATTCTTTAGATTCTTTAGACACTTTAGATTATTTAGATACTTTAGATTCTTTAGATTCTTTAGATTCTTTATATTCTATAGATTATTTAGATACTTTGGATTCTTTAGATTCTTTAGATTCTTTAGATTCTTTAGATTCTTTAGATTCTTTAGATTCTTTAGATTCTTTAGATTCTTTAGATTCTTTAGATTCTTTAGATTCTTTAGATTCTTTAGATTCTTTAGATTCTTTAGATTCTTTAGATTCTTTAGATTCTGTAGATTCTGTAGATTCTTTAGATCCTTTAGATTCTTTAGATTCTTTAGATTCTTTAGATTCTTTAGATTCTTTAGATTCTTTAGATTCTTTAGATTCTTTAGATTCTTTAGATTCTTTAGATTCTTTAGATTCTTTAGATTCTTTAGATTCTTTAGATTCTTTAGATTCTTTAGATTCTTTAGATTCTTTAGATTCTTTAGATTCTTTAGATTCTTTAGATTCTTTAGATTCTTTAGATTCTTTAGATTCTTTAGATTCTTTAGATTCTTTAGATTCTTTAGATTCTTTAGATTCTTTAGATTCTTTAGATTCTTTAGATTCTTTAGATTCTTTAGATTCTTTAGATTCTTTAGATTCTTTAGATTCTTTAGATACTTTAGATTCTTTAGATTCTTTAGATTCTTTCTTTAGATTCTTTCTTTAGATTTTTTAGATTCTTTTCTTTAGATTCTTTGGATTCTTAAGATTCTTTTTTTAGATTCTTTAGATTTCTTAGATTCTTTAGATTCTTTAGATTCTTTAGATTTGTTAGATTCTTTCTTTAGATTCTTTAGATTCTTTAGATTCTTTAGATTTTTAGATTCTTTAGATTCTTTAGATTCTTTAGATTCTTTAGATTCTTTAGATTCTTTAGATTCTTTAGATACTTTAGATTCTTTAGATTCTTTAGATTCTTTAGATTCTTTAGATTCTTTAGATTCTTTAGATTCTTTAGATTCTTTAGATTCTTTAGATTCTTTAGATTCTTTAGATTCTTTAGATTCTTTAGATTCTTTAGATTCTTTAGATTCTTTAGATTCTTTAGATTCTTTAGATTCTTTAGATTCTTTAGATTCTTTAGATTCTTTAGATTCATTAGATTCTTTAGATTCTTTAGATTCTTTAGATTCTTTAGATTCTTTAGATTCTTTAGATTCTTTAGATTCTTTAGATTCTTTAGATTCTTTAGATTCTTTAGATTCTTTAGATTCTGTAGATTCTTTAGATTCTTAAGATTCTTTAGATTCTTTAGATTCTTTAGATTCTTTAGATTCTTTAGATTCTTTAGATTCTTTAGATTCTTTAGATTCTTTAGATTCTTTAGATTCTCTAGATTCTTTAGATTCTTTAGATTCTTTAGATTCTTTAGATTCTTTAGATTCTTTAGATTCTTTAGATTCTTTAGATTCTTTAGATTCTTTAGATTCTTTAGATTCTTTAGATTCTTTAGATTCTTTAGATTCTTTAGATTCTTTAGATTCTTTAGATTCTTTAGATTCTTTATATTCTTTAGATTCTTTAGATTCTTTAGATTCTTTAGACACTTTAGATTATTTAGATACTTTAGATTCTTTAGATTCTTTAGATTCTTTATATTCTATAGATTATTTAGATACTTTGGATTCTTTAGATTCTTTAGATTCTTTAGATTCTTTAGATTCTTTAGATTCTTTAGATTCTTTAGATTCTTTAGATTCTTTAGATTCTTTAGATTCTTTAGATTCTTTAGATTCTTTAGATTCTTTAGATTCTTTAGATTCTTTAGATTCTTTAGATTCTTTAGATTCTTTAGATTCTTTAGATTCTTTAGATTCTTTAGATTCTTTAGATTCTTTAGATTCTTTAGATTCTTTAGATTCTTTAGATTCTTTAGATTCTGTAGATTCTTTAGATCCTTTAGATTCTTTAGATTCTTTAGATTCTTTAGATTCTTTAGATTCTTTAGATTCTTTAGATTCTTTAGATTCTTTAGATTCTTTAGATTCTTTAGATTCTTTAGATTCTTTAGATTCTTTAGATTCTTTAGATTCTTTAGATTCTTTAGATTCTTTAGATTCTTTAGATTCTTTAGATTTTTTAGATTCTTTAGATTCTTTAGATTCTTTAGATTTTTTAGATTCTTTAGATTCTTTAGATTCTTTAGATTCTTTAGATTCTTTAGATTCTTTAGATTCTTTAGATTCTTTAGATTCTTTAGATTCTTTAGATTCTTTAGATTCTTTAGATTCTTTAGATTCTTTAGATTCTTTAGATTCTTTAGATTCTTTAGATTCTTTAGATTCTTTAGATTCTTTAGATTCTTTAGATTCTTTAGATTCTTTAGATTCTTTCTTTAGATTCTTTCTTTAGATTTTTTAGATTCTTTTCTTTAGATTCTTTGGATTCTTAAGATTCTTTTTTTAGATTCTTTAGATTTCTTAGATTCTTTAGATTCTTTAGATTCTTTAGATTTGTTAGATTCTTTCTTTAGATTCTTTAGATTCTTTAGATTCTTTAGATTTTTAGATTCTTTAGATTCTTTAGATTCTTTAGATTCTTTAGATTCTTTAGATTCTTTAGATTCTTTAGATTCTTTAGATTCTTTAGATTCTTTAGATTCTTTAGATTCTTTAGATTCTTTAGATTCTTTAGATTCTTTAGATTCTTTAGATTCTTTAGATTCTTTAGATTCTTTAGATTCTTTAGACTCTTTAGATTCTTTAGATTCTTTAGATTCTTTAGATTCTTTAGATTCTTTAGATTCTTTAGATTCTTTAGATTCTTTAGATTCTTTAGATTCTTTAGATTCTTTA